>NC_089490.1:345225630-345534172 GCF_036850765.1 Saccopteryx bilineata | reverse complement strand
ACACAAAATGTATTTTCAAAAATTTTGAGACCAAAGGGATTGGAGAGAAAACAGTTGCTTCCATCACTTGACTGTTTGCCAAAGGATTAATATAAACTGCTGTAGTCATAACCAAATAAAACAACCAAAGAGGCCAGGTCTAGATCTGAATTCGTCTGTCAAACGAGGCTGGTGACACACTGGTGGGCTCCACGGTGGAGCTCTGACGGACAGTGAGAGGAGAGCCGCGCAGGGGTGAGCGGGAGAGGGGAAAGTCAGTCAGTGAGTGTATGTACATCTTGTTGACACAGGAGCAAAAGTTCCAATTCTTGTTCATAAGATATATATTAATTTTAATATTTCCTACTGATGCATTTAAAATATCCACAGCAGTGAGATATCTAGAGCAAGGAAAAGACCAGGGCCTACCTACCTTAGTAAAGAGTGCTTGACAGGAACACACTATTTGACTTCAAATCTGTGTCTCTGTGAGGATATGGGCGTGTGCTATTGGAGTTATAATCACTACCACTGCCATCACCACCATCACTGTCGCAGTCCTCATTGTGCTCATATCTTTCTGTCTCAGCCCTCCCCATGAAGTCTGCCTGCTAGAATCAGAGAACCAGCAGGTGACTTGGGTTTAACCAATCTCCACTTTCACGGGTAAGTCTTGTGCCTTTGTCTGGCTTTGGTGTCAGAGAAATACTGGCCTTTCAGAATGAGCTGGGACGTGTTCTCTTCTATTTTTTTTTAAAGAGTTTGTGAGGCCTTGGCTGGTTGGCTCAGTGGTAGAGCATCGGCCCAGCGTGTGGATGTCCCAGGTTTGATTCCTGGTTAGGGCACACAGGAGAGGTGACCATCTAGTCTCCACCCTTTCCCCTTCCCTTCTCCCTTTTCCTCTCCCGCAGCCATGGTTTGATTGGTTCAAGTGTACTGGCCCCAGGCACTGAGGATGGCTCCGTAGAGCAGGGGTCCCCAAACTACGGCCCCGTGGGCCACGTGCGGCCCCCTGCGGCCATTTATCCAGCCCCCCACCGCACTTCCGGAAGGGGCACCTCTTTCATTAGTGGTCATCCGCATCCTGTGCTCCTGGAGTCCTGTATGTGGTGGCATCGCTCACGTACAGTACTACTTCCAGTGACGCAGGATGCACGCGTCATGGCTCCAGAAGCGTGTCATATCACTTGTTACGGCTAGCAGTGACAAATATGGAACCGGACATTGACCATCTTATTAGCCAAAAGCAGGCCCATAGTTCCCATTGAAATACTGGTCAGTTTGTTGATTTAAATTTACTTGTTCTTTATTTTAAATATTGTATTTGTTCCAGTTTTGTTTTTTTACTTTAAAATATGTGCAGTGTGCATAGGGATTTGTTCATAGTTTTTTTTTATAGTCTGGCCCTCCAATGGTCTGAGGGACAGTGAACTGGCCCCCTGTTTAAAAAGTTTGGGGACCCCTGCCGTAGAGCTTCCTCCTCAGGTACTAAACATAGCTCGGTTGCAAGCAAGGCCTTAGACAGGGGTTGCCAGGTGGATCCCAGTCAGAGCACATGTGGGAAGTCTGTCTCTTTATCTCCCTTCCTTTTACTTGGAAAAAGAATTTTAAAAAAAGTTTTTGAAGGATTGATATTAATTCCTCTTTGAATATTTGGTAGAACTCACTGGCTTAATATTTTTGTAACTTGTACTACTGTATAGTTGATGTTCATAAAGAATACTGTGTTGAAATAAATCTGTTTATATAATTTTGTATCTTATCTAATTTATTATGAATACTTTACACAAATATTTAAGAGTCTACTTGATATATGATAGAATATTACAAAATGTTCAGACTGGAGGCCAAATTTCAGACTATTTATACCAGGACTTGAATTTTATAGTTGTGACCTAGTAATCAGTACTAAAAATAAATACCTACAAATTCCTCTAGGTGCCCTGTAAAATTCACTCAACCAAGTCCTGCACTGTGTTCCAGCTTCCTACCTGTATCCCTCTTAAACTCATTATTCATTAAAAGAATTCATAACCACATTTCAATATATACAAATGCTGCACTTAGATTTCAAAAAAAGTAGTGAGTGGTTTTAAGTGTTTCATTAATAACAAGGATCTGTTATCTTTTAAGAACAGCTAGCTGTTCTCAAACTTGGAATGTCAAACATTACCAGAAAATTCCTTCTCTCCCCTGGGGTGAAGCCCTGGAATCTGTATTTTTAAAATTGATTGATTTGAAAGAGAGAGAGAGAGAGAGATTTGTTGCTCCACTTATTTATGCATTCATTGCTTGATTCTTGCATGTGCCCTGACCAGTGATCAAACCTGTAACCTTGTATCAGGATGATGCTCTAACCAACTGAGCTACCTGGCCAGAGATGGAATCTTTTTTATTTTTTATTTTTTTGTATTTTTCCAAAGTTAGTAGTGGGGAGGCAGTCTGACAGATTCCTGCATATGCCCAACCGGAATCCACCCAGCATGCCCACTAGGGGGCAATGCTCTGCCCATCTGGGGTGTTGTTCCGTTGCAACTGGAGCCATTCTAGTGCCTGAGGCAGAGGCCACGGAGCTGTCCTCAGCGCCTGGGCCAACTCTGCTCCAATGGAGCCCTGGCTGTGGGAGGAGAAGAGAGAGACAGAGAGGAAGGAGGGGGCAACGGTGGAGAAGCAGATGGGCGCTTCTGTGTGCCCTGACCGGGAATCGAACCTGGAACTTCCACATGCTGGGCTGATGCTCTATCGCTGAGCCAACCAGCCAGGGCTGGAATCTGTATTTTAACAGATTCCTTGGGTGATTCTAATACAGTTGGTCAGAGGAACACACTTTGAGGAAGACCAGTTTAAAGTTATTGTGACCATGTGGCTGAAAGGTGATGAATAAAAGAAATAGTGTCTGCAAAGGGCCTGTCACAATCCCTAGCTATAGGCAGCATACTGTGGGTTCTAGTGTAACTTCTTTAAGTACTATCTAAATTACCTGTACCTTGAAGAGGGTTACACCTGGGTAAATCAAATCATTGGTAGGATTGTAGGCCATATCGCCTCCACAATCCTCATTCATTCTCAACAATAACAAAGCATGTCATAGCAGAAAGAGCTTGGGTTTGGAACCCCAAATATGCCATTTATCAGTTGTGTAACTTCAAGAAAGTCACCTGACCTTTCTAAATCTCAGTTTCCTTATCTGTAAAACAGGGAGAATGTCACCTACTCTGTGTGGCAATGTGAGGATTTAATGAAATACATTAGAAGTATATATGTTTCTTCTCAAACCTGCAACCTTTGCCCTTTGCCTAACCCCTTCCCATGCTTCCTCCTTCAGATGGGGTCATTTAACAGAGGGTCAGAAGCACATAGCAGAAAGGCAGCTTCACAACTCTGATGATGAATAGCTGTCAGGTGTGCCTGTCTTAGCCAACAAAACTCATAAACAGGGGCAGAAAGAGGCAGATTCAAAGGCTGGTGACCAGAAGGTCACAGCAACTAGATCACATCTGAATCTAGCTTCTTTCATTGTGTGCTTCTAAACACAAATTTCAACATAAGACAAGTGAAATTCATTTGAAAGAGAACATGCTTGTATCCTTGAGTGCTTTGATAAATTTGAGGGGAGATAGAAAAGAATATCAAGATCAGGTTTAAAAAGAGATCAATGAAAAATGATCATTTCTGCTGTCCCAGGAGATAGACACTGGCTATCCAATTATGTTACTTAGATGGAATAACACAATTCCATCCAGCAAATGCCACCTGCAAAGGCATTTCTGGTATATTTTGCTGTAAGGGACAGCAAGAGTTTGAATGAGTTAATCTCTACCAAGGGTGAAATTACCTCTTTGGGCACCATCTAAATAGCTCCTACTTTAAATTCATTAATTTAATCAACAGCCAGCTAAGTTTATAATAATGAGAGTCTCCTTTGATTCCTTTTATATCCATTTCCTACAAGGGCTTTGGGGTCCAAGTGATTAGCTCTGTGACTTTGGGGCAAGTTAATTTACCTCACTGAGCTCTATTTAATTCTTACTTTATCCCCATTAACTCTATTTTATTTCCTGAAAAATGAGGTGTAGGGGGTGCCTTACCCAAGGTCACTTAGCTAGTGAGTGGTAGAACTGAACCCCAGCAGGTTCCCTCTGGTCCTCATCTATTTCAACTCTGGGGACTTGCCCAAGAACACCAAGATAGGTGGGCAAGATCTTTCTTTCAGATATTCTTTTGGGTCTTCCCCTGACAACCATTTGAGATTATAATCTGTCAGAGGGAAGAGTCCAAGTGTAATTCTTGGGAAAAAGTATATAAAAAATGTCTCTTTCTTTATGCACTTTTGGGTTAGATAACGAAGATTTGGTACATGCATACAATGGAATACTGCTCGGCCATAAGAAATGATGACATATTGCCATTTATGACAACATAGATGGACTTTGATAACATTATGCTAACTAAAATAAGTAAATCGGAAAAAGCTAAGAACTATATGATTTCACACATACGTGTGATATAAAACTGAGACCTATGGACATAGGTAAAAGTGAAGTGGTTATGGAGGAGAAGAAGGCAGGGGGGAAAGAGGGAGAAATATACGGTGACAGAAAATGATTTGACTTTGGATGATGGGCACACAACACAATCAACAGTTCAAATGCTACAGAGATGTTTACCTGAAACCTATGTACTCTTATCGATCAATGTCACCCTGTTAAATTTAATTTTAAAAATAAAAATAGGCCTGACCAGGCAGTGGCACAGTGAATAGAGTGTCAGACTGGGACACAGAGTACCCAGGTTAGAAACTCCAAGGTTGCCGGCTTGAGCACGAGCTCACCAGCTTGAGCGAGGGGTCGCTGGCTTGAGCATGGGATCATAGATATGACCCCATAGTCACTGGCTTGAGCCCAAAGGTCACTGGCTTGAAGCCCAAGGTTGCTGGCTTGAGCCCAAGGTAGTTGGCTTGAGCAAGGGATCACTTGCTCTGCTGTAGCCCCCCAGATAAGGCATATATGAAAAAGCAATCACTGAACAACTAAGGAACTACAACGAAGAATTGATGCTTCTCATCTCTCTCCCTTCCTGTCTTTTGGTCCCAATCTGTCCCTCTCTCTGACTCTCTGTCCCTGTTAAACAAACAAACAAACAAAATAAATAAAAATAGCCTGACCAGGCAGTGGCGTAGTAGATAGAGCATTGGACGGGGGCACGGAGGACCCAGGTTCGAAACCCTGAGGTCACCGACTTGAGCTCAAGCTCATCCAGTTTAAGCGTGGGCTCACCAGCTTGAGCGTAGAGTTGTTGGCTTGACTGTGGGATCATAGACACGGCCCCATGGTTGCTGCCTTGAGCCCAAAGGTCACTGGCTTGAGCAAGGGGTCACTTGATCTACTGTAACCCCCCCCAGTCAAGGCACATATGAGAAAGCAATCATTGAACTAAGGTGACACAATGAAGAACTGATGCTTCTCATCTCTCTCCCTTCCTGTCTGTCTGTCCCTATCTCTCTCTCTGTCTCTGTCAAAAAAATAAAAATAAAAATAATTACAAAAAAGGAAATGCCTCTCAAAAATGGATAGTCACAAGTGAATCAGACAACACAAACTTTAAATGCTCCCCCAATTCTTAGATGTAATGAAATATATCTAATTATCTTCTTACTTTCTCACAGAATACATATCCTCAGCTATCATCATTTTTGCTTTTTATGATTATAAAATATACTGTTTTTTTTATGTTTACCATGCAAAGAAGATATAAGGACCTCAAAGGTATACATAACAAATTTTCAGATAGAGTAGCATTCTTCTGCCTGACCTGTGGTGGCGCAGTGGATAAAGTGTTGACCTAGAAAGCTGAGGTTGCTGGTTTGAAATCTGGAAATCTGGGCTTGCCTGGTCTGGCACATATAAGAGTTGATGCTCCGCTCCCTTCTCTCTCTCTCTCTCTCTCTCTCTCTCTCTCTCTCTCTCTCCTCTCTAAAAAAAAGTGTAGGGTTCTTCTGCCCTGGCTACATTTATCCCGATGTGCAGAGGTTGCCGGTTTGATCCCTGGTCAGGGCACATACAGGAACAGATCAATGTTTCCATGTGTTTCTCCCTTCCTCCCTCTCTAAAATCAATCAATACTTTTTTTTCTTCTGGATTAGGAAAGAGAAGAAACAACAAAATCCAGCCTAGAGAGTTAAGACTGGGGAAATGTCATGGGAATTGGAGTCCTTTATCCATGCCTCCAGCCAGCAGGCCAACCAGCAGTTCTTAGTCTCGAACTTTAGAGCTGGCAGACATTCCAGAGGTAATTTAATAAAGTATGTTAATTTTACAGATTGGGAAAATGAAGCTGAGAGAAGTAACTGCATTAAGTCACACAGCAAATTCGTTGCTCAGATATGGTGTCATTAAAAACAATATATAGCCCTGGTCAGTTGGCTTGGTGGTAGAGTGTCGGCCCAGCATGTGGAAGTCCCGGGTTTGATTCCCAGCCAGGGCACACAAGAGAAGCGCCCATCTGCTTCTCCACCCCTCCCCCTCTCCTTCCTCTCTGTCTCTCTCTTCCCCTCCTGCAGCCAAGGCTCCATTAGAGCAAAGTTGGCCAGGCACTGAGGATGGCATCATGGCCTCTGCCTCAGGCACTAGAACGGCTCCAGCTGCAATGCTGGGTGGGTCCTGCCAATGCCCCAGATGGGCAGAGTATCGCCCTCTAGTGGGCTTCACGGGTGGGTCCTGGCCAGGCACATGAGTCTGTCTCTCTGCCTCCCAGGTTCTCACTTCAGAAAAGAAACATAAAAAACCCCAATATATAATATTTGCACAAAACCTAGCAGTTAGCACAGTACCTTTACATAAGTATTTCATTTGAGTTACCACTTACAGGGCATTAGAAATTACTCCATCATGTTCTACAAGTTTATTGGTGTTTGCTCATAAATCCCCATTTCATGAAACTTGTGAAGGCAACTGATCTTTCCAACAGGTCTACTTGCTTGTTGTCCTTTATGTTAATTTTCATATAACTTAAAATTAAGTCTCCTTCCTTTGGCAGATACTCCAAGCAAACTTATGATTTTCTTTTTTAAAAATTTATTTATTGATTAGAGAGAGGAGAGAGAGAGAGAGAAGGGGGGAGGAGCAGGAAACATCAACTCTGATAAGTGCTTTGACCAGGCAAGCCCAGGGTTTTGAACCAGCGACCTCAGCGTTCCAGGTCGACGCTCTATCCACTGCACCATCACAGGTGAGGTGCAAACTTATGATTTTCCATCAGTAATTGTTGGCTGAGGGATTGCTGGGTGATGCTCAATAATTCTCTCACTCATTTATTCAACATATATTAACCTAGGTGCTATAGTAGATTAGGATAAAATACCTCTATTGTATCAGAACAGACAAAGTCCCTGCTGTCTTGGAGAGCAGTGATTCATATTCCAGTGAGGGGAGAAGGACAATAAACCAATGAGTGGCCCTGGCTGGCTGGCTCAGTGCTAGAGCGTCGGCCAGCATGTGGATGTCCTGGGTTCGATTCCCAGTCAGGGCACATAGGAGAAAGCGCCCATCTGCTTCTCTACTCCTCCCCCTCTCACTTCTCTCTCTCTCTCTCTCTTCTCCTTCCCTCCTGCAGTCATTGCTTGATTGGAGCAAGTTGGCCCCAGGCGCTGAGGATGGCTTCATGGCCTCTACCTCAGGCACTAAAAGATTGCTTTCGTTGCAACGGAGCAAGGGGCCCAGATGGGCACAGCATCACCCCTTAGTGGACTTGCTGGGTGGATCCCGGCCAGTTACATGCAGGAGTCTGTCTCCGTCTCCCCTCCTCTCACTGAATGAATGAATGAACCAATGAGCAATTCTATATTATGTCAGATGGTGTGAGTTCTAATCAGACTAACAGGGTGACAGAGACCCATGTATTGTGCTTGTGTACATACCTATGTGCTGTGTTACCTAGGGTCAAGAGCAACCTCTCTGGTGAAGCGACAAATGAGCAGAGACCTGAAGGAAGTGAGCCTGTGGACACCTGGGGGAAGAGTGCTCTGTCTAGACAATATGCTTAGTCCCTGAGGTAAGAGGTGTGTGTGAAAAACCAAGGCTGGTGCCAGGAGACTGGAGCTAATGAGGGGTGAGGAGGAGGAATGGGAGAAAAGACCAGAGAAAGAAGGACAGATGGGGCAGACCCTGCACTTCGGAGCGAGGGATTGGGTTTTATTCTATGTGAGATGGGGAACCACTGGAGGATTTAAGCAGGCCTCATCTAGCACTAAGCCACACAGTTTGCTTTTTGTTTTAGGAAGTTAAGAACAGATACTGCCTGTGTAATGAGGAGGCAGGGGGACCAGATAGGAGGCTACGTCAGTCATCCAGATGAGAGGTGACAGTGGACTGGGCCACAGCAGCTGTGTCCTATCACCAGGCCAGGCAGAAGAGATTCTGAGTAAAGATATTTGCTGAGTAAAGGAATAATCTTGCACAGGAAGTCTGTAAAAAGTCCTAAGGGCAAATATAAGAGAGGATTTACTTTGCCTTATGAGAGAGGAGATGGAAATGTAGAAGACAACATGACTTGACTTTTGAGGATTAAGAATTCTCCAAAGATGGGAGACATGGGGCTCTGCATTGCCAAAATCGTGAAGGCAAATTCCACAAAGACCCCCAATGTGTGGCTGTGGTCGGGGTCCTGGAGGGTAGGGGACATGGGGGTGCAAGATAGTCAGTGAAGCCAGATGGAGGGGAGCCAGAACTGTATGCTGAGAAGCCCTGATACTATTTCTCCGTTCCTCCTGTGAGGTGCCAGGCCAGGCAGGCTGAGCGGGACAAAGTTTCTGCCTCCAGTGGCTTCCGACCTGGTTTCAGTAGAAGGACTTTGAGGTGCTGGTGCTGGGAGTCAATGACTAGGACACTTGTTCCCTTGTTGGGCTGTGTGTCTTTTCCAATTTTTATGAAGCCCTCCCCCATGTCTGTCCCCTCTCCACCCTGGGCAGGCGAAGCTGGTCACAGTTGCTGCTGCTCTTCTGCCCTAGAACTTCCAGAGGGTCTTCACGCACTTAGAAATGGGTTCTTCAGACCACAGCAGAAACTTGGGCTCTTTCTTCGATTAACAGATATGCTGACTTCAAAATATTGTGCAGAAAAAGTTCTCCCTTTTCTTTTAATGAGGATTTAAGGGCTATTAAAATTCTATTCGTCATTTGTCATCTTGTAGCTATAAAGAGACACCCTTTTATTATTCTTTCACTGAGCTTTCTCACACCAAATTACTAATGAGGTAATTACCAACATAATAATTACTGTGTAATTACTAGGCAGTGGGAAAGAAAATGTGGAGCAAAATAAGTGGCCAGGATTGGGGTTATGTCAGAGACCCGAGAAGAACGATCTCTGAGAAAGGCAGGAAACGGAATGTTTTTCATGTCATGACATGAGAGATACATCGCCAGGGCTTTAGACAAGGAGTTAGTTGGAAGCATGGCTTTTAACCTCCCTCTAGGGATCCAGCATCTTCTTAGAGGCAGTTTGGAGGGAGAGCAAGGGGCTCCAACCATCAAACAAAGCCTGCCTGCAGTCTCATCCAGGTCTTCCTTCCCGTGAAGCCTCGGACCAGGGACTGGATATACCTGAGCCTCACTGTATGAAAGTAAAATGACAAAAATGTACCTTCCGCAAGGATTAAAAACATAAACTCCAAGGACAAGGAGTGGTGCTTACTCACTGTGAGTTCATCTCCTTGACTCCTTTCAGTCACCAACAGTTTACACAGCATCCATGTGCCCAAACCGAATTAGGCAAGGCCAGAGAACCTAGCAATTATTCACTAATTTTCAATAATTCTTATCCAAATGTTTTCCCTTGTAAGTGCCAAAATGACTTTCAGTTAGTCTGTCAGTTTATATTTTTAAAACTTTGAGAGTGAAAATAGAAACCCATGGGGATAAACATGGAACTTGAACTCACACAGCTGCATGGGAGGCCGTGCTGAAACTGTGGGCGGAGCCTCTGGGCAGTCTGGAGCCTGGCTGCGTTCCTTTCTGAGGCTATCAGGACATCTGTAACTTGAGCCTCCCCTAGTCACTGGCCGCAGACAGTCAGAGAAGCGGGGGCCAGGGCTTTCCGGTGAACTCTCTTTGTTGTCAGCAGATGCTATACGAGGCAGGCAACCCAAACATAATTCTCCTTTAAGGAGCGGACATGTATAAGGTCCTGAAGCATGGTGAAGGCTTTGGTTGTAATAAGTACATGGGGGTCTCTTTACATATGTATAGCATTTTACCCTGTAGAGTCTAGAATGTGCCTAGCATTGTTTTCTCTAGGCTGGTCTCCAACTTCAGTGTTTCTAAGAATCATCTTGGGTGGGGGTGGGGGCTAGTTAAAATGCATCCCAGGATGCATTTAACCCCATTTTAACCCCATCCTCATAGTCTGACTCTGGGTCCCAGGAAGCTGAATGTTAAACAATACTCCATGTGGTTCTGATGCAGGTCCATGAACTATTTACTTAATCTGCGCAACAAGTTTGGGATATAAACAGAATAAACATTATTCGAAGGAAGGAAGGAAGGAAGGAAGGAAGGAAGGAAGGAAGGAAGGAAGGAAGGAAGGAAGGAAGGAAGGAAGGAAGGAAGGGAGGAAATGACATTCATTACGATGTTTTGAATTAATAATGGTGAAAAATTGAAAGCAAGTAAAATGTCCAGCAATAGGAGAATGGTTAAATAAAATATGCTATAGCCACGTGATGGAACAGTATGCAATCATTTAACTGATGTAAATAAGGAGTTTGTAATGCCCTGGGAAAAATTCAAAAATACTAAGGTGGCCCTTCCTGAGCGCTTATTTGCCCAAGCTCCTCTCACAGATCACCTCTAGCCCTTGTTACAGCTCTCATGTTGGCTGTTATCATTCCCGTGAAGTGTCCTGCTCAAGATCATGCAAAACTGGATGAATTGATTAAAAAAAAAACTGATCTAAACAATAAATTGATCTGAGAAACACTGATTGAGGTGGCATTTTGGTCTCTCCAGCAGGTCTGCACATTGTAGCAGATGATACGAACTTTCCCTTCAAACATGACTGGCTCCCATTAGGACATAAGTGCTCTGGGGGTAACAGGAACTATAAGGCCTCTGGCTGTATCAGTAAAAAGGAGATATGATCCAGATATACACTTCTTACCCCATATGTTGCATTTTAAATCTTAATGCTCTTTTCAGAAATATCTAAGGAAAACAATCCCCCATTCTTTTCTATCTGTTAAACGCATTTTTTTTCTTTATGCACAGGCATTACCAAAGTTACTAAAATACACAAAAAATACCCAATTCAAAACCTGGTGAAGTAACTAAAATGGGCACCCTGGCTAAGAAGGCATAATAGCGTTCACTTAGGAATTCCACTTTGAATCAATCTGTCATGCTGGCCTCAGTTATTCTTTTTTTTTCTTTTTTAGATTTTACTTATTCACTTTAGAGAGAGGAGACAGAGAGAGAGAGAGAGAGAGAGAGAGAAGGGAGGGAGGGAGGAGCAGAAGGCATCAACTCCCATATGTGCCTTGACCAGGGAAGCCTGGGGTTTTGAACCAGTGACCTCAGTGTTCCAGGTCGATACTTTTACCCACTGTGCCACCGCAGGTCAGCCAGTTATTCATTTTTAACCAGGCAGATTCAGGACGCAAATGCAGGGGACATTTCACAATAAACTCCATGCTTTTTTCTCAAAGCTACATGCCTTATTCAAAAGAACTTTGTAGAAAGTGGGATACAGAACTAAAAATGCATGACTTCAAGCTTATAAAAATAGGCATAGAGAAAAAGACAAAGAAATATCAAAATCAAAGCACCTGTTGCCTGACCAGGCGATGGCGCAGTGGATAGAGCGTCAGACTGGAATGCAGAGGACCCAGGTTCAAGACTCCGAGGTCGCCAGCTTGAGCGTAGGCTCATCTGGCTTGAGCAAAAAAAAAAAAAGCTCACCAGCTTGAACCCAAGCTCACTGGCTTGAGCAAAGGGTTACTCGGTCTGCTGAAGGTCCGCGGTCAAGGCACATATGAGAAAGCAATCAATGAACTAAGGTGTCACAATGAAAAATTGATGATTGATGCTTCTCATCTCTCTCCATCCCTGTCTGTCTGTTCCTATCTATCCCTCTCTCTGACTCTCTCTGTCGCTGTAAAAAAAAAAAAAAAATTAAAGCACCTGCATATGAGTGGAGGCATTTGGGTGACTAAAAGTTTTGTTTTCTTCTTTCCTACTAAGTTGTACTTTTTAAAAAAACTAAATTTCCTTTAAAAAACATAGGGAAAGAGAGAAGTAGGAAGAGAGGAAGGCAGGAAGAAAGAGAGAGAGAAATACTATTGTTAAATGGCCTCAAGTAGTCCTTGGGGGCAGCTGTGCGAGCCCCTGTGCTTCTGCAGGTTTCTTCCGAGTCCCAGTGGAGGCTGGCCGCGCTCATTCCCAGCCTTGCTCTCACAGCTGACTCTCTCCCACTCCATTAAACACACACCAGTCTGTCACTTTTGTTTCCACTTGATTTCCAC
Source organism: Saccopteryx bilineata (assembly GCF_036850765.1). NCBI lineage: Eukaryota > Metazoa > Chordata > Mammalia > Chiroptera > Emballonuridae > Saccopteryx > Saccopteryx bilineata. The sequence continues at coordinate 345,521,680 of NC_089490.1, read as the reverse complement.
TCTCCCTTCTGGCTAGTGGCCATGGAGTCCTCTTGGCAACCTCCATACTGGTTCCCATGGATACCCTCGACTCGCAGACAGGCGGCTGCTCTGAGCAGATGGTCGCCAGCACTGCACTGGTAACAGGCTGAGAACCTCTGAGTTATCCATCACCCTGCATCCTTCTGTTCGCCCTTCCCCAACACACTGCATACATGCACGTGCACGTGCACACACACATACCTTTTCCTAGATCCTGCTTGGTTCTGGCCTTGACAGGGGACTCAGGACATTTCAAATATCACAAATACTACAACAATTGCTTACCATTACTGAACAATGACTATCTGGTAGACAACAACCTATGAAGTGCTTTGCATAAAAAGAGAAAGAAATAATTTACCAGTGCAGTTTAAGGAGTTCAGTTTTTCTGACCCAATTAAAACATGACTGTTTGGACCAAGTTTTTTGTGGATTAGTGTGAACTGTTTATATGCATACGAATAATCCCAGAAGCATACTGAAATTTCATGTTACTGGGCTTGACTTCAGAAATTCTGATTCAGAAAGTCTGGAGTAGGACCCAGGAGTCTGGATGGGGCCCAGGAAGCCGCACTGTAAATAAGCACTCCGTGGGATTTCAATGCAGGGAGTCTGGCCGACTTGAGAGGTAACCTCCCCCAGCTCAGGTATTCTCAGACTTTACAGTGCCCGCGGATCTTTTAAAAATGCAATCAGACTTAGTATGTTCAGGCGACTACCTGAGATTCTGTATTTCTGATTAGCTCCCAGGTGAGCTGATACTGTAGGGCCATTGACCACACTTTGAGTAATAAGAACCTAGATGGTCAGCCTCTCAGAGGCTTATAGCTCTTACCTGCCAAAAGCCCAATTAGGTAAGCCATAGGACTTAGCAATTATTCAATAGTTTGGTTCAGAGAGGGCGCAGAACAGTGACCCCGCTTCCTGCCAGTGCGCTCCACGAGCAGAACTGTATCCACATGTCCACTAGCACAAGAGTTCTTGACACTACACCAAGAGTGCCTAGATTTCTGGTCACATCCTGCCATTCCCTGGCAGAAGGTCTCTGCCCAGGTCTTATACTGTCCCTGTTTCCTGTGCTTGGCTTCTCACACCTCAGGCCTCTGCACATGCTGTTTAGGGCATGTGGCAGGCGCAACCCCACCTCTTGACCTCCATTACCTGGAACCCTGCTGATTGCACCCCAGTGTCTCAGCACACCCTGTCTACACATCACCAGCAACCCATTAGAAGGGATAACAAAACATCTCATTCATAAAAGCAACAAACTCTAGAAAATATCTGGGGGGAAAAACACAAAGAAAAAAAAAAAGACCTTTTTGAAAGCTGTAAAAGCAAACCTGAGTAAATGGCATGACATATCTTGTTTATACACTGAAAGGCTAGATTTTATACAGATACCAATTTTCTGATTAACCCATAACTTTAACCTAAGCCCAACCAAATTCTTGGTAATAATATCTGTGGCATTTTAAAACTCAGTCCAAAATAAATACTGAAGGGTAAATGTCTAAGAAAGAACAAGACAATTCTGAAAAAGAACAACCAAGAGGGAGGCCACCCTGTTAAAAATCAAAGCATATCACAAGGCTATATTAATTAGGTAAACAGGGTATTTGTTAGGAATAGACAATAGCTCAATGTAACAGAATAGAGCCCAGAAACAGATCCACACAAAAGAAGGAACTTGCTGTAAAATAGAGAAAACGTTTTAAATCAGGGGAAAAGAATTACCTGTGAAAGAATGGGTAATAGGACATTGGCTTTTGAGATAGAACATTAAAATGCATCCCTAGCCTGACCAGGCCATGGGAGGACCAGGTTTGAAACCTTGAGGTCGCCGGCTTGAGCGTGGGCTCATCTGGCTTGAGCACGGGCTCACCTTCTTGACTATGGGGTTGCTGGCTTGAGCAGGGGATTGTAGACATGACCCCATAGTGACTAGCTTGAAGCCCAAAGGTCGCTGGCTTGAGCCCAAGATCCCTGGTTCAGCTGGAGACCCCCAGTCAAAGCACATATGAGAAAGCAATCAGTGAACTAAGGTACAGCAACGAAAAATTGATGCTTCTCATCTCTTTCTTTCCTGTCTGTCCCTCTGTCTCTCTTGCAAAAAATAAAAAATAAAAAAAGGCATCCCTATCTTATACTATACACAAAAAGGAATTTCAGATGTATCACAAACCTAAACCCCAAAAACAAACCTTGTAACCATCAGAAGAAAATATAAAAGAAAGTGTCTACTATTTTGATATAGTAAAGTATTTCTTAAATTAGGAATAAATAACATAATCCGTAGAGGCAAAGACTAAACACACTGAATATATTAAAATGAAAAATTTCTGTGTTACAAAAGACTCTATAAACAAAGGTAAACACAAGCCAGAAGGAAAAAAGGATTAGTAATCAGAATCAATGTACATCAATTAAAAAAGATAGCACTATACTAGGACAATGAGCAGTGTATGAATATACATGGTATGAAATAAAAATGCAAGTTGTCAGTAAACCCTGATTTTCATTGAAAATCAGGAAAATATAAATTAGGCCTGACCTGTGGTGGCACATTGGATAGATAAAGTGTCGACCTGGAATGCTGAAGTCACTGGTTTGAAACCCTACACTTGTTTGGTCAAGGTACATATGGGAGTTGATGCTTCCTGCTCCTCCCCCCTTTCTCTCTCTCACTCACTCTCACTCTCTCCTCTCTAAAATGAATAAATAAATAATTAAAAATAAAATCAGGAAAACATAAAAAACATACCATTTCCACAATATTGACAAAATTTTAACTGACATTATAAGAAAAAGGGATACTTTTATACAGTTAGTTGAAGTATAAATGAGTTTAGTCAGTAAAAAAACCAATTTTCCAATATCCAGTTAAATGTGAATAACCCAAGATCCAACAATCTCACTTTTAAATCTATTTATGTATGACATGTTTAAAGACATTCACTTCAGTATTATTTGTGATAATTAAATATTAGGGAGACTTAAATATAAATAGAAAAATAAGTGTGTAATATATTCAAATGCTGGCAGATTATACAGTCACTAAAAAGAAGAAACTGTGTATGAGTGGTGTTTAGATGTGCCTGTTTGTATTTTTTTCTTTTTTCAAAAATTTTATTTATTTATTTTAAGTGAGAGGAGGGGAGATAGAGAGACAGACTCCCACATGCACCCCAACCAGGGTCCATGTCTGGGGCTGATGCTTGAATCAACCAAGCTACCCTCAGCACCGGGGCCAACGCTGGAACCAACCGAGCCACTACTGCGAGAGAAGAGAGAGAAAAGGGGGAGAGGAAAGGGAAGAGAAGCAGATGGTTGCTTCTCATGTGTGTCCTGACCGCGGATCAAACCTGGGATGTCCGCAGGCCAGGCCGACTATCCACTGAACAAACCGACCAGGGTGTATTTTTTCAAGATACATACCGTTGAGTGACAAAAATAAAGTCACACAGCACTGGCTGTTATGTAGGTAAACATGTACACACATACAGCAATGCCTTACAGTTCACAGATAAAGAGGGATGCACACCGAAGTTGTGACTGCAGTAACCTCCCGCAGGGCACAGGGCGGAGCAGAATGTGTCTGGGCCAGGTGGGCAAAGAGATCTTTACTATGGAAAAAAAAGTTTTAGTACAAAAAAAGACTAGAAGTAAATGCTAATTTAAAAAATTCTGAGTATTGAGGATATGGGTGTTATACTATTCTTTGTCGTGTATTTTTTAAAGTTCTAAGAAAAAACAGAAAATGCTTTGAAGATTTCTCAGACAAGGTGCCATCAGATACTTAGATGGGAAAGAGGGCAGTATCAGATGGATGAAAGGAGAATCCTTGGCCATGAGCTCCCGCGTCAATGCCCATGCTCCCTCCTTTATCTACCCTGTGTTGTCCACGGCAACCTGCATGACACAGGTGCTTTGGCATCATGTACCGGGCTCTTTCGGAGATCTTGGAATGTGACTGCGAGAGAGGGGGGGCTGTGCCCTCGTGGTAGTGAGAAAAATGAAGCCAGGAGGAGGAGAGGCTTGTCCAGGCTCTCTCAAAGGAGACGGAGCAGACATCAAGGCTCACCTTCACCCTTCAGGGCTCAGCTCAAATGCCACTCCTTCAAAGGACAACTCCAACTCCTAGTCAAGGCTAGGCTGTCAGCTCCCATTAAATGCTCTGTTAGCACCTTATACTTCCCCTGCCTAAAATTCATCACAGTTCTATTTGATAATTAGCCATGGAATGCATGTAACACCACACCTATCATTACATGCTCACTCCACAATGAACTTGGTCTGTCTTTGCCATAGCTGTAACCCAAGAACCTAGTTCAGAGTGTGTTCTGAGTGACTGCTCTCCTGGCATCTAAACTGGCACACATTTCGATTCCATGCTTATTTATTAGTATTAATATTTATAATAATTGCAAGGACCTTAATATTTATAAAACATTTTCACATTCATGCAACCTGACGTGTATAATATTGCCCTATTTTCTGGAGGAGGAAATCGAGGTTCAGAGACTGGAAATAATTTCATTGAGATGAGGCTGGGATTCACCAAGGAAAGGCTGGGATTTGAATAAAAGTTTATCTGATGCCACGATGTCTGGTTGACCTACTGCACTATGGCTACCAGATCAGTTGCTGTGATTACTAATTTCCTTTAATGTTCCTCACTTTTTCTTCAGAATTCTTCCCACTTCTATTATCCCCTCCCCAGCCTTAAAGACCTTTGCTGGTCAAAAGTGTTCATGCTTCTGCTGCTGCATCATCTCCTCTACCATCAACCATCATCTTTATCATCACATTTCTCCCTACTAGGGAAGGAGGAATGGACACAGAGTAAATCAGGATGTCCCAAACTGTGGACCTCACCATCATATCCCAGAGCCTAGCTCCAGTGTAGTATTCATACAAAGTACTCAACAGATAGAAATGGAATTGAATTGAATGAATGAATGAAATTAATATGAATTGAATTAAATTAAATTTGTTCATTTACAAAGTAATACTCTGTACCAAAATCCCTCCATTTAGATAGATTAAAGAAGCACTTATAAAGTATCACCTTCTCACAATTGTGGTTTGGATTAGGACAATTGACGATGTGCTAAAACGTTCCCCAGAGAATGGTGGTGTTAGATTAGATTCTTAGCAGCTAGAAACACCAAGCCTCTCTCCAATTCACAGCCAGCCTTTGGCAGACGCTGGTGACACGCTGGGTCAGGGCTTCTTTGAGGAGTCATAAACAACCTCTCATGGTAGAGCTCTCCTGTGCTTTCCTTACATGCTGAAACCTAGGCAAATGAACTTTGGCCCCATGCACCTTTTAATACCACTTATTCCTTGTCTATTTTTTTTAAAGCCGTATTCCAGCTCCTGGGGAAACACCACACAAAAATGGTCATAGTAGCCAGAGACTAATATTATTTCACAATGACGATTCCTGTACCTTGTATCCTTGGTTGCTATGAGTGATGGGTTGGTTACCCATTATACATGAAGACAAAAAAACTCACACATACACCAGTGCCCTATTGCTTTCAGTTGTAAGAGACAAGAGAGTAACTGTGTCACTTGGGAAAAATAAATGCTGTGCTTAATAAGGCACAGTCAAACCAAGTATGCTCAGGCTCTGTTAAACAGGTTATTTGCTACTTAAATACAGAGCCTGAAACTCTTTCCCGTCTTATTTGTCATTGCACCCCCAGCACCAAGATCAGGGCAGTGTATATATGTATGTAGAAGATGCTTAATAGATACTAATTGAACACATGAATGAATGATGTATGTACAGTACTTAGCATATAGTGTCTAACCCATAGTAAGCACTCAATAAATAGCAAGCATCCTCATCATTATCCCCAGTAGATTTGAGTACCACTTGGCTAATATAAAGGGGTAATTTTGCACTCTGTGTGCACATTTTGAATTTCTAAGAGAGCTATGAACTGCTCAGATAAAAGATTTTCTTTTTCTTTCTTTTTTTTTTACGTGAGAGAAGTGGAGACAGAGAGAGACTCCAACATGTGTCCTGACTGGGATCCACCGGGCAACCCCTGTCAGGGGCCAATAGTCGAGTCAACCAAACTATCCTTGGCACATGAGGCAGATGCTCGGACCAACCAAAAGGGAAAGAGAGAAAGAAGGGGGAGAGGGAGGGGAAGAGAAGCAGACAGTTGCTTCTCATGTGTGTCCTGACTGGGGATTGAACCTGGGATGTCAGCACACTGGGCTGATCTGATGCTCTATTCACTGAGCCAACTGGCCAGAGCTTAAAATAAAAGATTTTCTATTTATTAGTCTGACTTGGAGGATTAGAGAACATTTGAGAAAGGAGGGTACCATCTGAGCGAGGCATTGGAAAGGTCAGTCTCATTTCAGTAGGCAAAAGAATCAGATGGGCAGGGAGGTGGCACAGTCCAGGAAGAAGGGTCAGCGAGAGCATGGAGAGCTAAATGTGCATTTGGGCAACCACAGATATTCAGATGTGACAAGGGCTCCACGTGTGAGGACTGGCATGGCAGGAGACAAGTGTGGAAAGGTATAGATCAGTGCTCAGCATATCCGCTGTAAAGGGATAAATGGAAAATATTTTAGGCTTTGCCAGCCCTTAAATGTTACACAGAATATGGCATAAGTAGGTTTACAGTTGTTTTATGTAAAATAATACGATTAATAAATAATAATATAAGAATAAACTCTGTGTTTTGTGTACTCACAACTATGAATCTACTTTTGCCCACCCCTGTATAATACATAAAAGAAAACAAATACATTGATAAAAGAAATCAGGGAAGATACGAACAAATAGAGGCATATACCGTGCTCATGTTTAAAAAGAATAAACATCATTAAAATGTCTGTATTACCCAAAGCAATTTATAAATTCAATGCAATACCGATTAAAATACCAATGACTTACTTCAAAGATATAGAACACATATTCCAAAAATTTATATGGAACCAAAAAAAGAACACGAATAGCCTCAGCAATCTTGAAAAGGAAGAATAAAGCAGGAGGTATCACACTTCCGGATATCAAGTTATATTATAAGGCCATTGTACTCAAAACAGCCTGGTACTGGCATAAGAACAGGCATATAGATCAATGGAACAGAACTGAGAACCCAGAAATAAACCCACACTTTTTTTTTTTTTGCATTTTCTGAAGCTGGAAACAGGGAGAGACAGTCAGACAGACTCCCGCATGCGCCCGACCGGGATCCACCCGGCACGCCCACCAGGGGCGACGCTCTGCCCACCAGAGGGCAATGCTCTGCCCATCCTGGGCGTCGCCATGTTGTGACCAGAGCCACTCTAGCACCTGGGGCAGAGGCAAAGGAGCCATCCCCAGCGCCCGGGCCATCTTTGCTCCAATGGAGCCTTGGCTGCGGGAGGGGAAGAGAGAGACAGAGAGGAAGGCGCGGCAGAGGGGTGGAGAAGCAAATGGGCGCTTTTCCTGTGTGCCCTGGCCGGGAATCGAACCCGGGTCCTCCGCACGCTAGGCCGACGCTCTACCGCTGAGCCAACCGGCCAGGGCCTAAACCCACACTTTTATGGACAACTGATATTTGACAAAGGAGGTAAGAGCATACATTGGAGTAAAGACAGCCTCTTCAACAAATTGTGTTGGGAAAATTGGACAGCTACCTGCAAAAAAATGAAACTAGACCACCAACTTACACCATTCACAAAAATAAACTCAAAATGGATAAAAGACTTAAACGTAAGCCGTGAAACCATAAGCATCTTAGAAAAAAACATAGGCAGTAAGCTCTCTGACATCTCTCGCAGCAATATATTTGCCGATTTATCTCCACAGGGAAGTGAAATAAAAGACAGGATAAACAAATGGGACTTGATCAAACTAAAAAGCCTCTGCACAGCTAAAGACAATAAGAACAGATTAAAAAGACAAACTACACAATGGGAGAATATATTTGACAATGCATCTGATAAGGGGTTAATAACCAAAATTTATAAAGAACTTGTAAAACTTAATACCAGGAAGACAAACAATCCAATACAAAAATGGGCAAAAGAAATGAATAGATACTACTCCAAAGAGGACACACAGATGGCCAATAGGCATATGAAAAAATGCTCAACATCACTAATTATTAGAGAAATGCAAATTAAAACCATAATGAGATATCACCTCACACCAGTCAGAATGGCGCTCATCAATAAAACAACACAGAATAAGTGCTGGCGAGGATGTGGAGAAAAGGGAACCCTCCTGCACTGCTGGTGGGAATGCAGACTGGTGTAGCCACTGTGGAAAACAGTATGGAGATTCCTCAAGATATTAAAAATCGAACTGCCTTTTGACCCGGCTATACCACTGTTAGGAATATACCCCAAGAACACCACAGCACTGTTTGAAAAGAAGAAATGCACCCCCATGTTTATGGCAGCATTGTTCACAATAGCAAAGATCTGGAAACAGCCCAAGTGTCCGTCAGTGGACAAGTGGATTAAAAAGCTTTGGTACATATATACTATGGAATATTACTCAGCCATAAGAAATGATGACATCAGATCTTTTACAACAACATGGATGGACCTTGATAACATTATACAGAGCGAAATAAGTAAATCAGATAAAACTAAGAACTATATGATTCCATACATAGGTGGGACATAAAAATGAGACTCAGAGACATGGACAACAGTGTTGGGGTTAGAGGGTGGGGGGGGGAGAGGGAGGAGGTTGGGGGAGGGGAGGGGCACAAAGAAAACCAGTTAGAAGGTGACGGAAGACAATTTTATCAATGTCACCACATCAAAATTAATCAAAAAAAAAAAAAAAAAAAAAGAATGTGTCTCACGGCTAATTCAGGCAGTTAGAAGAATAGTATAAGGATGCTAATTCTGCTTCTCAGGCCACATCCTGCAAAAGGGGCCCCAAGCAAATCAGTGATTTGGCCCCTCTGATTTTGCCAATTGGATTAAAAAAAAAAATAGGTCAGGAACGCCCTGAAATGGAAGTAACAATACATGAGCATAAATTTAAAGGACTTTTAGATACTGGAGCTGATGTATGTTATTGCTAAGCTACATTGGCCTCCTTCCTGGCCCACTCATGCAGCAGCCACAGAATTACAAGGTATAGGGCAGAGTAAACCCCCTCAACAAAGTTCTAGTTTTCTACATTGGGAAGATTAAGAAGATCATTCTGGATTTTTTAAGCCTTATGTGCTCCCTGGATGGCCAATGAATTTGTGGGGTAGAGATGTTTTGAAAAATACGGGAGCATTGCTTGTCAGTCCTAATGGTTTAGTCAGTACTCAGATGCTTGATCGGGGATTTTTTCCCAGCAAGGGACTAGGGAAAGAACAGTGAGGAATTCTCACCCCCACAGAAGTGGCACCCATACCAGAAGGTGTGGATTAGGATATCAAAATTTAGCATAGGGGCCTTGGTAGCTCCTGCTACCTCAATAATGCATTGTGCAGACCCAATTACTTGGAAATCAGATAATCCTGTATGGGTAGACCAATGGCCCCTTTCTCAGGAGAAACTTAGGGCAGCTGCTCAATTGGTACAAGAGCAGCTACAGCTTGGGCACATTGAACCATCTAATAGCCCATGGAATACACTTCCATATTTTGATCTTGTTGCCTCCTGGATTATCAAGGGGCATAGGCGACCTTTACAGCTTATAGGTTTTGAGCCTCAAAATTATTGTTGTTCCTTTTTTCAAAGGGTCAACAACAATGGCTCTGGGAAACTTCCACTAAATGGCAAATCGCTCTTGCAAATCAATGGACAACTTAATACTGAAACTGTCAACTTAAAAACAGCTCAAAATCTAGAATTATTTGCCATTATCATGGCTTTTCAGCATTTGCCATATTCCTCCTTTAATCTATATACAGACAGCAAATATTTACTTATGGTGTTTCCACTAATAAAGACTGCTGTCTTAGGGACAAATGCTGATGAACTATTTCAGCAGTTTCTCCTTCTTCAAAGACTTGTATGTCAACATAGAGCTCCATGTTTTATAGGACATACTCGAGCTCACTCCATGCTCCCTGGAGAGAATGCCCTTTTTTTCTGGTTTTGTTTTGTTTTGTTTTGTATTTTTCTGAAGTTGGAAATGGGGAGGCAGTCAGACAGACTCCCGCATGCGCCTGACCGGGATCCACCCCGGCACGCCCACCATGGGGCAATGCTCTGCCCATCTGGGGTGTTGCTCTGTTGCAACCAGAGCCATTCTAGCGCCTGAGGCAGAGGCCACTGGGCCATCTTTAGCGCCCAGGCCAGCTTTGCTCCAGTGGAGCCTTGGCTGCGGGAGGTGAAGAGAGAGACAGAGAGAAAAGGGAGGAGGAGGGGTGGAGAGGCAGATGGGCACTTCTTCTGTGTGCTCGGGCTGGGAATCGAACCTGGGAATCCTGCACGCCAGGCCGATGCTCTACCACTGAGCCAACCGGCCAGGGCCTGGGAATGCCCTTGTTGATCAAGCTACCCAAAAGGAAATTATTTGGAGGAACCATGACAGATCGAGCAATTCAGTCTCATACTATTCATCACCAGAACGCTGCAGCCCTGTGTAAACAGTTTCAACTTTCTCGGGAAGCAGCACGGCAGATTGAGAAATCCTGTCCAAGGGGTCCTATACTACAATCTGTCCCTTCATTTGGAGTTAACCCTCAAGGACTCCTACCAGGACAACTTTGGCAAATAGATGTTACTCATATACCTTCATCTGGCAAATAGTCCTAAATCCACGTTACAGTGGATACATATTCTGGATTTATAGTAACCTCTGTCAGAACAGGAGAGGCTGCTAAGCATGTTTATAGCTCATTGTCTGTAATACACTGTTCTATTATTGGATTTCCTAAACTGGTTAAACTGACAATGCTCCTGCATATGGAGCAAAAGCATTTACTGTATTTTGTCATTCTTACAATCTTTAAAGTTAAGGTATTATTAAAGTGTACCCAGCAAATATTTTAAGGTCAATTTAAAAAAATTTTAAAGGGGGTAGTCATATCCTGGAACTCCTACAGGTCTACCATATCATGCTTTTTACTTAAAAAAAATTTAAATTTCTCTTGAATGCTGATGAACAGAAGACGCCAAATCTTTTTCTCCTGCAAACTACTACCTTCTTTATTTGATCCAGCTAATAACACTGTTTTGTCTTTTTCCAAATAGCTCCAGATATATGGAAAAGATTTATGAAGGCAGATGGGGATCCTCAAACCCCTCAGCGAGATCTTCTGAGCATGGCCTTTAAGGTACCAAGAGGCAGAAAAAGCCCAATAGAGATCAGGGGAACTACCAGCTTTTAGGATATGCCCTTAAAGGCTCCAACGCCCCAAAGAAGTCTCATAGGATGCCATCTGGGTCCTGCTTCAATAGTGGAAAGGAAGGTCATTGAGCTAAAGCCTGCCAGACTTACATGCCTCTGTTGTGAGGAAACAGGGACACTGGAAGGTAGGCTTCCCCCTTGCTCTTCTAAGGGAGGGTTCAGTCTCTTCCAGCCCTGCTCCAGCCACCTATGACCTAACCTTGCCCAGAATGCTGGGGTTTGCCACTGAAGGCTGAAGGTGCCCAGGGCCGTTGGCCCCATCGACGACACTGTGGATGAGCCTAGAGTATTTATTCCAAGACTCAGGTAAACTGATCTCATTTGCACAAGGGCCACTTAACTATGTCTTGCCGGAATAGTCAGGTTTTTTATTCTTCCCTCAAAGATCTCTGTTGTGGGTGTTGATAGTCCTATTTTCTGCTGCTTTGTTTAATATATAGTGTTTCCTTTATTCCTCCTACCTCAATGCCCCACTCATATTTCAGGCTGGGACCTACTCCTAATTTAGAGCTCTCTTTCCCCCTTTTGCCAACTTTGATTATGAATCTACCTTTGCCACCCAGCTTAGTGTATCCCAAGGTTCTCTTTACCAAGCCACAGTCACAGAGCTCCAGGGAAAAGCAACCTGGTCTCATCTCTCCAGGCAGAGGAGAATAGAAGCTCCATATCCACACATGCTGCAGATGGCTTTTCCAGTCTACCTAAATCATTACCAGCCAGAAGCAGCAGTCATTGGGACTTGGATGTGAGCTGCAAAGTATAGAATGGTGACAATTCCAGTGCCATGCGAACTTTTCCTGGATGTGGACTTTTCCTGGACTCCTGCTCCTTGTGACAGCTCCTAATAGACTGAACTGGGGTTGGGTTGCAGTTTTCAGGGATTTGGCATAGTGTTGGGGCTAACTTGGACTTAGTGAACACATTAAGGACACTACTCTTTTATGGATTCTTGCTGTATTGGTCAAGAGTTTGCTTAAAGGCTTTAATCACTGTAAAAAAAAGAATAGAAGACTAGATAAAGAATATGTGGCACATATACACCAGGGTATACTATTCAGCCATAAAAATGATGACATCAGATCACTTATAACAAAATGGTGGGATCTTGATAACATTATACGGAGTGAAATACGTAAATCAGAAAAAAACAAGAACTGCAGGATTCCATATATTGGTGGGACATAAAAACAAGACTAAGAGACATGGACAAGAGTGTGGTGGTTACAGGGGGTGAGGGGAGGGAAGGAGGGAGAGGGGGAGGGAGAGGGGGAGGGGCACAAAGAAAACAAGATAGAAGGTGACGAAGGACAATCTGACTTTGGGTGATGGGTATGCAACAGAATTGAATGACAAGATAACCTGGATATGATTTCTTTGAATATATGTACCCTGATTTATTGATGTCACCCCATTAAAATAAAAATTTATTTATAAAAAAAAAGAGAACAAATTTCCCTAAAGTTTTATTGATGAAATTAAAAATTATAATTAAATGCAAATATTTTGTAATATAGGTCTACTAATAGAAAGTTAAGTCTTTCGATAACCTTGCAAGGTAGGTATTATTGGTTCTATTTTACCAATGAGGAAACAAAATCAGGGAAGACGTATTAAGTAATTTTCCCAAAGATAAAAAGTTAATAAGTAGTGAGCAGGATTTGAATGTAAGCCCCACACAAAGCTAGACATCTGAAAGAAGCTGGAATTATGCTTAAATGGCCTTCTTTGTCATAGTATTGTTAAAGACCTCAAAGAACAAATATAGAGTTCCTAATTTTTGCCTTCCCAGTAGAAATAGCTCCATGCTTTTGACCCATTGCAAAGGTATACCTCCTTCAGAAATGGCCCCTCATTTAGATTGAGTCAGAACCTCTACTTTCCTCTATATCCCCTCAATACCTTGTATATCTTTCTATTATTGTACTTACTACCATCACTATACATAGTTTTTAAAACATGTTTCTTTCACTAGACCAGGGGCTCTTTTAGGACAGGCATGATGTGTTATTGATTTCTATATCCCCAGGTGCTAGCACAGTGCCTGATACAGATGTAATAGATGTTCACTGAATGAATAAATGAAAAACTTCACTGGTAGCTTTGATAACAATAAAAGTAGGCAGCACTGACTGTGATGGATATGCACTGGGTAAAAGCATTATCTCCCTCCACCTTCATCATGACTCTGTAAAGTCACTACTGTGTAATCATTTCAAGGTCACCCAGACTTTAAGTTACAGAGAGATGATTCAAACCATCTTAACGGCCAGCAAACCCTTTACAGCAGTGGTCCCCAATCTTTTTCGGGCCATGGACCGGTTTAATGTCAGAAAATATTTTCACGGACCGGCCTTTAGGGTGGGACGGATAAATGTATCACATGACCGAGACAAGCGTCAAGAGTGAGTCTTAGACGGATGTAACAGAGGGAATCTGGTAATTTTTAAAAAATAAAACATCATTCAGACTTAAATATAAATAAAATGGAAATAATGTAAGTTATTTATTCTTTCTCTGCAGACTGGTACCAAATGGCCCACGGACCGGTACCGGTCCGCTGCCCGGGGGTTGGGGACTACTGCTTTACAGGACACCTCACAGGACTCATATAACCATCCTTTCCATAAATCTTCCATCAGTTAACCAATCCTGTTGAGGCTCTAGAGAGTACTGGCCCCTGATTTTAACTCTCACCAGGCCCTGCTTACATCCATGTTCCCTCCCTCGCAAGATGGCAAGCTCCCATAAACAGGGATCATGTGCTCTGCAACTTGAATCCTCAGAGCTCATAGCTCCAGCCATTGCATGCTCTTAAGGCGCTACATTGAACTTGGGATAAAAATATTAAGCCCACTGCATTATTATTAGGATGTTACAATCAAATAAATCCAACCTAATTCCCTGCTTTCACAGTATAAGCCTCTTTCACAACGGATTAAAAGCCCTGATGGATGGGAAGGATTTAGAAAGAAGATGGGAGGAGGGGAGGAGGGAAAACTGTGAGCAAAATTCAGCAGTAGTTACATGTGGGGTTTGTCAGGCCCAGCTCAGGCTGTCACTTGGTTAGATCACTTGCTGAGGTCCTCGTAATTTCCATACAAAACCAGAACTGAGAACCCCCAAGAAAGAGCACCAAGTGTGTGCAAGGAACAGTGGGCAAAAATGCTGGAAGCGGCCCTGGCAGTTGGCTTAGCAGTAGAGCATCGGCCCGAAATGTGGAAGTCCTGGGTTTGATTCCCAGTCAGGGCACACAGGAGAAGCACCCATCTGCTTCTCCACCCTTCCCCCTCTCCTTCCTCTCTATCTCTCTCTTCCCCTCTACTGGAGGGCCAAGGCTCTACTGGAGCAAAGTTGGCCCAGGAGCTGAGGATGGCTCCATGGCCTCCTCCTCAGGGGCTCGAGTGGCTAGGACCGCAAAGGAGCAATACCCCAGATGGGCAGAGCATCGCCCCCTGGTGGGCGTGCCGGGGTGGATCCCAGTCGGCCGCATGCGGGAGTCTGTCTGACTCTCTCCCCGCTTCTAACTTCGGAAAAATACAGAAAAAAAAAGTGCTGGAAGCACCAGAAAGGTCAGACCCTGGAAAGCCTTGATGCCAACGTGCCAGGGCCTTTACCTGGAGAGGAAGGGGATCCATGGAGAATTCAGGAGAAGGAGTAGTAAGATCATCTACCCCTCTCCACTGCAGAAACAAGCTGGTAAAGGAAAATGACCTGGGCTTAAGAGAGTTGGAACCACAAAGACAGCATGGAGGGTGGGGTGAGGAGCACATAGCCGCCCTCCCAGGAATGTTATGTCGAACTGAGGGACATCACAAGGGTCTACATGAGCTACACAAGTAAGACACAGCTATAGGCTGGAGTGAGGAGAACCAGGTTCCTGAACCAGCTCAGCCACTAACTGGTTGTGTGACCTCAGTCCCTAGACCTCCCTGACTCATCTTTAAAGAGAGAGATGTTTACCTTAAAAAGGTCATTATGAAATTTAAATTAAAAAAAATATGTGAAAGCAATTGGCACAGAGTAAGCACTCAGCAAATGAGGTTGAAACTCAATTATATCTTTGTTCTCTAACATTCTGCTCCTTTGCATTCTGCCATTATTTATCTTTCGCCTATTGTTACAATTTAATAGAGAACAATTTTTAGGGGCTAAGAAGATTGTAAAAATGCACTCTAGGATATGTCACAACATGGGCCAACTTTTTGCAGTAACTGCATGAAATAGACAGTGACCACAGGGAACAGCAGAGTGGAGGAGGTGTGTTTCAGGGAGGCACTTATAGTGGGTTTTGTGGCTTGGGACCTGGGCCCAATTTTCCCACCATAAACGGTTACACCAGGCTTGGCCCTGAACCCTCTTCATTCAGTTGGAAAACAAATGCACAATAATGATGAACTATGCTAGGATAGGGAGAATAGAGAGAAGTACTCTTCCATTATACACACATGGGGTGGTTTCTGCAGGTATGCACAAGACCACAGTCAGGGGAGGTGGGAAGTTGGGACAATGGTGAGGTCTATGCACTTGCTCTCAGATGGGGATGACACACAGACACCAAAGGTCCATCCTTGACTGAATCTTCTTCCACCTATCTCTAATATGTTGGCACTTGCTGGTCAGGCAGAGTGATTCTTAATGATTACTGATTTAGAACTATCTCTGGCTTGCCTGACCAGGTGGTTGGATTGGGACACAGAGGACCCAGGTTTGAAACTCCAAGGTCACCAGCTTGAGCACAGGCTCATCCAGCTTGAACATGGGCTCACCAGCTTGAGTGTGGGGTCGCTGGCTTGAGTGTGGAATTACAGACATGTCCTCATGGTCACTGGCTTGAGCCCAAAGGTCACTGGCTTGAAGCCCAAGGTCTCTGGCTTGAACAAGGAGTCACTAGCTCTGCTGGAGCCCCCCGGTCAAGGCACAAATGAGAAAGCAATGAACAACTAAGGAGCCGCAACAAAAAATTGATGCTTCTCATCTCTATCCCTTCCTGTCCCTCTGTTTCTCTGTCTCTGTCACAAAAACAAAACAAAACCTATCACTGGCTTGACTTTTTTTTCTTAAGTTCATATATGCATTAGATGCCAATTTCTCCTTTCTTCTTTGTGGGTTAGTCTCGGGCAGCATTATCTCTCTGAGAGTTAACTACACAAGGTCAACCAATTATCTAGCCAGATGCTTTGCACACAGTAATTCCTCAGTACAAGTCTCCAAATGGGCATAAGGCATTACTGAGGTGTTCAATGTGGTTTCCATGATAAGTCTCTCTCCTGGTTTTCTACCCTTTCCTCTGTTCACTCTTTCTTTGTCTTTTTCATGGCATTCCTTCTGCTATCAATACCCCCAAATACCTGTATTCCTCAGGGCTCCATTCTCTGATGGCTAATTTTCCCTACTCCTTCTCTAGGGATGATTCACCTCCTTTCATGGCTTTAATAATATCCACGAACCGTTTCAGATCTATGTTTACAGCCCAGATCTCTGTCTTATTCAGATCCATTTACTTAATGATCCATGAACTTCTTATCAGATATTCAAATTCTAGATGTTAAAAAATTAGTTCAAATTCCACTCCTGACCTTTTTTCTCCTCCATAGTCATTACCAAATTCTAAATAAAGGTGTGTTCTAAAGACTAGCACCCCTACCACTTACCCAAACCAGAAACAAGAATAATTCTAAATTATATCCTCTTCCCTGCATTTCAATTGGTCATTAAGATATGAGGTGTTTTCTTTTTGTGTTTGTTTCTTTGTGACAGACACACAGAGAGACAGAGAGAGGTACAGATAGGGACAGGCAGACAGAAAGGAGAGAGATGAAAAGCATCAATTCTTTGTTGCAGCTCCTTAGTCTCCTTAGTTGTTCATTGATTGCTTTCTCATATATGCCTTGAGTGAGGGGGCTCCAGCAGAGCGAGTGACCCCTTACTCAAGCCAGCGACCTTGGGCTCAAGCCAGCAACCTTGGGCTTCAAGCCAGGGATCTTTGGGCTCAAGCCAGTAACCATGGGATCATGTCTATGACCCCATGCTCAAGCCAGTGACCCCGCTCAAGCTGGTGAGCCCATGCTCAAGACAGTGACCTCGGTGTCTCAAACCTGGGTCCTCCGTGTCCCAGTCTGATGCTCTACACACTGCGCCACCACCTGGTCAGGCTGGGAAATCTCCAATCCCACAGCCACAGTTCCAGCTTTATCATTTTTTGTGCATTATTTCACTAGCTTCCTTATTGGCCTCCCTTTCTCTAACTTCCCCCAGTCACCAGCTATTGGAAGCTGTCTTAGAGTCTTTTAGAGACTCATTTCTTTAGAGGAAAATCCAAACCCCGTAGCCAGGGATATAAGACTGTTCCTAACCTGGCCTATGCCTACCTCTCACAGCAGAAAAAAGAAAAAAATATTAAAAATAAGAGCAAAATTTACTGGAAAAAGAGATGATCAACAAAACCAAAGTTTGATCCTTTGGAAAGACCGAAAACCTAAATAAACCTCAATTAAAGACTAATCATAAAAATAAAAGTGAGGAGGCACAAATTAATATTAGATATTAAAAAGGGACATAACTACAGATAAGTAGAGATTCTTTTTAAATACACAAGAAAATAATAGAATCAAAAATTTTTAAGTGAGTAAGAGAGAGAGAGAAGCAGACAGACAAGTAAAGAGAGAGCTGAGAACTGTCAACTTGTTGTTCCTCCAGCTGAGCCAGTGAACCCTTGCTCAAGCCAGTGACCATGGGGTCATGTCTATCATCCCACGCTCAAGCTGGTGACTCATGTTCAAGCTGGTGAGCCTGAGTTCAACCCGGATAAACCTGCACTCAAGCCACTGACCTCAGCGTCCCAGGTCAATGTTCTATTCACTGCACCACCACCTGGTCAGGCTGATAGGATATCAATTTTATGTCAATAAATTTAAAGATTAGAAAAAATGTAAACTTTTCTAGAAAATATCAATTACCAGAATTGGTTTGAGAAGAAATACAAAAGTTGAATAAATGGATCACTATTAAAGACAGCAAATTGGTGGTAAAAAAAAAAAAATCTATCCATGAAAAAGACACCAGGTACAGAAATCTTTACAGGAAAATCTTATCAGATATTTAAGAAGCAACTTTTGTTACATGAATTGTTCTAAACAACTGAAAGGAGGGATATCTTATCTAATTTTATAGATCTTGATTTCAATATTGCACAAGACCAATATAAAAAGGATAAAACTGTAAACTAATTTTACTTATAAACATGTATGTAAACATTTCTTTAGAAAATTTGTTTTCAATTACAGTTTACATTCACTATTATTTTATATTAGTTTCAGATATACAGCATAGTGGTTAGACAGTCATATACTTAAAAAGTGCTCCCCCTGATATTTCCAGTACCCACCTGGTACCTTACATAGTTATTACAATATTATTGACTATATTTCCTATGCTGTACTTCACATCCCCATGACTATTTTGAGACTTGTTTGGAGGTTCTAGCAGGGGAGCGCAGCTACTCGTTTACCCTTGACCGAAGAACGGTCCTCTCCTCTAGCGGGGAAGGTCGTCCTCTTCGACTGAGCGCACAGCTTCGGGAGGGATGCACATGGAGCGGTGAGGGAGGAAGGGGACACCCACCTAGCCAGCCAGATCAGCCGAATCAACCCTGGCGATCAATGGGGTGACAGATGTCGCAGCCAGATCGCCCTCACATCCCCCATGACTATTTTGTATATGTACTTCTTAGTCCTTTCAGAGCAGAAAAATAAAAGGGATAATAAAAATAAAAACTTTCCTATATGCAAACATTTCAAATAAAAAATAGCAAACTAAATTCAGCATCATAAAGTAGATTTTTATCTAAGTAAGGTTTATCCCAGGAATGTAAAGATGACTCAATATCAGAAAAATCTACTGAGACATTAAAAAATAAAAACCATATAATCATCTCAGTGATGCGAAAAAAAACATTTAATAAAATTCAATACCTATCCTCATTTTTAGAAACCCCTAGTAAATGAGGATAAAGGGAAGTTTCTTAACCTGATATGAAGCTATCTCATAAAAAATACAGAGTAAACCTCACACTTAATGATAAAACTTTAAACATATTCCCATATCCCAAGACAAAGATGCTGTTATCACATACTATCAAAACTATACCAATGTCCTCACCCATGCAGCAAAACACACATACACACACCACAAAGCTATATAAACATTGAAAAAAGAACAATAAGTTGGTATTTGCTAAACATATACATTATCTTCACAGATAATCCAAGTGGGTCTACAGACAAAATTAATTAGGGAACATCGTAGGTTGCTGAATAAAAGATTATCACACAAAAATTAATGCATATGAGCAACAACAAATTAGAAAGTGTATAAAAAACCTTCACAATAGGAAGAACAAATTAAAATAGCTTAGATAATAGTTTGGCATTAGCTCAGACAAATGGAATAGAACAGAGATCTCAGAAATACATGCAAGCATATGTAATGCTTATGTGAAAGAGGAGATATTAGGGGGAAAAGTTGAACTTTTTACAAGAGTGTTAGTTAGGGTAAACAACTTTCCATATATGAAAAAAGAAATTAGCTTCCTTACCTCATTCCATACATAAAGTTAAAATCAGTTAGATTAGTAAAGACTTGAACATAGTAAAATAAAACTTAAAAACCATTGTGTGTGACTTTTTTGAGAAAATGATAAAATGTAAGTCTTACATAAAAGACTTAAGTAAATCACGAGCAATACCATGTTTGAATGTGGGAAAACTCAATACCTCAAAGACAGTAAATCTTTTCAAGCAGTGTTTTCCCAAGTAAAGCCTGAAGTTCACCTACATCAAAATTACCTAGAGCTTTTTAAAATGTAGACTCTTAGGCTCCATTTTATTTTATTTTATTTAGATTTTATTTATTGGTTTTTTAGAAATAGGAAAGGAGAGAGAGAGAAAGAGAAAGAGGGGGGGAGAAGCTAGAAGCATCAACTCTTAGTAGTTGCTACCTGTATGTGCCTTGACTCTGCAAGCCCAGGGTTTTGAACCAGCGACCTCAGTATTTCAGGTCGCTGCTTTATCCACTGCACCACCACAGGTCAGACTAGGCTCCATTTTAAATACTCAATCAGCACGTCTGAGGAAGAGGCATAGGAATCTGCATTTGGAAAGCTCTCCAGATGATTATTTGTTTACTAAAGTTTGAGAACCTTTGCCTAAGTGAAGAAGGTCAGAACCTGAATTGCACATGAAGATCATCTGAGACAGATTTTTAAAATTCAGACACCCAGGCCACACCCCAGACCAATTAAGTCAGAATTTCTGGGCCAGGTACCTCTGCAACAGCATTTTAAAAGTTTTGCAGGGATTCCGATGTGAGGCCAAGGCTGGGCCCACTGCCCTGGATGACGGTGCCTCCAGAGTCAAGTCCGTATGTTTTGCTGCCTTCCACATTTGAACACTTACTTCTAATGCCAACCTAGTAGGAATTGGACTTTATTTTGATTAAGAGAGACACAATTTCCTTACAGAAGGGTTATCTGGTATCCCCAGCATCCCATGTGATACATAGCCAGGGCTTGGTGGTCATTTTCTGAAATAAATTCAACTAAGTGAAACTGAATGAAATGAATCAATATGCAGGTGAATAAAAATTTCGCCAAACTTTGAAAATTCCACTGGATTCAACAAACCTACATGGCACCTAGGCATAGTGTTATGCTGTAAGAGGTTATAGAGATGAACAAAATACTGCTCTTCTCTTCAAGTGTTCATGATCTATCTGGTAGGGGAGGCAGGAATCAGACAAAAGCCTTTTACAGTTGAGCAGACAATGAGAAGTGTACCGAATATAAAAAGGGAATAAAATAAAATTTGGTCCTGAATGTCAGAACCTGAAGAGTGGCCCTGAAGTATTGCTAGGACTTAATCAGGAAGAAATTAGAAAAATAGGCAGTTATGCTATAGGCACAGGGCAGTTCTGCACAGCATACACCAAGTCAGATGAGCCTTTCTCTAACCTTCGTGGAAATCTGTAGGGCAGATATTAAAAGCTTCTTTTCCTTCTGATTTCCTTGTGACTGCTCTCATTTTTCAAATATTTTGCCTCTGGTTTATTAATTCTACCTCCTGGTGCCCCAGATGATTTCTTCTAAGAAAAGTTTTCATTAGCATTTCTATAGGGAGCACCTGCTACCCCATCTATCCCCATTAACTGAAGGCTAGGGCAATGGGTTGACTGGGAGGGAAATTTTAATCCCTTCCTTGTAACTCATCTGTTTTCTAAATGAGAATGCTAGGTCTAAAGTCACAAATGGCTGAACAGTGAAATCCATTCGTATCATTAAAAATGATAACAAAGAAAAAAAAAGGAATAGAAAAAATGATAACAAAGACATGCTTCTCAATTTTATAATATCATCTGTGTAATATGAACATATTAAAAATTAATCAGCTTCATGATTGTGAATAACTCTGACACCTTAGATACCATTAGAATGCAAAAAAAAAAAAAAAATCCGAGGCTAGTCTGGGTAGGTTATGAAGTAGATGAACTGTTAAATAGGGAAGGTTTCTCAAAATCAAGTGTCAAAGGACTTTTGATATTATCTACTGATTGTGTATGGCAGGGAAAAACCAATTAGTATGTATATGACTCTGGATGCTGAATGCATATTTTACATTATATACCAATAAATTAAGCTGATGGATTATGTGTCCTTTATTTAATCAAACTGCTCACATTGATGTCATGTGACAGATGTCCTTTGTAAAAGCCCAAGAGATAAACCAGTCACTATGGTGTAACCACTATGATTTATGTAAAGCGGCAGAAGAAAAAGGTTTGTAAATCAAATTATCCTTGAAATGGAGTCCAACGTGGCTTCTAAGGCAAGGTAAGGCTCATTTACAGCAGACACAGGGCATACTTAAATTCAGCAGACATTCAGAATCATAGCAAGGAAAAGAATGTGAGACAACGGGGGAGGAAAATCAATGTTCCAAAGAAGCCTACAATTTCCAGGCATTTTTCCTTTATAATATAGTTAATTAAATGATTATCTTATTTTTCATATCTACTTTCACTCAAAGTGTATTTCCCTATTATTAGTTTCTTTTTCTTCTGAAACAAAAAATATTAAATTTCACATCAAATTTGTCATGAACTTATGATGTCTTTTATCAACATTCATTCTCTTAATATTTCAAAACCCTCTGGTTATCCAGCAAAATGGAGCTGCTGCCCAAAATTATATGCATAATTAAATTTTACAGAAGATCCAAATTAGAAAAAATATTTTTGAAGAGCTTAGAGGTTTTTTTTTGAAGGTTGATGCAATTCTGACAGCCATCAAATCATTCTCACTATATACAAGAGCATACATAGCCTTACCCTATTCAATCCAATCACTTGCAGTATGTATATAACATTTACTGTAGAGTTAAGACATTGTTTTGACGGAAGAGGCCATACAGAACATAGGTACAAGCCAAAATATTTGGAGTGAGTTGTATCTGAAGGGTGGTTCATTCCCTGACTGTCTGGCCAAAAAACCATGGACAAAGCAAGTCCCACCAACTTGGAAACATAAACTGAGTGGGATTATGCAAGGAGACTTGAGAATCTGGACTCTCTTTGGCACTGACTCTCACGAAGTGAGGAGAGGTAGTTCCTACCTGGTGGCTGTTATGGTTCTACCAGCCACAGGGTCATAGTATGGAAGCAGGAAGTTAAAGAGGTCAGATCAGAAATCTGTGATCTTGGGATAATCTTAGGGTTCTCAGGGAATGAAGTAGGGCCCTGTAAATAAGAAAGCCATATAGCACAATCACACAAATACCCCTTGGCTTTGTTTTTCTATGCCCCTCACTTATTTGTTTCCTTTCTTTTCTTTTTGATGCTCTCTTGGTAGCAGCATAAAGATATTGTGAAATTTTTACCTCCTGATAGCTATGAATCAAGGCAAAAGATCTGTGTCCTTGCATGACCCAGAGCTTTAAAGGGAAGTGGTGTACTCCTGGGGGAGCAGTGTGGTCAGAAGAGAAAAATGCTGAAAGGTGGAATTCAGTAAGATGGAGTAGTGGCTAATGGATTAGCTGCCCCTTCTCATTGGGAAAGGCTTTCCAGAGTTAAAACCTGGGAGGGGAGGTGCATTCTGTCTTAACAAAAGAGAATTTTAAAAAAAGATTTTATTTATTCATTTTTAGAGAGAGAGAAGAGAAAGAGGAGGAGGAGCAGGAAGCATCAACTCCATATATGCCTTGACCAGGCAAGCCACATATGGTTTTGAACTGGCGACCTCAGCATTCTAGGTCAACATTCTATCCACTGCACCACCACAGGTCAGGCAAGAGAGGATGTTTATCTATGCTATTCTTTCCTCAGCATATAAAGAAGTGGTTGTTAAGTTCACTGGAGAAGCACGTCAGTCTGAAACCAGACTGCACTTAGGGTCTTGGCAAAAGACCCCAATTTGCAGTCCTCCTGGTCATACCCTGCCCAGCAGAACGCAGCTGGCTGTTGCATTGATGAAAAATCCCATAAGCCACATTTTGGACACCTTTCATTCAATTATTCACCACATACATCTGCTTCCCCAGAGATCTCCAAGCCCAATGTTACATGATTAGATTCAAATATAATCTGTTAGCTGGTTGATTTGGGTCGAAACATAAGGACAGGATTGAAAGCTAAGTATTCAAAAAACAATTGAATGCATAAAGGGTGAGAAAGCAGAGTGGAAGGGCTGAGATTACAGCAGAAAGAGAATTCTAGAAGAATGCTTGAAGGTATTCATTTACAGAGAATTTAATGTAAATTTAATGTGCTAAAGAGGGGGTTCTCTGTGGTAAAAGAATGGAAAACAAACATATCTAGACACCATGAAGGGACAGGAGAAAGACACATTGAGGGGAGACACATCTAAAGTGATAACCAGGATAATGAGGCATCATGTAAAAGGTTGGAATGGGACCAAAATTGACCAATCATCTACTATGCACCAGGCACAATTCTCCTCCATACCCTCCCAGAATCATCTCGTTTAATCTTCACAATGTCTAACATAGTGCCTGACATATAGTAGGCGTTCAAAAAATATATTGAATACTATATTAAATTAGTGAATGAGTGAGCACTTCTAAGAGAACAACCTATTATCAACCATATCAGGTAAGAACCTGAGGCTCAGAAAGGCTAATAAACTTGACCAATGTATCACAGCCAGTAAGAAACCTAAAGAGTCTGACTTCAAAGCCTGATATGGTAGAAGGAGGTGGGTGATGTATAAGGATCCTTCAGGGAATCTAGAAAAGGGTGTGGTGCTTGGTTATCTCCCAGGGACTGGGGGAGGGGAGGGAGGAATGCAAGGCCAAGTGGACTGGACTAGGGAGGAGGGCCTTTGGTCACTGGCAAAGAACTCTTCTGGAAGGATGAGGGCTTGGGAGAAAGCACGAAGGCTGGTGGGTAGCAAATAAGCCTAAATGGGGCAGCATTTCAACCAATGCAGCTGGTAAACTGGGTGGGGCAGAATGGAAGCACAGCCTGTGAAAAAACTACAAAAGGCCTTCCTTTGTTGGGCGCGCAGGGATCTGCGGTAGGGCGGTAGGGCGGTAGGGCGAAGGTGTATAAAGTGGAAAAGACCCGGCAGGCTCGGGAAAGAGCACAGGAGAAAGAGCACAGGAGAAAGAGCACAAGAGAAAGAGCAAAGAGAAAGAGCAAAAAGAAAGAGCCATGGGAGGGTGCCCGGGATGAGGCTGGGGAGAGGGTGTGGTCTGGGATGGGAGGGGGAGGCTGCATGTGAGGCCTGCGCTGTGGAGAAGGAGTCCCGGGAAGTCTGCGGTAGAGGGTAAAAGTGACCAGCCCCGTTGCACGAGCTGTGTCCCGCATCTCACCTGTAGGAGCTGCTCACTGCACTCGCCACCTCCTCGCGGATTTGCCTATTGAGGGCGTCAGCTGCTGCACGCCCCTTGCCACCCTCGGGGCCCGCGACCTGGGTCTGGGCTGCGGGCAGCGGCGTCTGCTCCTGCCCCAGGCCCTCGGCGCGGCGCGCTATCACGGTGGGCCCGGCCTTCTTGCGCGTGTCGCGCTCGTCCGCACCCAACGCCTTCCCCACCGCGACAACACCCGCTCCGCCAGGGCCCGCCGCCTGCTCCGGGGCTTCAGTGGCGGCCTGCACTGGCCAGCGCTCCTGGCTCTGAGGCCGGCGCCTGGGCGCCCTGAGAATAGGCGCTGAAACCTGGGAAGACGTGGGGATCTGCACCGGTTTGGGGATCCAGGGGTGGTCCCCGCGGCGCGGCAGCGGCCAGGCGCGAAAGTCCTTCTGGTACTGGGTCTCGCGCTCGAAGGGCGCGTCGGAGGGCTGGTATTCGCTGCGCGGCCGGCAGCTCGGCTCGGGTCGCTGCACCTTCCAGGCGCGGTAGTCCTGACGCATCACCGAGTCCGCGGGGCCCGCGCCGGAGGTGGAGCCGGAGCCCGGGCCGGCGCTCAGTCCGCTCCGGCCGGAGGCGGTCGCCGCCTCGCGTTCGCCACTAGGCCCCGGCGCCGGCCCTGTTGCCCGGGCAACTGCATCCAACTCGCCTTGGGCGGGCTGAGTCTCTATAGCGACTGCCCGCGCCGAGGGGGGCGCGTGCGCCGGCTGCGTCTGCTGCTGCGGCGGCGGCGGTGGCGGCTGCGGCGGGGCGCCTGGGTGCTCCGTGGCCTCCGAGTACTTGGTGAAAACCAGCGGCACGGCGATGTCCGCCTTGTCCAGCTGGTTCCAGAAGCGGGCAATGCAGCAAGCCCGCGTGATGCATGGCCACGCCATGATGTTAGCTGCACAGCTGGTCCTCCCTTCTTTTTGTGGTTCTAAAGCAAGTCTAATCTTCCTTCAGTCCCTTGGCCCTCGTTCAGCCAATCTGTTTCCTACCGTTTTCCCCTTGGTAACCTGAGTACCTTGCCCTCCTCCCTCAGAAAGCACCCACGAAGGTTGGGCCGGCAAAGCTATCACTGAGATCAGTCCCTCGATTACCGGCTTCAAAGGCTTGCGGGAGCGCCTGCAAAGGTCTTCGGAACGCAGTCTGTTGCAGGCACCGGAGGGTGAGAGAAGAAACGTCCCCGAGTCCCCGGGCGAAGGCGTCTGGGACGCGCCCCTCCCTGCGGCTGCGGCGGCGGCGGCGCGCAGACCGCGGACTTAAGCCATGGCGCAGGGAAAGGGCCGCGCAATGTGGGCACAGGGTCCGCGGATGAGTCTCTATTCTCCTTCCCGCCGGAGTCCAGTAGCCCCTGGCCACCTAGCAGGGCTCGGAGTCGATCACCTCCAACAGAGATGCAAGCATTGCTGCCTCTGTCGCTGCTCCAGTGATGCTGCTGCTGCCGCCGCCGCTGTCTGCTGCAGAGAAGCGGCCCCACCCTTTTCTGCCGCTCAGCGGGAGGAAAAAAATCCAGGAAAGATGCTGAGAGAAAGCACGCTGCAAAAAAAAAAAAAAAAAAAAAAATCACCTGCTTTCGTCAGGGCCAATGCTAGGAGCTCGCCCTCCCTCTTGCCTCTCCTCCCTCAGCTCTGGCAGCTCCGCCCTCCTCCGCTCCTAGGCAACAGTATAATCTGGGGCCTAGGTGGGTTCAGGTCCTAGGCTCCTGACTACTTGCTGTCCTTAATGCTGGTCGCTCCCTTCCGGGGGCCTCAGGATCCTCTTTTGTAAAATAGGGCCCATCTTGGGTCGGTGGGTAAGGGGTGTTAAAGTCTAAAAACATGAAGAAAACCCCTAATAAAATGTTTGTCCCAGTATAGATACTTTAAAAAAAGAGAGCTACTGTTAATTGCCAAAGTCACCAGGCTGGATTTGAACCCAGTTTGGCTGGCTCCTGCTCCAAGCACTCATCAGACTTAAGCACAGGTCATGCTCAGATATGTGGTGATGGAGACCCCCAGACTGGTAGTACCCTCGCCATTCCTTTTTTTTTTTTTTTTTTTTTTTTTGGAGGAAGGGCTATCTTAGCACCTCCCAAGAACCATGGGTCCCTGTTCACTAAGCCCATGGGCTGCACTGTGGTGAAGCAGTGTAAAGAAGATTGTTGGAAGGGGCCTACGTGGTGAGTTTGGGGTGGATGGGAAACAGGGTCGGTGTCCTAAGACCAGACATGTAGGAGCTTTCTGGCACGATCCTGACCCCTGGCATTTGGTTTGCTTCTACCTGGGAGTTACAGATTTGGGAGTCAGACACTTAACTATCTGTGTCATTTGGGCAACTTGAGTCATCTCTGGGCCTCAGTCACCTCATTTGTGAAGTAGAGGAAATAATAGTTACCTCAAAGTGGTTTTATAAAGATAGTTAACGACTCAGAGTAGCAGCTTTGAGTCAAATCAAATCCATAGGGATTCAAATCCTAGCTTTTGCATTTCTTAGCTGTATGGCCATGGGTATATCACTGCAACTTCCTGACCTTTATTTCATCTATGAACGGGGGTACCAAGCATGAACTTGCAAGTTCTAAGAATGAAAATGAGATAATGCACTAAAAGCACTTACCATGACATCTGGCATATAGCAATGGCTCAAAAATGGTAGCTATTAGTATTCAAAGAACCTACCCAGGAAACCCATAGGTGGAGCTTCCCAAGTAGGCCAGCCACTTGGACCCCTTCAGCAAGAAGACCTCTGTTCTTCCAAGTACCTTTTGGTTTCTTCTTCGTGTCCCTCCATTTATGCCCTTTACACTGTCTTCTACTCCCTACCCCTAGATACATTCGTTGGCCTTCAGCTTTGTTTCTCTCCAAGTTAGTCAGAGTTTTTAGCGTCATTTTAGCCTGGGACATTGGTATTTCTGAGGGAGAAATGTGTTTAGCTTAGAAACTGATTGCAAAGTACAGCTGGATTTTTTTTTTTAACTTTAGAATTAAACAGGATGAGAAGACAATTCTGATTAGTCAATTATTTGCTGGACTTCCTCCTACTTGGGTCATTGCCTCTTGCTGATTTGATTTGAGTTCCACAAATAAAATGATGCCTGGCACTGTTTTTCAGTTATTAGGAGATACATTTCTATAAACGACATAATCTGGTCTGACCCTTCCTACCCCCCCAATTCTACAGAACTCTCCTGGTGCCTAATCTGTGCCTTGGGTACTGCAGAACATGGATGGAGTCTAGCTCAGAGAGGGGCCCTCAATTAGAGAAATGTGTTATGGGAGGACTGGGAGACAGGCACATAAATAAATAATTAGAAAACAGTATGGTCAGCATGAGAGATTTATTCATAGGTACTGAATGAATGACTAATGAGAGATGATTAGGAGCTCTTCTGTCAGAAATGTAAGTAAAAGTGTAGCCTGACCTGTTGGTGGTGCAGTGGATAGAGCATCGGACTGGAATGTGGGGAACCCAGGTTCGAAACCCTGAGGTTGCCAGCTTGAGCGCAGTTTCATCTGGTTTGAGCAAAAGCTCACCAGCTTGAGCCCAAGGTCACTGGCTTGAGCAAGGGGTCACTGGTCTGCTATAGCCCCCCGGTCAAGGCACATATGAGAAAGCAATCAATGAACAACTAAAGAGACTAAGGAGCCACAACAAAGAATTAATGCTTCTTATTTCTCTCTCCCTTCCTGCTTGTCTGTCCCTCTCTCTGTCTCTGTCACAAAAAAGAAAAGAAATATAAGTAAGAGTGTTTAAGGCAGAGTAGATTTTGGAGTCAGACAGACCTGGTTTGGCTCTGTGACACTATCTGTGTCACTTCTTTTCTAAAAACTAGATGTGGGCTAGAGGTGAATCACCCTTTGTTAACGTGAGGTGTCATTCTTGAGGATGCAAAGGATTGTGAAGGGACAGGCAGACAATGAATCTGAAGCACTAATGACATTGTAGGGCTGCTGCATCAGCCTACCTCTGGGCAATTTTTTTATTTCTAGTTTAATTTTTTTTTCTTTTGTTTATTTCTAGAATTCTTTTTTATGAGAAAAAATGAATTTCTGGTTAGGTCACTTTCATAATGCTTGTAGCAGAATACAGTTCCTAATTAATATTGATAAAGATCTAATTTTTTTTTCAGATAAATAGCCAATTTTTTTTATCATGGTTATTTAAATAATCTATTCTTTCCTCACTGATTGATAATGAATGCCTCCGCCAGTATACAACAAGTTTTCATATGTGTGGATCTGATTCTAAATTATACTTTCTGTTTTATTGGTCTATTTTTTTTACCCTTGAGCATCTTTTAAGTCTAAAATTATTGTAGGCCTTAGTATTTTTTAGGGTAATACTCTCCTCCTTCTCTTCTTCTCCTTCTTCTTCTAAGTTGTCATTCATCTATTTACAAATATTTTTTGAGCACCTGCTAGGTTCCAGGCATCATTCCAGGCCCTGGGATATGGAATTAAACAAAATAGACAAACATCTCTGCTCTCGTAGTGCTCACACTGCACTGGAGATAGGTTGACCAATAGATAGTCTCTGCCCTAAAGGACTGTAAGTCTGGAGGGGATGGGAGAGTAGTGGAAATAAAGTTAGAATAGACTGTAGTAAGCACTGCTATGAAGTAGCCAAAAGTGCATTATACAAAGCACAGTTGTAAACATGTGGTTGAAAAGAAAGAATGTAATCTTGAGGGCTCAGAAATTAGGGAGCATCAAAAAAGAGGAGCGGACAAGAGCTGACAAAGAAAGAAAGAAGTGAGTCATGAGATAAAAGGATAAAGAGGAGAGAAGTTATATCACAGTAGCAATAACTTGTGCTTTAGAGTCAGAGCAACCACATTTTCAATTCCAGCCTACTTCTTACCAGCTGGATAACTTTGGAGAAACAAAGTTACTGATGACAGTGGTAATGGTGGTGGTGATGACAGAGGCAAAGGTGGTGGTGATGTGGATGCTACTGGTAGTGATGGTGATGATATGGTGGTTGGATGGTGGTGATGATAGTGGTAATAATGGTGGTGATGACAGTAGTAAAGGTGATGATGATAATAGTGGTATGGTGGTGTTGGTGATGATGGTGGTGGTTGTGATGCTGCTGCTGCTGGTGATGATGGTGGTGATGACAGTGGTAATGATGGAGTTGATGGTGGTGATGATGGTGGTAATGATGGAGTTGATGGTGATGATGGTGATGATGGGGTGATGATAGTGGTGATGATGGAGTTGATGGTGGTGATAAGGTGGTAATGATGGTGGTGATGATGGTGGTGATGGTGATGATGGGGTGATGATAGTGGTGATGATGGAGTTGATGGTGGTGATGCTGGTGGTAATGATGGTGTTGATGATGGTGGTGATGGTGATGATGGGGTGATGATAGTGGTGATGATGGAGTTGATGGTGGTGATGATGGTGGTAATGATGGTGTTGATGATGGTGGTGATGGTGATGATGGAGTTGATGGTGGTGATGATGGTGGTAATGATGGTGTTGATGATGGTGGTGATGGTGATGATGGGGTGATGATAGTGGTGATGATGGTGTTGATGACGGTGGTGATGATGATAGTGGTAATGATGGTGGTGAGATGATGGGTGTGATGATGAGGGTGATGATAGTGGTGGGGGGTAGTGATTAAGATGGTGGGGAGGGTAAGTGGAAGACAATTTGGCGAACTTCTTGCTTAGCAGCATTGGACTCAGATTTTTTGAGTCAGTGTCTCTGGATACGAGAATGCCACATGATGTTATGATGGAGAGCAGAAGGGTGGGCCGAGTTGTGCTTCCTTCTTTTGCAAAATGATTGTAGTTGTGATGAATACTGGACACCAGCCATCCATTTTCTGAAAGGAAAATGCATTAGCTACAATTCATTGTACTGGTTTGCTGACTCAGAATTTTTTATGATGAGCATTGAAATTAAGTGATTACATTTTCTTCTATTTTTAAAAGATAAGGCTTACTGCTGGGCTTCAATAGTAGGGTCAAGTGAAATGGTCAGGGGAAATAAAATAGTCTTTAGTTAGAATCAATTTTCTCTTGATGATTATGGGGAACTGTGGCTTGAAATTTGCCCAAGAGGATTCACATTTTGGTTTCTGCTCCTCAGCAGAGTGGCAGAGCACTGGGAATATTGAGGGTAAGGTAAAGAAAGAAAGTCTGTTGAGAAAAGAGAAATATTTCTCTCAGGCAGGACTTAAACAGTGATAATGTCACCTGCTTAATGCTCCCGGCACTGTGATCGGCACATGTCAGCTATGAGGCAAATAGACCTCTTATTCCCTTTCTCTCATGGAATTGTCTTTGATGACCTGGCAGGAATGACCACCTACAAAGGGAAAGAAACCAGGACATGGTGGACCAATCTTGGTGAAGTTGTGGGTTCAGAAGTGGCTAGAGGAGAACTATCCTTTACCAAGTGCCTACAGACTGCCAAATATTGTACTAGTGCCTCCATATTTGATCCTGAAAATAGACTGTGAGTTTATATTATTCACCTCATTTTGCAGATGAGGGAATCAGGGCTCAGACAGGAAAAGTGACTTGCCCCAAATCATGGAACTACCATATTTCCCCATGTATAAAACACTCTCATGTATAAGACACACTTTAATTTTGGGGCCTGAAATTTGAAAAAAATGTATTACATAAAGTTATCAAACTCAAGTTTTATTCATCATAAAATTCATACAACTCATCACTGTCAAAACTCTCATCCATTAGCTTGTCCTCATCTGTGTCTGATGAATCACTGCCTTCATATATTGCCTCATCCTCAGTTCCATCTATGGCATTTTAAAATGCCACAGCCACTGTATAGGATGCACCCAGTTTTTAGACCCCAAATTTTTCGGAAAAGAGTGCGTCTTATACATGGGGAAATATGGTAATTCAAGATTGAGCCAACATATGAGTCCAGGCTTTTTTGAACCCAAAGTCTCTACACTGTTTATTATAAAGACCTGTGAGGTTGCATGCTGGGGAAATGGGGTGTTGAAAATGAGACTGAGGTGTAGGAGAACCACCAGCTCTAAGTCCTCTTCACTTATTCAGCTCAGGACCTTAAGTTTTTGAAGAGCGACATTTCAAGAGAGCTACATCTGAACCAGCAACACCTGGGGTGGGGGCAAGGTGAGGTGGGTAAGAGAACCGCAGGAGGGTACAAGGTGAGGTAAGGAGGTGCTCAGAATTTCCTGGATTTCTTCTCCACCCAAGGTTTCTTCCCCCCGGTTCTCAACTCCAGGACCTTGATGGCACAGCACAAGTGACCTTGATGCCCCTGTGTGAGGAGCTGGGAACCCTCCCACCCCAGACTCCCAGCTCTGGTGTGAGCTCAGCCCTATGCTCTCTGGGGCAGTGGGACAGGCATCTTCACAGAGTCCTAGCAACCTTTTCGTAGTCTCATGGCCTCATGACTTGGGGCCCATGAGCTTTTCAAGCACTTAAATGTTTAAGCCCTGAGAAGAACAGTACATTGGCTCTAAAATGTGATCAGAAGAAAAGCAACATCAAAATTTATATATATTTAATTAAATGTCTACAAATGCAATATTATGCCAATTAGTTCATGGGCAACCCAAAGCAATTCTTATTTAATTATAATAAATAGAGTTCAAGCTATAAAATAATGAATAATTTACTCCTTATAAAACTCAAAATTAGGCCCTGGCCAGTTGGCTCAGTGGTAGAGCGTCGGCCTGGCATGCAGAAGTCCCGGGTTTGATTCCCGGCCAGGGCATACAGGAGAAGTGCCCATTTGCTTCTCCACCCCTCTCCCTCTCCTTCCTCTCTGTCTCTCTCTTCCCCTCCCGCAGCCAAGGCTCCATTGGAGCAAAGATGGCCCGGGCGCTGGGGATGGCTCCTTGGCCTCTGCCCCAGGCGCTAGAGTGGCTCTGGTCGCAGCAGAGCAACGCCCCGGAGGGGCAGAGCATCGCCCCCTGGTGGGCGTGCCAGGTGGATCCCAGTCGGGTGCATGCGGGAGACTGTCTGACTGTCTCTCCCTGTTTCCAGCTTCAGAAAAATACAAAACAAAACAAAACAAAAAAAAAACCCTCAAAATTATAGAAATCCTTTTCAAAATTTTATTGCAGTAAATGGTATTTGATGCAAGAGTAGCTTTTTATGATTATCATAAAGATGGTGGATCTCCAGTCTGTAAAGGCCTTTGCAAGATTCTGCTGGTCTTGCAGTGCAGGATCCCTTCCAGTCATAGAAGATGGAACCTACAACTGGTTTTTGGGTGGAATTGGGTATCACAGTTTAGTAGGCGGGACGTGGTTGGGGTCTGTCTGCCAGCGGCAGGTGTGGGCTCTTAGGAAATACTGGAGAAGGGCTAGGAACAAGGCCGCCCACTAGCTGCTAGAAACCAAAACACCCATCTTTCATCTGCTTTGCCTGAGCAAGAAGAGAAACATATTCAGATGTGGGTTTTAGCAACTCTTTCTGGCTGCTGCTGTGTGGAGAAGGGGCTGGCTGAGGCCAGTCTGCAGTCAGAAAGACTAGGAAGGAGGCTATAGAAGGATCCAGTGAACAGGTAATAGCGGCCTGGCCTGCGGTAGAGACAGGGAGACAGAGGAAAGAAGATGAGATTTGAGAGATGTGCCTAAGAAATGACAGGAGACTTTCTAAATAACTGAATGTGGAGAGTGACAGAGAAGCAAGAGTCCTGGATGACCCCAGAGTACTGGATTTGAAGAGGACTGGAGGGGTAGTGCCAATGGCATACAGGAATGCAGAAGAAGCAAGTGTGTGATAATATGCTGATGTCATTCTGGGACACAGTGGCTTGAAGGGCTTGTGGGATGTCCAAAGGAAATTGTCCAGGATGTAAAGTGACAAACTGGGTTCCTAAGGTGGGCCCAAGGGGAAGGCACAGATGAAGGCACCCATCCAGGTCAGACTGAGGGAACCCATCCAGGTCAGGCAGAGCACATGTTTATTTCACTGGAGGACGGTGCAGAAGAGCCCTCTTCCACAATGGGCTCTCCCCCTATACACCATTTGTTCATCCCACCCACGAAACCTCTACTGATGTTAAGTCTGATGGGAACTGAATTGTGAATGAGGGTGGCTGTGGTTGAAGTGGAAAGGATTCCCTATTTTGAGTGCTGTGAGTCTTCACTTTTACCTGGTGGGGTGGTGTGTGGTCATAGCAAGCCTCACGGAGGAAGTGGTGTGTTTATTTATTTATTTATTTAATTAATTTTTTATTTATTGATTTTTAGAGAGAGGAGAGGGACAGAGAAAGAGGGGAGAGTAACCAGAAATATCAACTCGTAGTAGTTGCTCTCGCATGTGCCTTGACCAAGCAAGCCCAGGGTTTTGAACCAGCGACCTCAGTGTTCCAGGTCGATGCTTTATACACTGCACCACCACAGGTCAGGCAAGGTGGTGTGTTTAAATTGGATCTGGAAGGTTGGGTGGGGTATATATGGGAGAGAGTCATTCTAGGCAGAGAGAGAGGAGCAGGCTAGCTCATGGAGCACAGATTATTGGCTAGCATTCTGCCATGGCTTTTTTAGAAGAGCAGGAAAAAAAGAAATAGTTCAGAAGCAAGACCTACTGATCCCCTACAAGGTGCTATATTAGTTTCCTATTGCTGCTGTAACAAGTTACCATAAATGTAATGACTTAAACCAACACACATAGCCTAACCGGGCAGTGGTGCAATGGATGGAGCATCAGACTGGGACGTTGAGGACCCAGGTTCGAAACCCCGAGGTCACCAGTTTGAGCATAGGCTCATCTGGTTTGAGCAGGGCTCACTAGCTTGAGCCCAAGGTTACTGGCTTGAGCAAGGGGTCCCTCGGTCTGCTGTGCCCCTCCGCCCCCCATCAAGGCACATATGAGAAAGTAATCAATGAACAACTAAGGTGCCACAATGAAGAATTGATGTTTCTCGCCTGACCAGGCAGTGGCGCAGTGGATAGAGTGTCAAACTGGGATGCAGAGGACCCAGGCCCGAGACCCCGAGGTCACCAGCTTGAGCGTGAGCTCATCTGGCTTGAGCAAAAAGCTCACCAGCTTGGACCCAAGGTCGCTAGCTTGAGCAAGGGGTTACCCAGTCTGCTGTAGTCCCACCGTCAAGGCACATATGAGAAAGCAATCAATGAACAAATAAGGTATTGCAATGAAAAACTGATGATTGATGTTTCTCATCTCTCTCCATTCCAGTCTGTCTGTCTCTCTCTCTGTCTCTGTAAAAAAAAAAAAAAAAATTGATGCTTCTTGTCTCTCTCCCTTCCTGTCTGTCCCTCTCTGTTCCTCTCTCTGTCTCTGTCACCAAAAACAACAACAACAAAAACACGTTTATTCTCTTACAGTTCTGGAGGTCAGAAGTCTGAAATTAGTTTCCCTGGGCTAAAGTCAGGGTAATGGCAAGGCTGGTTCCTTCTGGAGGTACTTGGGGGAGAATCTGTTATTTTGTTTTTTCAATTTCTAATAGCTGTTCGTGTTCCTTGGCTTGTGACCCCTTCCTTAGTGTTCAAATTCTTCACTACAATCTCTGCTTCTGTTCACTTTGCCTTTTCCTGTGACTTTGATCCCCCTTGCATCCCTCTTATAAGGACTATTGTGATTATAGAGAGGAATACCTGCATAATACAGAATAATTCAGGAATATCTCAAATTCCTTCATTTAATTACATCTTCAAAGTCCCTTTTGCCATATAAAGTAGCATTCACAGGTTCTGGAGGCTATGATGTGGTCATCTTTGGAGGCTGTTATTCAGCCTGCCATAGGTGTCTAGCACATTCATCATCACCAGAGCATGGAGAGCCACACTCAGACCCTGGGATCCAAGACCCAGAAACAGGATTCTGCATCCTGACCAGGCCTGGAAAGACTTAGCTCTTCTCCAACCAAAGCCAGTAGAAATAGATCCTTTATCCATCTCTGTAAGTACCCCCTCACAGCTTTGCCTATTATCCAGTCTTCTCTGGAGCCCTTGCCAACGCTGTCCTGGAAAGAAGTCTATCCTGCCCGCAGCTTCTCAGAATGACCACCAGAGGGAGTGCCTCACAGTTGGTGCTTACTGGTTCTCGACTCCTCTTCCCACTCTCCTCCTTTCTCTCCTTTTCCCTTCTTTTGTATCTTTCTTTTTTATTTTTTTTATTTTTTACAGAGACAGAGAGTGAGTCAGAGAGAGGGACAGACAGACAGGAACGGAGAGAGATGAGAAGCATCAATCATCAGTTCTTCATTGCGCATTGCGACACCTTAGTTCAAGGGTCCCCAAACTTTTTACACAGGGGGCCAGTTCACTGTCCCTCAGACCATTGGAGGGCCGGACTATAAAAAAAACTATGAACAAATCCCTATGCACACTGCACATATCTTATTTTAAAGTAAAAAAACAAAACGGGAACAAATACAATATTTAAAATAAAGAACAAGTAAATTTAAATCAACAAACTGACCAATATTTCAATGGGAACTATGCTCCTCTCACTGACCACCAATGAAAGAGGTACCCTTCCAGAAGTGCGGCGGGGGCCGGATAAATGGCCTCAGGGGGCCGCATGTGGCCCGCGGGCCGTAGTTTGGGGACCCCTGCTAGTTGTTTATTGATTGCTTTCTCATATGTGCCTTGACCGCGGGCCTTCAGCAGACCGAGTAACCCCTTGCTGGAGCCAGCGACCTTGGGTTGAAGCTGGTGGGCTTTTACTCAAACCAGATGAACCCGTGCTCAAGCTGGCGACCTCGGGGTCTCGAACCTGGGTCCAACCCATCCCAGTCTGACGCTCTATCCACTGCACCACCGCCTGGTCAGGCTCTTTTGTATCTTTCATCAAAACTTTCCTCTCAACTTCTCTGTGCCAGACTCTATATTGCATACTGAGGGCACAGGATCCCTTAGATTGAAGATTTTTTGAACTGTTCAAGAAAGGAAGCCAGTTATAATCATGGAATAAAGAGTGTGATATATGAAAAGAGAAGGTTCTGGAGTAAGAAAGACCCAAACTGAACCTTAATTCTTCCCCCTGAGGACTCTGATATCTCAGATAGGTCACTGCACTTCTCATAGCTGTGAAGGGAGTAACATCTACTCTGGAGAGTTGTTGTGGGGATTATATGAGATATTAGTTTTCATATGTGTGAATTCATGATACCAATAACACCTACTTCATTGGATTATTTTGAGAATTAAGTGAAATAATGCACATAGATTGCCTTCTTCATAGTAGATACTCAAAAATTCTAGCTCTTTAATAAGTATTAATGCAAAGGACAATTCACAGTAGGCCTTGAATGTCAGCTCTTTCCCCTATAACTCGACTCCCATTTCTAGTCTACAGATGTAGAAACTGAGGCCCAGAGAGAGACTATGCTTCCCTAAGATCAGAATCATTCCACAACTTTCTTCTGTGCCCAGCATAAAGATAGCAGTGCAGACAGAAGTTCTGGGTTCTTAGGCCAAATTGTAAAAAAGTTCCCTTCATCTTTTGCTAAAGACAAGACGTCACCAGGATGACATAGTGAACAGAGACTTGCAACACAGGTAAGGACTCAGCACCACTGATGGAGTCCTTTGCATAGCAACCACCTGTAGCGCTTGGCTTGAGTCTCAAGTCCATTTTGTTATTACTTTTTGAAATAAAAATTTATTTATTGACCCTGGCCAGTTTGCTCAGTGGATAGAGCATCAGCCTGGCTCTATCAATGCAGATGTCCAGGATTTGATCCCTGGTCAGGGCACACATGAGAAATGACCATCTGTTTCTCTTCTCCTTCCTCTCCCCCTTTTATCTCTCTTCCCCTCTCACAGCCAGTGGTTCAATTGGTCAGAGCATTGCCTCAGGTCATGAGGACAGATTGGTTGATTCGAGCATTGGCCCCAGACAGGGGTTGCCAGCTGGATCCCAAGTCAGGGCACATGTGGAAGTCTATCTCTCTATCTCCCTCCTCTCACTTAAAAAAAAAGAAAAGAAAAGCCTGACCTGTGGTGGCCCAGTGGTTAAAGCGTCGACCTGGAATGCTGAGGTCACCAGTTCGAAACCCCGGGCTTGCCTGGTCATGGCACATATGGGAGTTGATGCTTCCTGCTCCTCCCCCTGTTCTCTCTATGTCTTTCCTCTCTCTCTCTCCTCACTCTCTAGTAAAAATGAATAAATAAAATCTAAAAGAAAGAAATAAAAGGGCTGAAAAGCCCACATGAAGTTTAATTTAAAAAAAAAGAAAAAAAATTTTATTTATTAATTTATTTGATTTTAGATTTTATTTTAGAGAGAAGAAAGAAATAGATAGATAGATAGATAGATAGATAGATAGATAGATAGATAGATAGATAGATAGAGAAAGAGAGAGAGAGAAGAAAGGGGGGAGGAACAAGAGCATCAACTCCAACTCCTAGTAGTTGCTTTCATATGTGCCTTGACCAGGCAAGCCCAGGATTTTGAACCAGCGACTTCAGCATTCCAGGATGACACTACACTATCCACTGTGCTGCCACAGATCAGGCTCCTTTAGTTATTTCTAATTAGACAATTAGCCTGCTGACTGGGAGCTCTGAGGCATTCAAGGCCTTTTATAGACTGGCTATAATTTAATTACTAATTAACTTAATTTAATTACTAATTCCATGCTTGTCTCTCTCCATTACCCCTATACTTTATATTCAGTTACTTTCTTTTATGTATTAATTTATTCAGTCGATGTTTGAGTGTCTCCTATGTGCCAGACCAAGGAGATTTTGCCACTCATAATCTTGAAAGGGTAAAGGGAGAAAGCTATCACTGAAGCCTAGGGCCCTATTGGAAGAGTCATCTGACAGGAACTAAGGGCTTTATTAAAGGGATGCTCTCAACCATGGAGACCCAGAGAGAGGGAGCCTGTTTTGCTGATGAGGAACATAGCAGAACACAAACCAAAGGAGTGTGTATGTCTCAAAGATAGCATTAAAATTAACAGTAGTAAGACAGAAGCAATAAGATGGAAACAATAAGAGAGAAAAACTGAAATATTAGAATTAAAAAGCAAAGATGAAGAATTTCTCTGAGTTCATTAGTAGATTCAACATATCCAAAGAAAGGATCAGTGAACTTGAAAATAGGTCAATAAAAATTACTCAAACTGGCCTAACCAAGCAGTGGCACAGAGGATAGAGTGTTTGCCTGGGATGCTGAGGGCCCAGGTTCAAAATCCCAAGGTTGCTAGCTTGAGTGTGGATCACAGACCTGAACCCATGGCCACTGGCTTGAGCCCAAAGGTTGCTGGCTTGAAGCCCAAGGTTGCTGGCTTGAGTCCAAGGTCGCTGGCTTGAGCAAGGGGTCACTAGCTCAGCTGTAGCCCTCTGATCAAGCATGTATGAGAAAGCAATCAATGAACAACTAAGGTGCAACAACTATAAGTTGATGTTTCTCATCTCTCTCCCTTCCTGTCTGCCTGTTCCTCTCTGTTCCTCTTTCTTTCTCTACCTAAACAAACAAACAAAAATTACTCAAACTAAAACATAATCAAAAAAAAAAAAGAGAAGAAAAAAAAACAGAACAGAGCATTCAAAAGCTGTGGTACAATTTTGAACAATCTAGCATCCATGTAGTTGAAATCCCAGAAGAAGAAGAGATAACAGAGCAGAAGAAATATTTAAAGAAATAGCTGAATAGTTTTCAAAAATAATGAAAAATATAAAACCATAAATCCAAGACTACAGAGAATCTCAACAGGATAATTTTTTAAAAATCTAAACACATTATATTAAGCCTGACCTGTGGTGGCGCAGTGGATAAAGCGTCGACCTGGAAATGCTGAGGTCGCCGGTTCGAAACCCTGGGCTTGCCTGGTCAAGGCACATATGGGAGTTGATGCTTCCAGCTCCTCCCCCCTGTCTCTCTCTTTCCTCTCTCTCTTCTCTCTAAAAATGAATAAACTAAAAAACAATTAAATTAAACACATTATATTAAAACTGCTAAAATATAAAATTAAAAACCTAAAGGCAAAGTGAAAATCTTTTTTTTTTGAGAGAGAGAGAGAATCAACTTCTTGTTCAACTTAATTATGTCATTGATTGCTTCTTAATATGTGCCCTGACCAGGGCTTGAACCTGTGAGCTTGGGAGTTGAGCTGGCGACTTGGGATCAAGCCAGCACCCTTGGAGTCAAGCCTTGACCAGGGCTCAAACTGGTGCCCTAGGGATCTAGCTGGAGCCCTTGGGATAGAGCCAGCAATCCTGAGCTTGAGCCAGTGAACCTAGGATCACACTGGTGACCTTGGTGCTCTAGGATGACGCTCTATCCACTGTAACAATGGCCAAGGCCAAAGTGAAAATCTTGAAGGCAGCTAGAGAAAAAGATGTATTACATACAGAGGAACAAAACTAAGTATTACATCTTTAAAAAGTTGAAAGAAAAAATTTTCAATCTAAAATTTTATACCCAGTGAAAATATTTTTTTAAATTTAGGGCAAAAATACAGGTTTGGGTTTTTTATTTTGTTTTGTTTTGTTTTTTTGTGTTTTTCTGAAATTAGAAACAGGGAAGCAGTCAGACAGACTCCCACATGTGCCCAACTGGGATCCACCTGGCATGCCCACCAGGGGGCGATGCTCTGCCCATCTGGGGCGTTGCTACATTGCAGCTGGAGCCATTTTAGCACTTGCAGTGGAGGTCATGGAGCCGTCCTCAGAGCCCAGGTCAATTTTGCTCCAGTGGAGCCTTGGCTACGGGAGAGGAAGAGAGAGACAGAGAGGAAGGAGAGGGGGAAGGGTGGAGAAGCAGATGGGCACTTCTCCTGTGTGCCCTGGCTGGGAATTGAACCCGGGACTTCCACATGCTGGGCTGATGCTCTACTGCTAAGCCAACCAGCCAGGGCCAAAAATACAGTTGTTTTTAGACAAACAAAAGCCAAGATAATAATTCCCAGAAGACTTGTACTATAGGAGACATTAAAAGAAGTTATTCAGGCAAAAGGAATATAATACCAGACAAAAACTTCAATATACACCAAGAAATGAAGAACTCTAGAAAAAGTAAATATGAAGACAAATATTTAATACTAAGGGCTTTC
This sequence comes from Saccopteryx bilineata, assembly GCF_036850765.1. NCBI lineage: Eukaryota > Metazoa > Chordata > Mammalia > Chiroptera > Emballonuridae > Saccopteryx > Saccopteryx bilineata. Next base: position 345,480,455 of record NC_089490.1, on the reverse strand, counting down.
CATGTACACAATAATATTTATATTATCTACAAGGAATAGATTTACTCTTTTTCTCCTCAATTCTTAGGTCTCTTACTAATTTCTCTAACTGCTTTGCCTAATTCCTCCAGTTCAATGTTGAATAGTAGAGGACCTCTTTGGTTTTTACTGCTAATCTTAGCAGAAATGCTTCTAGTATTTTCTCATTAAGAATCTAACTTTAGAAAAACATCTGTATATTTTATCACATTAAGAAGACACTTACCAATTTCACTCTATGGTGAGTTTTGCCAGGGCTTTTTTAGTATTTATAATGATAACTATATGATTTTCTTCTTAAATCTATTAATCTGATGTATTATATTAATGGTTTCCTAATCCCACCCGTTCATGTTATATGGTAATGTAATGTTGGGTTGTTTTCTAATATTTTTTAGTATAATATATCTATAATTTTATTTAATATTTGCATTAATATTTATAAACAAATAAGTCTATAGTTCTCTGTTTTTACAATGCTTTCTAATAATTGAGTTTAAATATTAATGTTATTCTTGCTACATAAGAAATTAGAAGTTTTTCTTTATTTTAAAAGTTTTGAAACAATTTATAGAGCATTGGGGCTATCTAGCCTTTGCAGATTTGGTCAAGTTCTCCTGTGAAATCATATGGGCATGGTGCTTTTTGGTGAGGAAATTCCTTGATTATAATCTTTTTTTTTTTTTTTTTTTTTACAGAGACAGAGAGAGAGTCAGAGAGAAGAATAGACAGGAACAGACAGACAGGATCAGAGAGATGAGAAGCATCAATCATCAGTTTTTCGTTGCGCAATGTAACACCTTAATTGTTCATTGATTGCTTTCTCATACATGCCTTGACCGCGGGCCTTCAGCAGACTGAGTAACCCTTTGCTGGGGCCAGCGACCTTGGGCTCAAGCTGGTGAGCTTTTGCTCAAACCAGATGAACCCGTGCTCAAGCTGGCGACCTCAGGGTCTCGAACCTGGGTCTTCCGCATCCCAGTCCAACGCTCTATCCACTGCACCACCGCCCGGTCAGGCTTGATTATAATCTTTGTTTCTCATATGGAAATTCAGCTAAGCTTTCTATCTGTAAGTGAGTCAGTTTGGTAAATTGCATTTGCCTAGGAAATTATCAATTTCATCTAAGAATGCAAATTTATATGCAGTAAAGTTTGCAGAGTACAAGTGCTCCTTGATTTATGATAGAGTTATGTCCTGATAAACCCATCACAAGTTGGCAACATTGTCAGTCAAAAATGTATTTAATACACCTAACCCACCAATTATCATAGCTTAGCCTAGTGTACCTTACCTCTGCTTAGAACACTTATATCAGCCTACAGCTGGGCAAAATCATAAAACACAAAGCCTATTTTATAATAAAGCGTTAAATATATCATGTAATTTATGATTTATATCACTTTTGCACCATTGTAAAGTTAAAAAATTGTTAGTTAAACCATCATAAGTTGGAGATCATTTGTAGCTTCTTTTGATTTTTAAAATTACTTTTGTTTTAATCATTTCCCCACTGTTTCTTCTTATTTTGTATATGTGTGATTTATCTCTTTGATACTTGATTGCATTAGCTAATAGTTTATTTTATTTTTTTAGAAAACCAACATTTTAATTTATTAATTAGGTCTATTCTCTAGCCTATTAATTCCTGTTTTTATATTTATTGTTTTCTTTTTTGTACTTTCTTTCGGGTTTCTCTGTTGCTATTTTGCTAGATATTATGACCTAGGAATTTAATTCATTTATTTTTACTTTCATTTTTATTTACACATATGTTTCCTCAAAATGAACAACATTTTATGAATTCCAACATTCTAAGAGAGATTTTCTTGAATTTGTTAACATGATTCTAAAATGTATATGGAAGAATAAAGGGTTAATTGAAGTCTAGACACTTCTGAAATAAAAAAGCATAGAGGCTTGCCCTCCTAGATAGTAAAAATAAATAATTAAAATGGTGTAGCATTGGCAGAGATAGATAAATTGACCAACAGGAGAGAATAAAAGCCCCAACACAGACCATGTAAATGTAGAACTCTGTTGTATGATAGAGGTGACATATTATATCATTGCAGAAGGGAGGTGTGTTCAACAAATGGGCAAAACAATGGTTATCCATATGTTAAACAATAACATTGGAACCTATCTCATACTACATAAAACCCAGATGAATTAAGACTTATGGGAAAAACAAAACTTTAATTTTTTTTTTTTTTGCTATTTGTTATTTTTTTAAATTAAATTTATTGGGATAACATGAGTTAACAACATTAACCTGACCAGGCAGTGGCTCAGTGAATAGAACATCAGACTGGGATGCAGAAGACCCAGGTTCAAAACTCCAAGGTCGCCAGCTTGAGCGCAGGCTCATCTGGTTTGAGCAAGGCTCACCAACTTGAGCCAAAGGTTGTTGGCTTGAGCAAGGGGTCACTGGGTCTGCTTTAGCCCTCCTCCCACCCTAGTCAAGGCACATATGAAAGAGCAATCAATAATAACTAAGGTGCCACAATGAAGAATTGATGCTTCTCATCTCTCTCTCTCTTCCTGTTTATCTATCCCTCTCTCTGAATCTCTCTCTTGTCGCCATCAAAAAAAAAAAAAAAGACACATACGAGAAGCAATCAAGGAACAACTAAGTGCTAGAGCAAATTGATGCTTCTCATCTCTCTCCCTTCCTGTCTCTCTCTCTCTCTCTCTCTCTCTCTCTCTCAGAAAAGGAATACACACACACACACACACACACACACGCACACACATATAAAATCTTGAGTCAAAGACGCCAGTCCCAAAGAGTATATAGTATAAGATTCACTTTTTAAAAAGCTTATTGCCCTAGCCAGTTAGCTTAGTGGTAGAGTGTCAGCACAGCATGTGGAAGTCCTAGCTTTGATTCCTGGTCAGGGCACACAGGAGAAGTGACCATCTCCTTCTCTCCCCCTCCCCTCTCTCTATCTGTCTCTCTTTTCCCATCCCACAGCCATGACTTGAATGGCTTGAGCAAAGTTGGCCCCAGGTGCTGAGGATGGTTCCATGGCCTCACCTCAGGTGCTAAAATAGCTTGGTTGCTGAACAATGGAGCAGTGGCCCAGAGAGGGAGAGCATTGCCTGGTAGGAGGCTTGCTGAGTGGATTCTGGTCAGAGTGCATGCAGTAGTCTGTCTCTGCCTCCTTACCTTTCACTTAATTAAAATAAAATGTATTGATTAATTTTAGAGAAAGAAGAAGGGAGAGACAGAAAGAGAAAAAACATTGATTTGTTGTCTCATTTATGCATTCATTAGTTGATTCTTCTGTGTGCCCTGACCAGGGATTGAACCCATAACCTTGGCATATCAGGAACAATGCTGTAACCAACTGAGCTCCCCAGCCAGGTAAGATTCATTTTTTATAAAGTTCAAAAGCAGAAATGAGGGTGGTAGTAACCTACGGGAGGAAGGAAGTGACTGCAAGTCACAGGAGTGCTGGTCATTTTTTATTAGTTGCTGAGAGTGGTAGTCACTTTGTAAAAATACATCCCTCTGTACAGTTAGGATTTGTGCACTTTACTGTATGTTTGATATACTTCAATTCAAAGTGTATATTTAAAAGGAGAGATTTAGGAGAACAGACTTATAGATATGAATGAAGAGGAACAGAAAGAGTCTAGGTTTTGGCCTGAGGCACTGGGTCAATGGAGTTATTATTTACCGATATGGCAAAGAGCAGAAGAAAAGCCAATGTGGGCAGGTGAGTAGAAATCAAGTTCAGTTTTAGACATGCTAGAATGGAGATGTGAAGCAAGCTTTCAAGTGAAGATGTCAGGTAGCCAATTCCATATTCAAATAAGGGGGCCAGGGGTAAATCAGAGCTGGAGATACAGACTTGGCAGCCTTCATTGTGTAAATAGAATATAAGGCCATAAGTCAGGATGAAATCTCCAAGGTAGTGAAAAGAAGAGAGAAGGTCCAAGGACTAAGAGGGCAGGAGGGCACTCAGTCTGGTGACCACGTAAAAAAGTCCAATCCTGTAAGAATGTTTAATGAGTTTATTTGAGCCAAACTGTCCACAATTGCCAGGAAGCAGTTTGAATGGATTGAGAAAGTACTCCGCAAAATGGCCATTTAACCACTTTTTTTATACATCAGAATCAACGGGGAAGACTTAAGGGGGGGGGGTACATGAAATTGATTGGTGATAGATTAGGGAGGAAGGAGAAAGTAAAGGGGGGGGAACCTCTGGGATTGGATAAAAGTGAACATGTACATGTTGAAAATTCTTTTACATAGGTAGGAACCAGACAGTTAACAGCTAATGATTCACATAACAATAACAATGAGAGGGTTTGTTGGTTCTTGCTTTGGTGGGACGTCTGGCCTAATGGAAACAGGAAAAGAAGATGACTCTTACGTTTCAAAGGCATGTTATCAGGTATATTATAGATGGGTGGAAAGGACAACAGACAGGCTTGAGTAAAAGTATTGACCTTTGTTTAGAGAAAAATATCTCCCTAGGACAGGACTACCTACCATAAACTGCTTTTAGTTAGAAAGGTTTAATTTCAGACCATCTTGTGTGGTTACTTTAGGTCTCTGATTTGCAAGGCCAGTGTGTAGGCTCAGCAGAGCTTGCCAGGTTTAGTTCATAGACCCATCTTTATTTATTTATTTATTTATTTATTTATTTATTTATTTATTTATTTAGTCCACACTGGTAAAGAAAGGAGAAGAGCCACAAAAGAGACCAGACGGAGCAGCAGCCAGAGAAGTAGCAGAAAACCAGGGGAGTGTGGTGTCATGGGCCAAGTGGTTTCAAGGAAGAGGGAGTGATCGCCTCTGTCGAAGGCTACTGATAGGTCAAGATGAAACTTGAGAGTTGACCACTGGACTTAGCAACATGGAGGCCACTGGTGTACTTGTCAAGGAATAGTGGCATTTGAGGACAGAATAGAAGGCGAAGGCATGGAATGCAGACAGCACTTCCAAGCGTTTTGCTGTGAAATGAGGCAGGAGGTAGAGGAGCTGGTAAGCCCAAGGGATTTTTAGATGAGAGCTATACTGTGTATTTGTGGAGGGGGAGCAATGGACATAGCAGGAGACAGAAGAGACCCTTATTGGAGCCAGATCATTGAGTAGGTGGGAAGAAGACAGGATTGTATTATATCAGGGGTCCCCAAACTACGGGGCGTGGGCCACATGCGGCCCCCTGAGGCCATTTATCCGGCCCCCGCCGCACTTCTGGAAGGGTACCTCTTTCATTGGTGGTCAGTGAGAGGAGCATAGTTCCCATTGAAATATTGGTCAGTTTGTTGATTTAAATTTACTTGTTCTTTATTTTAAATATTGTGTTTGTTCCCATTTTGTTTTTTACTTTAAAATAAGATATGTGCAGTGTGCACAGGAATTTGTTCATAGTTTTTTTTTATAGTCCGGCCCTCCAATGGTCTGAGGGACAGTGAACTGGCCCCCTGTGTAAAAAGTTTGGGGACCCCTGTATTATATGATACTTGGGCTTCACCTGGTAAGTGAAGGGCAAGATTCAAGCAATCGGAGAAAGGTGATCCTGCAGATAAGGCATGGCCTGAGGCCGCAACTGCCCTGGATAAAGGTTGTGCATTTACTTCGCTTCCTCCTTCTTTAAAGTTGAGCCCAGAGTGCCAGGATTCAAAGGTTTCTCCTAGGAAACAGGTCCCTACAAGGTGGGGGCAGGGAGGCCTTGGGGCGGGGCTGGGCAGGGCAACCTCCTCCCCCACAAATGCTTGTGCAAGCTCCGCCAGCAACAAAAGCCTCAGGCCCCAGCAGTCCTTAGAGTAGCCTCCAGAGCCCCGGAGGAGCCAGCATGGTGGAGTTCGCACCCTTGTCCGTGCCATGGAAGCGCAGGCTGCAGACCCTCATGGTCCTGCAGTGGCTCCTCAGCTTCTTGGCCATGGGTAAGGTGGGCTGGGCTTGGGGACGAGGGAGACCGTGGGCACCTGCTACTTTAGGTGCACACAGTGCATTGACGACTGCAAGACATCAGTCCTAAGAGGGCTTTGCTTGCCCAGAGTCTCTGCCCAAAGACTTCTGGAGGGTGTGGTCAGGGGTGGGGGTAGAGCGGAGTAGAAGTCGTTACCTGTGACTTTGGGCAGGTTACTTAGCTTCCCCGGGCTGTGGATTCCACCTTCGTCCTAGGACAGAGCACCTGCCTCCCGCAGACTGGTGTGGGGAGGGTCTGGGCAGCTGAGGGAAAGGGCTCCTTAGGCTGCTCAGAGGGGCTGGGTTTCCTGCCTTTTGGAGGGAAGAACACTGAGGAGGGGAAGTAGTGGGGAAGGAGAGTGGAACAGGGAAAGAACAGAAAGGGGAGAGAAGGGGCAGGACTGGGGGGTGAGCAGGATACCAGGCAAACCTGGGTCCTGCTCCAGCTGGGCAGCTGATGAGCTGTGTGACCTTGGTGGACCCACACCAGACCTCTCCAGGCCTCCACTTCATTCATCACCTGCAGAATGGGAATGACAAATCTGACCTTGAGGACTGTCGTGGGATGAAATGAAGCGATGTGTTACTCTGTCCAGCACAGACCTGGCCTGGCCCTGGGGCTGGGATCACACAGAGGGTCCCCTTACCTCCCCCCCCCCCCACCGTGAATACATCTATTGTGTTACCCAAACACACCTGCCCAAACTTCAGCTCCTGAAGGGTTAGATTTCGAGGAGGGCCCAGGACTGAGGATTGGGAAGAGGGAGTGACTAAGAGGGAGAGTTTTGTGAATTCATTTTATCTGCTGGCACCAGACCGGGTGGAAACTGCTACCCCCAGGGCTGGTGTCCAGCCTGTACACAGACACCAATATCCTGGTGTTAAAATATGGACATACTCTGCACAGGTTGCTTAACAGCCAATACACATACACACAAAAGCACCATCACCACCAGGTGCTCTCTCAGACCCTCCTTACAATTTTGCAGCTAAAGGATTCATCCCCAGCAAAGCAGGCACTTCACTACCCTGCCCCTGGCATCCCTCATGTTGATCTGTGTCTTCCATTCTAAAGGTTGTTAAACATTTTAAATGTTCTTGATTATCCCCATTACACAGATGTGTGTGCAGAGAAACTAACTGCTTTAAGTGCCCAAGGTTGTAGCGTCCTGGGCTCCTCATGCTGACAGAGAAAGAGGAGGGGCTGGGGAGGGAGAGGGCAAACGATGTGGAGGAGTTGTTGGGGAGGAGGCTTCGGGAAGATGTGATGAGGAAGGTCTGTGCCCAGGGCAGACTGTAAGCGCTGGATCCTGGACAAAGGGCACTGGGAGCCCAGAGCCAGGCACCCGGTAGCCTAGGGATCATGGGGGATAAGGGACCTTGTACTTGGCTTGCCTTGTGTAAGCTTTGTGAGCAGAAGTGTGTTTGACTGTCTGTGCCCACTCCCAGCCCTGCAGACTCCAATGCCCGGGAGCCTGGGAATGTCAGGAGTAGCACAGGGGTCAAAGTCACCCTGGACCTGGAGGGTGGGAGGGAGGACAGCTGAGAAGAGGGGTCTGGGCCCACTGGTGCCCGGACTTGGAGGTTTTACCTTATCTCTTCTCCTGGGAGCGAAAGGGAGCCCCAGGAGGGCTTTGGGTAGAGGAGTGACAAGGTCCAACCTGTGTGTTAAAGGGCCCCGTGGCTGCATGATGGTATCTACTGTGTTTGGGGTGTGGGGAATAGATCAGTGGCAGGGAGCAGTCACAATTTACATCAAGAGTTACCAAATCCAGTCCACTGGTTGTTTTTGTATTTGCACAATCCATGAAGTAAGAATGATTTTTACATTTTCAGATGATTGCATTATAAACGGTAATGTGCCAATGTGATAGCCTCCAGGTTGCCTCTTCAGCTGCAAAGTCTAAAGTATTTACGGTCTGGCCCTTTAAGGAAGAGCTTGCCAACCTGATCTAGGTAGGCTGGCCACAGGTGAGAAGAAGTAGCCTCTTTCAGGAGATACCTAGGGATGGGGACCAGGGGTCCAGAGGGCAGGATTTAAAGGCTGACAGAAGAGTAAGGGCATCCAGTGGAGGAGTCAAGAATCTATCTGCACACTTACTGAACAGCTGGTTCTTTCTGGAGTTAGAGGAGGCGTTCTGGGGAGTGGTGAAAAGTGTCTGGCGAGGTCAGCTAGGACCCGTCATGGGTGATTGAGCCAAGTCAGATACTTTCCTGGTGGATTCCTTGTTTCCTTTCCTCTGCTTGCTCTCTCTCTCTCTCTCTCTCTCTCTCTCTCTCTCTCTCTCACACACACACACACACACACACACACACGCACACACGAAGGTAAACTCCATTCAAACAGTTTGTCTTGTTCTCCACTGGACCTTTGTAAAGTGGCGTTTTAAAATTTCCCCTCTCAAAGTTTAAGGATTAAGTGAAAGAAAGTGTCTCCCTGTCTAAGTGACCTGCAGTCTGGGTGTTGCCCGCTCACAGAATGAAAGGGTGACCACAGGGTCTGGAGCGGACCCACTAGGAGAAGTTTCCGGTGAAGTGCAAGGGTCCTGTGCGTTTTTCCCCCCCAAACCACTTCTTTTTCTGACTGATAAACTAATACATGCTATTGTAAGAACTTCAAACAAAATGTATATCCTAAAGGTAAAAAGACTTCCTGAATCCTACCCCTCAGATAGCCACCAGTAACAATTTACTTTTATTCTCTAGAGCTGATTCCCTGAAAGTGGTAGTCACCCACACGGACTTTCGAAGGGAGAGAGCCCTAAGTTCTTTATTATTTTTTCCCCCATCAAACTTTTTTATTTTATTTTATTTTTTACTTATTGATTTTAGAAAGAGAGGAAGGGAGAGAGAGAGAGAGAGACAGAAACATTGATCTGTTCCTATATGTGCCCTGACTGAGGATCAAACCCATAACCATTGTGACTCAAGATAACGTTCCAACCAACCGAGCTATCCAGCCAGGGCACCCATTACACTTTTTAAATGTGAATAATAAATAGGTTTTGGCTGGTTGGCTCAGTGGTAAAGCATTGGCTGGAGCATTGGGTGTGTATACAGATGTGAGGCTGGACCAGGAGGGTGACTGGGCCAGCCACATGGAGCCTGAAAGCCAGGCCGAGCTGCTCAAATTGTGCTTTGAAGTTATGGAAAAACCATGGAAGGCTTTTTCTTTAGAGGGGAAACCTAGACAGCTTTATTTTGGGGAAGATGGGGCAGAGGGTGAACAGAGGGCTGGGCAGAAAGAGTGTCTTCTTTTTCTCTGAGGTCCCAAAATATGGAAACTAACAGAGTAAATGCAATCAGTTGTCCACCAGGCATTTATTGAGTACCTGGTGAGTGCAGACCACAGCTGATCCTCGAACAACATGGGGGTGAGGGGCACCAACCCTCTGTGCATTGAAAATCCACATAGAACTGATCCTCGAACAACATGGGGGTTAGGGGCACCAACCCTCTGTGCATTGAAAATCCACATATAACTGATCCTCGAACAACATGGGGGTGAGGGGCACCAACCCTCTGTGCATTGAAAATCCACATAGAACTTTTGACTCCCCCAAAACTTAATTACTGATAGCCTAAGTTGACCGGAAACCTTATATAGAATATAAACAGTTAATATGTATTTTGTATCTGATATGTGTGTATTCTTAAAATAAAGGAAGCTAAGGACCTGACTGGTAGGCTAGTGGATAGAGCTTTGGCTTGGCATAGGGACGTCCCAGGTTCAATCCTCAGTCGGGGCACACATGAGAAGTGACCATTTACTTGTCTTCCCCTCCCTCTCCCTCTTCTCTCTCTCTTCCTCTCTAGTAGCCAGTGACTCGATTGGTTCAAGTATCAGCCCTAGACACTGAAAATAGCTCGGTTGATCCGAGTATTGGCCCCAGATAGGGGTTGCTGGGTGGATCCTGATTGGGACGCATATGTGGGTATGTCTCTCTATTTCTCCTCCTCTCACTAAAAAAAAAAAAAAAGTAAGCTAGAGAAAAGAAAATTTAATTAAAATCATAATCATAAGGAAGAGAAAACACATTTATAGTGAAATTTATAATAGATTTCTATTTACTGAAAAAAATCCTGTATAAATGAACCCATGAGCTTCAAAGCCCTGCTGTTCAAGGGTTAGGTATAGCCTGATTGGGTGGTGGTGCAATAGATAGACCATAGGACTGGGATGCAGAGGACCCAGGTTTGAAGCCCCAAGGTCGATGGCTTGAGCATGGGATCACAGACATGACCCAAAGGTCGCTGGCTTGAGTCCAAGGTTGCTGGCATGAGCAAAGGGTCACTGGCTCAGCCCCCCAGTCAAGGCATACATGAGAAAGCAATCAATGAACAGCTAAGGAAAAGGGTTAGGTATATTTTACTGGAAGGAGGAAAGAGAGGGAAGACAATAAGGCAGCCTGGTGCAGTCGGGCGGGTGGGGGGAGAGTTTTGGAGTTAGGCCTACCTAGGTTCAAATCCATGTTCCATTGTGACATTGGGCTGACAGCATTTTCTCCTCCTTGAAGGCATGGGAAACTTATCTCTTTTTTCTGGAACTGCGGCCGGGACAGGACTGTGTCGCTGACACTGGGCATATGGGGAGATTCAGTGTGGGCAGTGTCATCTCCTTTCGCTCATACCTCTCACACAGTAGTGGGATTCAGCTGGTTCACGCTGGTTCTGCAGAACTGACTGATACCTACTCTTTTGTTGAGTTTGGCAAATTGGTTGTTAAAATAGCGCTTGTAATCAGGGTTCTCTCTAAGGTGGGGACCTGGGCTGCCACCCAATGTGGAAATCACAGATTTACATTCCTTACTCTTTTAATGTTCATCTGCCATCTGTGCAACAGTGTATTTAAGCACCCTTAGTAATGTTCATTCCATCCATAGGTGGAAAAATTTGATGGAACTATGCTTGCAATATTTATTTATTCAATTTCATAAAACTCATTATACCTTTGGTGAAATACTACGTTTGAATTCCCTTGTGTTTGTTACTTCAGTAAACAAACATATAACGTAAAGAGAAAAAGTGCCAAACAACCAGGGGGTAACAAGCTGTTATTGGAAATATCTTAAATAACAGTTTTATTGTTTTTTGGTCAGGTATTGTTTAATATTTTTTCATTAATATTTAAATTTTTTCTTATAACCTAATCTAGTTTTGTGTACCTCTTTTATTGTTTTTATTTAAGTATTAAATGCCTAAAATAATAAACTACCTTCGGTATATCTTTTTTTATATACAGTATGGTCAGAGAACCAGTTGTTAAATTATTTGAATCCCACCACTGCTCTCCCGCTTCCCTTTCCAGGTTTGATCTGCATCATAATCTTCATAGGCCTCCTGTTCACAAGATTCTGGCTATTCAGTGTCCTGTATGCAACCTGGTGGTACCTGGACCGAAACAAGCCATGGCAGGGTGGTAGGCGTAGCCAGACCATAAGACGCTTAGTTATATGGAAGCACATGAAGGACTATTTCCCCGTCTCAGTGAGTATTGGGGCTAGCCTGGGTGTGGCCAGGACCATAGTATCACACATTTCCATGGGGAAAGTGGGGCCCTGTGTGATGTTAGAAGAGCTGGACTGGGAGGCAGGAGCCAGGGCGACCACTACTCTGAGTCTTGGGGAAGAGTCCAGCTCCTCTCTGGCCATCTGCAGGGACGTGGGGCCAGGTGAGGGTTCATGAATGCATAGGAGTTGAAGGAGCTCTGCGGGGCATGTAGTGTGGCACACATATGTATCTTACAGGTGTAAACACCTCAGCAGCCCATTTTTTCTGGGGGGGGAGAGAGGTAAGAAACTCAAGGTCTTAAGAGACCATCTAGTTCTACACTTCATCATATGAGGACACTGACACCAGACAGACAAAGGTATGACCATGGTCACATAACCAGTTGTTCTGTTTTTTTGGGTTTTTTTTTTTTTACTGGTTTTAAATTTGTGCATAAACTATTGGTAACGGGGGAGGGGAGAGAACGCTGAAGTGATTCTCAGGTTCTCTCCTGTTCCTGACTCTGGTATGTTATGTGTCCTTGGGTAAGGCCTTGTACCATTCTGAACCTCAGTCTCCCCATGTATCCAATAGGAAGATTGATCTCTCCTACTCTGAGTGTCTTTGAATCTGACTCCCTGACTCAGGTCCCCTCCTGGCCATTGTGGACAATTGACCCTGACCCAAAGATGGGCCCTGAGGGAAGCAGATCCCTAGATTTGAATGAGCAGACTCTTCAGCTCCTTCACTGAACTCCAGACAGACTAAGCCCTTGCTGTAAGCCGCTGGGCAGGAATGGTGTATTGGACAGATGGGATAGGATGGGAAGACAGGGGACACAGAGAGGTGCCAGGTATGGGCAGTGGGTCTTCTGGAAACAGGAAAGAAATAAAAAGTATAGAATATGGCCTCTGGAACTAAGCAGATTCTAATACCAGGTCTGCCACAGGCCAGCTGAGTGACCTCGGGTGAGTTACACAGGCTCTCTGAGCCTTGGTTCTCGCACAAGAAAAGTGGAGATAATGCTGCATACATCATGGGTTGTGTGGATTCAGTGGGACAGGATAAAGCATCTTGTAGGTTCTCAGTAAACTAGTAACTAGCATTACTTTACTGAATCGGTGGGGAGTCTGGGAGGCTTGGGCATGGCTGTGGGTCTGATAGCCCAAAGCCCTATTGCTCTGACCTTCATACCTGCATAGCTTTACCTACTCCATCCAGAGCTCCACCTCTTTGTGCCCCTCTGGGAGTTAGGTCCCCAGCTAGTAAAGGGGGATGGAGTGGAGGAAACAGGATCATAGAGGATAAACAACTCACCCTAGTCTTGGGCATTCACTGATAGTCAGTGCCCCTGCACTGCCCCCTTCTAGGAGTCCTGGGGCCCAAGAAGGACTAGCAAATACTGGTCAACAACCAGGTTGCAGCAGCCCCTAACACCCCAGTGAGCAGAGCCTCCTGGTCAAAGGGCAAGGGTGGAACAGGGCATGGCAGGCCAACAGGGCATGGGCTGGGCAGAGGGCAGGAAGTTCACTGGCAGAGATTTCCGTGCTCACGTTGAAAGGCAGAGTGAGTAGGCAGAACTGAGCTAACTTGAGGGCCCAGGTGAGGGGTGGTCTTTCTCACTCCCCATATCTATTTCCTCTGCAGTGTGCCCTTCCAGAATATTACCATCAAAGGCAAGCAGGGCTTGCTGGGTCCTAAAAGGAGCCATGGGTGTGTCATGGGGAGAGTCCCTTATCCCCACCCAGGACTTCTGAGCTTGTGATTCTGAATTCCCTTCCCTTCCCCGCCTCTTCCCAGGCTAGGGCTCGCTCTCCTGTTCCAGGAAGGTCAGAGTTCCCACAGAAAAGTGGCCTGTAATCTGGGAGTGTGTGTGGACCTCAACTTCTAAGCCAAAGAAACCTTAAGCAGGTTCTGGCCTCTAGTAGAGCTTTGTGACTCCCACTCTGTGGCCTCACCTCCCACTGTGAGCTGAATCTTGAGTTCATCAGGGAAAGAAAAGGACGGCACAAGCGCCAGCCCAGAAGCTGCCTCGGTATGGCTTTCGAGCGATGAGCCTAACGCTGAGTGCCACCAAAGCAGAAGGTGCGCCTGGGGACGAGGCTAAAGTGTTTTTCAGGGACGAGGTAACAGAGGCTACTGAAGGCCATTTCACAGACCTGAGATTCTTCAACTGAAAATTCTCCAGGGAGCTGTCATCCAAGGGCCTGCAAAGGATAGCAATGGCCCTTCACACCTGGTGGCTGCTGCCAGTTACAGGTCTGGTGGGAAAATGATGCTGAGGTGGCTCCGTGCCTATCTTATCCACTGCCTTTCCTGCTCCTCCCCCAGCCAGGTAGTTCTCAAGGAGGGTTTCCCAATCTTGATACTATTGACACTGGTGGAACAATAGACCTGTTTTGCAGAAATTCGGCTTGCACAATGTTTCAGGATTGGTGCCCCCTGCAGGCCTGCTGCATCTCCACCCGCAGAGAGCAGGCAGTACCACCAAGTGGCCAGCAGAGGGCGAGATAACATGCATTTTGACTTCGCCAGTCCTAGGCCCGGATTCTGCAGGGGTGGGGCTCAGGTCTGTAGATTCCCTTCTTTATAAACTCCCAGGAGACCTTCTAATACAATGTGTCCTAAAGTCATGGTGCACTTTTGACTGGTCACAGAAAAGCAACAAAAGACGATAGTAATGTGAAATCTGCACCAAATAAAAGGAAAACTCTCGCAACGTCATACCTATTCAGTGCAGTTCGATGTGGGCTCACGCACACGCACAGATTTTTTAGGGCTCCTTAGGTAGCTATCCCGTATAGCCTCTACAGACTCGTCACTGACTGATGGCCTACCAGAACGGGGTTTCTCCACCAAACTGCCGGTTTCCTTCAACTGCTTATCCCACCGAGTAATGTTATTCCTATGTGATGGCGCTTCGTTATAAATGCGCCGATATTCACGTTGCACTTTGGTCACAGATTAGAATTTAGCGAGCCACAGAATACACTGAACTTCCCTTTGTATCGACTGGCATGGCCGTGGGCTGCTCCGCTGTATACACGATGTTACGCCATCATCTGTGCATGCACACATGCTGCCACATCATCCTACAGAAACTGGAAGGATTTTCCTTTCATTTGGTGTAGATTTCACATTTCTATTGTCTTTTGTTGCTTTCCTGTGACCGGTCAAAAGTGCACCATGACTTGACGGACACACTGTATTCCCAAAAGGCCCTGCAAGGACCTTGAGGAGGGCAGGAAGTAAGAAGTCCCAGCTCTGCTGGAGCTCCCCTGCATTCACAAGCCTCTGTACTCCCATCAAATACTTGTGGATTTCAGAGTTTCTGTTGTTTCTTATTGTGATTTTATAAACTAGTATCTAGTGGTGGAATTTCACACAAATTAGGAAACAGTTTCTAGGCCCTAGAGTTTTCTAAACTCACCCTATGGGCTTCCTAAAGAGCTAACAATGGAGAACCAGGCAATGTTTGGTGTCGGGGGAGCTGTCTCCACCTCATGCTGAAGACCAGCCTGGGAGCTGGGTTCCCCTGTGAACATCATCCCAGAGCAAACACTGTCTACAAAGGCCAAGGCCTGAGGAGGGTCAGATCTGGAGGAGTCTGGGAGACAGACCTCTGTGGTCAGGGCTGTGACCTGGTGACAGGAAATGCTGCGGTGCTGGACACCACCCTGACCCCTCCTACCCACACCTGGGACATCCCTCAGTTCCTCTGCAGCCCTGCAGGCATCACTAGGGACTTTCTGCCCCACCTCCCGGCCCAGTCACCTCCCGCACACAGAGGTCTCTTAGTCTAAGTCGGAAGGACTCAGGTGGCTGGCTGTCCACCCAGGACAGAACTGAACTCCGGCTTACATAGCCCTTGGACAAGGTGCTCGCTTTCTTCCGTAATGGCTCCTTTCTCTGTGTGAAGGATCTGCCTATGGGAAGGCCTTCCTTCACAAGGAGATGGGTCTGTCTCCTGTGACGCTCCTAGGAGTCCTACCTCTGCCATGGGCACGGGGACCTGGGCCAGAGCACAGCCCTAGGATTGCCCTGCAGGGATTGGGGGCCCCATGCCTGTTGACCTGCACTGCTTTTGCTGCCACCCCTCTTCCAGCCAGGTAGCTCTCAAGGAGGATTGCCCAGCACCATTGATGTTTTGGGCTGAATCGTTCTTTGTTGTATGTGTGTATGGTTGTGGGGGGGGGGGGGGGAGGGGAGGGCGGTTTTTTACTTCATCTCTGGCCTCTACCCACTAGATGCCGGTAACACTCCCCTCTGCCACTGTGACAACCAAACATTTCTATATAGGAATACGCTGGGAAATTTGTCACAAATCAGATGCCCAAGACCAGAACAAGAGCTTCTGATTGAGGCCCTGTTTGCCCTGTATTTTTAACCTGTCAAGTTATCGAGGGACATTAATAGGCCAGGAACAGGTTCCTTAGGGCCAGGCTGCTGGTGCAGGAACCGCCTCCTGGAGAAGGTGCCTGTGTGCCCTGGACCTTCCCAGTTTGACCACAGAGGAGAGCCCCCACCCCACCCCAGGTAGTGCTGAGTTTCAGGCTGTCTCCCTGGTCCAGAGCAAAAGCTTTCTGCCTCTCTGGCGCCCTCCACCGGAGACATGGAATTCGGACTCATCTGTGTGGCTGTTGGCAGGTCATCTACCCCTCCGCATCTACTTGCTGCACTGTCCATTGAGGGCTCTCACGCTGCAGCTAGCCCGCCGAGGACCATGGTTAGACGCCCCGGTGGTGGGGTACATAAAGGAGCCATCAGGACAGTGAGCTCTTGAGGCATCTGGGTCACATTTGAGAGGGCACAAGGGCATTTGTTGAGATAGGACTGAGAAGACATGGTAGAGCCATAGCCCCTCACAGTCCTCCTTCCCATCCAAGGGAAGCCTGGGTCCTCCCCTGGGAGCCTGTGCAGGGTCTACTAGGCAAAGGTCTTGGGATTCAAAGTCGGAATACCCCTGGGAAAACTGAAAGCATGTTTGCACAAAGACTTGAACACAAGCATTCATTGCCACATTATATATAATGGCCAAAGACCATTCAACAGACAAAGAAAATGTGGTCTATCCACACAATGGAATAGTATTCAGTCATAAAAAGGAATGAAGTACCTATGTAAGCTTCAACATTCTGAAAAGTTAAAGAAAAAAGACACAAAATGCCAGATATTGTGTAATTCCATTTACATGAACTGTCTAGGAAAGGCAAATCCATAGAGACAGACAATAGATTAGTGCTGGCCAGAGACCAGCAGAAAGATGAGTGTCAACCCAGGTGACAGGTCAGAACAGGATCAGGGGCAGGGGTTGGCTGCATCAGCCTCATCTGTTCCTGGACTTGTGGACTAATTCTTTTCTCATTTCAGTCTCTCAGGGAGGCTCTCCTCTATTTCAGGCCTGCACTGGGGACACAGAGATGCCTCAGATGGGTGGTTTCTAATCTCAAGGCCCTCACTGTGATGGCAGGATATCACTTGGGCATGGGGCAGATAGAAGAGGTTAGCCCGGAAAGTCAGCAGGAGAGATGCGGAGCGGGCTCCATGGGATAGTGATGGCCCAGCTGTGCACACACTTGGATACAAACATGTAGATGCACAAGCAGATATTGGCCCACTTTCCTAGACAAGGTGCTCACACTCACCAGGATAGTGCTCTATACACAGACTTACTTATTAAGGGGATTATCATTCCTTTATTTGTTCATTTATTTCATTCATTCTTTATTGTTCATTTAAAATAGGTAATACATCCTTGTTCAAAATTCAAAAAGGATAAAAGGATATGCAGTGAAAAGACCTGTCCCACCTCCCAACCCACCTCCCCAGTTCCTTCCCCCAGAGGTGGCTATGACAACCAGCCCACCTCCCCAGTTCTTTCCCCCAGAGGTGGCTATGACAGCCAGTGTTCGGTACAACTGCATACAAGCACATGTTGATGACAGTCTGCATCCAGTGTCTTGTCATTGCTGTTTCATCTGAGAGGCGACTGTGGTCATCTTCCCTTCAGGACAGGAAAAGTTGTGTCATACTTCTCTATTGTTGTACAGTGGTCCATTCTGTAAATGTTCAGGATTTGTCTAAACAGGCCCTGTTGATGGACATTTGGGAAGATGTCAAGTTTTTATTACCAAAAAAAAAAAAAAAAAAGAAAAAAGATGCTTCAGATAATAATCTTGTTCAGATGTCATACACAAGAGTGAGAAATTCTGTAGCTAAATTCCTCAGCAGCAGAGTTGCTGAGTTGAAAGATCAGGGTTTTTTTGCCAAATCACCTTTATGGAAGTTACCTTCCCTCTAGCGGAGAAAGAAAATTTATAAGCAGATGCTTAAGTGCAGGGAGCCAAGTATGTCTTTAAAGAAACAACACCAGCCTGACCAATGGTGGCATAGTGGATAGAGCCACTTTTGGTCACTAGACACTGAGGTCCCAGGTTCAAAACCCCAAGCTTGTCGGCTTGAGTGTGGGCTCATGAGTTTGAGCGTGGGGTTGCTGACTTGAGCACGGGGTCACTGGCTCTGCTAGACCTCCCGGTCAAGGCACATCTGAGAAGCAATCAATGAACAGCTAACGTGCCACAACTGCGAGTTGATGCTTCTCATGTCTCTCCCTCTCTTTCTCTCTCTACTCGCTAAAAAAAAAAAAAGGAAAAAGAAACATTACTAAATAGGTTCCTGAGGAAGCACCTTACCCAATGGGGTGGTGAGAAATCTCTGGTTATATGTCTTTATTTTGACATCTAGTAAATCTTCAGTGCAGGAGTGGAAGAGTTTTGTACTCATCTGGGAAGCAGCAGTCCCTGCAGCCGTTGTGCAAAGGGTCGGTGGTTAACTGGAGAGCATCCTGTGGTGGGAGTGGGGGGCTTGATGACAGGGTGAACCTTCACCCTAGCAAAGCCCTACTCACCTCACCCCAACCTGGTAATGCAAATTGCAGGGCACTGGCAGGTTTAGTAGGGAGCCTCCCGCCAGGGGCTTGGGGCCTCAAGGCCTTACTGATGCCTGGGGGTTCCAGAGGGCAGGGCCCTGCGAAGGATGGGCCCCCGCAGCTCCTGGCAGGGCGAGGGAAGGATTGGTTACCCCCCACACGAAGTTACTGCCCCCAGCAGAGATATTTGCAGACTGCCACATTGCAGCCTGTTTAGTAACCGGCTGGGAGGAGCATTTAACTCAGTTCCTGCCCCCTCCACTCACCGCGCTTCACCTGGAAACTGCTAATGACAAATGGCTCTCCTCTCCCACTCAGTCTGCAGTGTGTGTTGATCTCTGCTATACACTCCATGCTGAAGGTTCCACCAGACCCAGGCAAGTGTCTGTGCCAGCAGAGCTGCCGGTCTAGGGAAAGGGGAGACGAAGGGTAGCGAAGGTCCCGTGTGGGGGGAGCAGAGAGCCACAGGCGAGACCCGAGGGGTAGACAGGCTAGAGCTGGCCTGGTCTGCAGCCGAACAGGAATCCTCTCTGGATATATCTCACTCCCAGTCTTCAGTGCCAATATATTGAGTTGTAAAATGGGGCTTTTCCAGCATGGCAGCACCCCCATGTGGCCATTTGTCACCTTCAAATTACATCCATGTAGCTGTTTTGGTAATTCCCTCAAACCTGAGCTCAGCAGTCTTGGGAGGTAGGTGGGACAGGGCAAAATGTCCCCATTTTACAAATAAAAATCCTGAGAGGGAAGCAGTTTGTCCAAAGCCAGCTCGAGCCAGAGACACAGCCGGTACTGGTGACACACCAGGTGCATTCACACCATATCTCAGTCTTCCTGAGGACCTGAGGCTCAGAGACGAGGAGTGGCTTGCCCAAGGTCACACTGGAGAGTGTGAGCATCAGAGTGGGGGTGCAGGGCCAGCTCTGGCTCACTAGGTTGCTGTCCCTGCAGCTGGTCAAGACTGCTGAGCTGGACCCGTCCCGGAACTACCTTGCGGGCATCCACCCCCACGGGGTCCTGGCCACTGGATCCTTCATCAACCTGTGCACTGAGAGCACGGGCTTCTCTGAGCTCTTCCCCGGCATCCGCCCCCACCTGATGATGCTGAACCTGTGGTTCCGGGCCCCCGTCTTCAGGGATTACATCATGTCAGGGGGTGAGTCCTCCCCACCTGGCTAGCCCAGGTAGATGAGGCTGTAAGCATGGGAGGAGCTGGAGGAGGGGATCCTAAGGAGAGCTACCGACAGTCTGTACTTCCGAGAGCATGCGCAGTGGAAGAGGTACAGCACCCCAGCACCAAGCAGGGCAGTGGGCTTGGCGAGGGGTTAAGGAACGAGAGAGAAGACTCAGGCCCAGTCCTCAGGAACTGCCCGCTGGAGTGGGTGGGTTAGGGGTCCTGGACCTCTGTGGGCACTTTGAGTAATCTCTTTCTTGGGCCAAATACACCCCCCATAGTCCCTGCCCCTCTCACCCCATACTTGACCACCTTCCTCTCTCCCCAGGGCTGGTCACATCAGACAAGGAGAGCGCTGCTCACATTCTGAACAGGAAGGGCGGTGGCAACCTGCTGGGCATCATTGTTGGCGGTGCCCAGGAGGCACTGAATGCCAGGCCCGGGGCCTACACGCTGCTGCTGCGGAACCGCAAGGGCTTCATCAAGCTTGCCCTGATTCATGGGTATCTGGGAAGAGGGCTCTCGGTTTGATTGGAGACTGGCAAGCGTTGTATTTCGGTGGGAAGACAACAGATGAATGGAGTTTCTATTTGGGCAGGGAGATTTCTCAGTCCATTCTCAATGCAGATGATACATGCACTATCTCATGCCCAGATAGCCAGGAAAGAGTCCAGAGTGGAGACTGTGACCAAAGGAGACTTGTGACCTAGGTGGGAAGGGCCCCATGTTGCCCAAGGTTGGCACTAGACACGAGATCTGTGGGATCTGAGAGAACAGAGTTTGGAGCATATCACAGTGCTGTTCTCTTACCTCAAAGCATCTGAAGAATTTGAGCTAGCTGGGGCAGAAGAGATTTTTCTACAAAGTTGGCAGGTGTCTTCTATCTAGGAGGACTCTGAAGCATTCTAGTCTATTTGTCATGGTGCAACTGGGAAGTTGTGGCTCTGAGAGGGGCTAGGACCTGCCAGGGTCAGAAAGCAAGGCTCTGGAAGGTGTGAGAGGCAATCCAGATCTCCTACTTCCTGTCCGGGGCTCTGTCCTCTGCTCCCGGTCCTGGTCACGGGTCTCTGTAGGGCCTCCAACGTGCCTTCTCTCTCTGCCTCCCTCCAGGGCAGCTCTGGTGCCAGTCTTCTCTTTCGGGGAGAATGACCTATATGACCAAGTTGAGAACAGTCCTGGTTCCTGGTTGCGATGGATCCAGAACCGGCTGCAGAAGGTCATGGGTATTTCCCTCCCGCTCTTCCACGGCCGTGGCGTTTTCCAGTACAGCTTTGGTCTCCTACCCCACCGCCGGCCCATCACCACTGTGGGTAAGCCACGGCCCAGGCTGGGAAGGGGTAGGCTGCAGGGCAAGGGGCCTGAGCTGTGAACTTCACGGGGACACGGGGATGAGGCAGACACATCCTTGCCCTCACAGAGCTCACATTCTAGACTGGGAAATGCTCAGCAGATAGGCCCAATGTGAGGTGGTCTGTGACAGGCACAAGGAACAATGGTCACTACTGATGACTGAGCATCCACTGGGTGCCAGGCACTGCGTGGGCTCCCTTCTATGCAGCCGCTCAGTTAGCCCTGACAACCTCTGAGGTAGAGACTATTATCCCGATTGCATTGACAGGAAACTGAGGCTCAGAGAAATATCTTCCAAAAAAAATCACACCGCCTTTGAGTAGCAAAGCTGAGGTTTCAGTTGGGGTTTGTTTTACTGTTCATTATGCCAAAGTAGAGGGTTTAATTTGGACCCAGAGGATTAATAAGGTTTATTGGAAAAGGTGGGTACAAGAGAAGGGCTTACCCACGTCTATGTGTAAATAGCAGCCAACAAGCCTGGATCAGAGCTGGGGCATTTTCCTGTAAATAACAAGCATGAGCTTCAGTGCATGCACTTAGCACCACCTGGTTCAGATGTCTGGATACCTCATTTGTTTTATTCTTGGATTTCAACTGGGTTCCTCTGACAAAGCCTGTAGGGAGGTCTGTGCACCTCCAGCCACCCATTTATTTGTTACTTGAGCACAGCCTTGATGCACCCCCTCTACCATGACTTTCCCTGGGATGTGGGACAATGTTTTCATGAATGTTAATTCTACTGCTGCCTCCAAAGCTATTCCCAAGAGGAGAAGCCAGCCTGGCAGACCCAGAGGAAGGAGGTTTGTTAGGGCCTTCCCGACTCCTCCCTAGAATGAAGAGGGCCAGCGTGGAGGGAGGGGAGGGAGGAAGGACTGTCTGGGTTGCAGGCCCAACTTATCTTAGAAACATAGGCACTTCTAAGCGTGGCAACTTAGATTCCTGGAACCGTATGGCCTGGAGGTTAACAGCATGTCCCCAGGGTTTAAAACTTGGTACTGGTTCTTCCTGGCTATGTGACCTTAACAGGTTCCTTAACCTCTCTAAGCCTCATTGCCTCACCTGTCAATGGGAATAGCAGGGTCTATCCCTGGGTGATTGTTATGAGGATTAAAGTGGATAATGCATGTAAAGCACCTAGCATATTCTAGGCATTTTGCAATGCCAGTTGTTGGCGGTGTTATTATAGCTGAATCTAGGAGTTAGTTGCTGTAACATCTTAGAATATCACTTGAAATAGGGTTGAAAGGGATGGCAGTTAGGGCCACGCTCTGGCAGGGATGACCACTGGAGTAGGCACATGCGCCAAGGGCCTCTGCTCTGGGCCACTACCCACCTCTGTGTCTTGCAGTGGGGAAGCCCATCGAGGTGCCACAGACACCGCAACCCTCGCAGGAGGATGTGGACAAGCTGCACCAGCACTACATCAAGGAGCTGTGCAACCTCTTCGAAGCCCACAAGCTCAAGTACAATGTCCCGGCGGACCAACACTTGGAGTTCTGCTAAGCGTCTCCCCAGAAGAGTGGCTGCCCCAGCGGGCAGGGCTGGCATCAGGGAGCCCAGTGGGAGGTGCTGCGATCTGAGAAGGCTTTCTGGAAGTGTCTGTTGAACATTTCTCCAAAGTCTTCCAAGACTCCTGCAAAGCCAGCCCCAAGTCCCAGCTGGCAACGTGGGATGGGTGTGCAGACCCTGGCACTGGTGATTCGCAGTCTGCTGAGACACCTCCGCCAAGTCCCGGTCTCTGCTCTCGGGTGTCTGAAACGGGAGAGAGGACTGGGAGAGAATGGTTTCCGGGGTTTCTGTCCTCTTGTAGAATGTCACTTAGTGGGTAGCGAAAGAGCAGCAACCCATTACCGGGTTTTTCTTCCTCTACCTTTAGTGACAGCAGAAAAGAAGCTACCAGCTCCAGCCCTTTCTCCTATCCTCTACCCCGGCTGTCCCAGCTCCTCCCTCCCTGAGCGGGGTAAGGACAACTGCACTGTCACTGGTTCTATGACTATCGGCCTTTTACCTTCTTCCCTCCGAGCCGCAGTTTCCCTTCCTGACTAAGAGGACCTCTGAGTCCCAGCTCTGACATCACATAGGCTGAGAGCCCCCTGAGGTACCTCTTACTCGTCCTTTTTAGCTTCAGCCCCTTACTGTAGCACAAAAGGGAGGAGGTGTCCATAAATGTCAATTCAACAAATAAAAGGATTCTATTTTAGCCTTCTTTTCCTCCACACCCACCCCCCAACTAAGAGGGCTTTGACTCCAGCCTGACCCTGTGGCCCTGTCTCATCCTCCTGGAAGGTGAATCTCTACACTCAGATCAGGCCAGAGAAGGTCATGCTGACTGTCCCTTCCCGATCTGTCCACCCCAAGCTTACCCCCTGTGGTTGTGTTCTGTTGGGAAAGATGGGGAAAGGTATGTTAAGACACAGGGCAGACCAGGACAGAGAATGCTGACCAGGTGTGAGGAGTGGATGCTTATATATGTCTGCAGTGTGGGTGAGATGGAGACAGAGGCCATCACCAAGAATTCTGGATTCCGCCTGGCCTGTGGTGGCGCAGTGGATAAGGCGTTGACCTGGAATGCTGAGGTCACCGGTTCGAAACCCTGTGCTTCCCTGGTCAAGGCACATATGGGAGTTGATGCTCCCTGCTCCTCCCCCTTCTCTCTCTCTCTCTAAAATTAAAAAAAAAAAAAAGAATAAAAGAAAATAAATAAAGTCTTAAAAAAAAAGAATTCTGGATTCCTGGGTTTGGGACAGGTGTCAAGGGACAGACAACTGGGTAAGAACAACACTTGTGCATCTTCCCCGTCCCCCAGCAGGGAAACAGCATCCCTTCCCTCCAGGGGCAGATCATACCAGCAACTACAACATAGGGACATTTTGAGAGGTAAATTTGGCTTCAAATCCTGGCCCATCCCTTTTTAGTAACTCCAGGCCAATCATATCACCTCCAAACCTGAATTTTATCATCTGAAAAGTAAGATCACAACATCCACCTCTGGTGTTATGAACAACTCAATTTCCTGTCTGGAACGATGCGGAGTGCGTGGAAATTAGGAGTCGGGTGATGAGTGTACTAGTGTTGCACGGAGGTGCCTGTTATCCCGAGGCAGTGTGCTGTACAGGTCAGAAGAGGCGGGAGCAAAGAGCAGTGAGGTGCAGAGGAGGGCGTGATGGTCTCTGGCCAGGGGAGACTTGGAGGAAGTGTCCGGTAGGCCAGGCCCTGAAAGAATGCCGAGAAAGGAGAGAAGTGCCCACTCACTGTAGCGATCTGTTGCTGTGTGATGAACCACTCCATCACATAAGGGCTGAATACGGCAAGGACTTACTATTGCCCACAATTCTGGGGGTTGGCTCTGGCATCTCTTGGTCTTGCCTGGAACTGTAATGCCGCTACATTCGGCGCTGGGTCGGCTGGGGTGGGACAGCTCAGGGACTAGACCTGTTGGGCCTCTGTGCAGGTGGGCCCTGGGCCCCTTTCTATACTGACATATTTTATTTATTTATTTATTTATTTATTTATTTATTAAAACATTTTAATTTTTTCATTTATTTTAAAGACGGCAGAGGGTGAGACAGAATGAGAGGGAGTGAGGGAGATAGAGAAGAAGGGAGGAGCAGGAAGCATCAACTCCCATATGTGCCTTGACCAAGCAAGCCAAGGGTTTCAAACCGGTGACCTCAGCACTCCAGGTCAATGCTTTAACCACTGTGCCACCACAGGTCAGGCTATACTGACCCATCTTTTAGCATTCAGTGGTGGCTGGATTTTGAAAGAACGAGAGTACCAGGCGGTGGCGCAGTGGATAGAGCGTCGGACTGGGATGTAGAGGACCCAGGTTTGAGACCCCAAGGTCGTCAGCTTGAGGACAGGCTCATCTGGTTTGAGCAAAGCTCACCAGCTTGGACCCAAGGTCGCTGGCTGGAGCAAGGGGTTACTCAGTCTGCTGAAGGCCTGCAGTCAAGGCACATATGAGAAAGCAATCAATGAACAACTAAGGTATCACAACGAAAAACTAATGATTGATGCTTCTCATCTCTCTCCGTTCCTGTCTGTCCCTATCTATCCCTCTCTCCGTCTCTGTAAAAAAAAAAAAAAAAAAAAAAAAAGAGTAAAGTTGCAAGGTCTACACAAATTTGCACAGTGTCACTTCTGCTGAATTCTGTCAGTAAAAACTAGTCACAAGGCCTGCCCCAGATTCAAGGGGAGAGGAACAGACCCTGCTTCTTCATGGGAAGAGCAGCAATGTCACAATACAAAAGGCTGGGGACACATGAGGAGATTCTTGTGCCTATCTTTGCAAACAATCTACAAAATAGTTATATAGCAGTCCCTTGTCTATCGCGGGGATCAGGTTCCAGAACCTGCGACGGTAGGTGAAAATCCTCGAAGTAGCGACCTTATATTTATTTTATTATTTATATATGTTTTAAGGTTTTATAAACCCTCCCCACACTCTTATAAACCTTTTCCATACTGTTACTAACCTTTCCCACACTCTTATAAACACTTCCTATGTGTTTTCCATACGTGGGAGTCTTTGTCTACTCATCTGCTGTACGCTATGTATTTTATTTCGATTTAATGTTCTTTTAATATTTTTATATTGTTTTCAATTTTTTAGGCGAGAAAATGCTTATTTTACTGCAAAAATAATTAAAATAATCAATATATAAAAATACCTAGATACTGCAAAATCCCGCGATATGGGGAAAAATCTGTGATACAAAATTAGATACATACAATATAAAAATCCGTGATACAGTGAGACTGCAAAAAGTGAACTGCGGGCCCTGGCCGGTTGGCTCAGTGGTAGAGCGTCGGCCTGGCGTGCAGAAGTCCCGGGTTCGATTCCCGGCCAGGGCACACAGGAGAAGCGCCCATTTGCTTCTCCACCCCTACCTCTCTCCTTCCTCTCTGTCTCTCTCTTCCCCTCCTGCAGTGAGGCTCCATTGGAGCAAAGATGGCCCAGGCGCTGGGGATGGCTCCTTGGCCTCTGCCCCAGGCGCTAGAGTGGCTCTGGTCGTGACAGAGCGATGTCCCGGAGGGGAGAGCATCGCCCCCTGGTGGGCAGAGCATCACCCCCTGGTGGGCGTGCCGGGTGGATCCCGGTCGGGTGCATGCGGGAGTCTGTCTGACTGTCTATCCCCGTTTCCAGCTTCAGAAAAAATACAAAAAAAAAGAAAAGAAAGAAAAAAAAAGTGAACTGCGATAGGGTGAGAGATGACCTTAAATGAAAGCTTGCATCAGAACCATGACAAAAGCCAGAGTTTATCCAGAAGGCCCCAGCTCAGGCTTCCACATTGCTGTCTGTCCCCATCTTGCTGTCCTGAGTCCATTCTTCATGCACAGCCACAGGGAGCTATCTAAAATGCAAATGTCACCCCTACTCAGAATCCTCCTATGGCTCTCCATTGCTGCTAGAGTTTGCATCAGCCTGGATCCCAGCAGGGACTAGATGGCATACTAGGATAATATCAGAAGGGTTGAATAAAGGAACAATTTTCTGAGGTGTGTCCAGGGTGTGGGGAAGCATACAGGATGGTGCACTAAGCCAGGGCTGGGCCAGGCAGTGTGGCAGAGCACTGCTACCACCACCCTGTGTGTGTCCTGGAAGGACAAGGTGAGGCAGCGGTTACCCGAATCAGCAGAGTCTGGGCGAGTATTGCAGGGAAGAGCCAAGTAAGCATTCCCACCCCACTCTCCTCCCTCCATCTCCACCAAGGCTTCCTACTGCCTGAACCTAGTTGTAAGCTAGAGGGTCTAAGGGCCTGTGGCTATAGTCCATGCAGGTAGGTCTCCCAGGAAGGAGCAGGACGGACACAGTGGAGAGTCGGTCTGGAGGGGTCAACAAAAACAGAAGACATCTTCCTCAAAGCCCAAGCTCCTTAGCCTGCCCCTCGCCGCTCTCCACCATCTGGCCCTATCCTCCCCATCCTCATCTCTCCTCCTCCCTCACTCATGCGCTCCCTCCTGCCAGACTGAACCGTTTGCATATCCATGTGTCAGCCACAAGTTCTCTCTTTCTCTCTCACTTCGGGTCTTTGCCTATGATGTTCCCTCTGCCTGGAATGCCATCTCCCCTCTTCTGCCTCCTCCTTTCTCTGGGTAATTCCTGCTCATCCTTCAATACCGGTTTCACCTACTCAAGGAAGCCTTCCCTATGTCCTCTGGTTGAGCTAGGGGTTTCCCAGCCTTCCCTTCCTCTGTCACACACTCAGCACCTGGGTGGTCACTGGGTGAAAATGCACGAATGCTCCTGCCTCCAGCCTACCCACATACAGCGCCAATGTCCTCTCTCCCAAACCAAACCCAACTCCCTTCACTCGTCTCCAGTGCCCCCGGAGAGGTCTAAACTCTTCTTCAGCCCGGCATTCAAAGCCCCTCTCATCCTCTCCCTCGACCTTATCAGTTTCGCCTCCTAGACCTTCCCCCTGTACCACATCACCCTCTGTGCCCCTTGCTGCTCGCAGAGTGCACTCTGTTCTCAGACCCGCTGTGTCCTGGGGCACTTTAGTCCTTTTCCCCAGAACACACTTTTCCTCAACCTGGTCAAGATCACTCACCCCAGGTCGTTTGGGTGGCCGAGGAGTTGTGCCTCACACCTCACTTCCCCCGCCCTCACTCCTGTGAACATGGCTTTGCCAATGGCCACTTGCAGCCTGCTCACTGCCTCTGCTAGCCGCCGCCCTGGGGCCTGGGAGCACGTCAGCCCCAATCTGCTCTCCATGCTGCGTAAGGTCACAGAGAAACGGGAATGGGTAGCGACGGAAAATAGTATTGGAACAGTGGGAATCAGCAATTTTGCACAGGAAGCATTGGGAGATGTTTACTGTAAGACTACAGTCTGAAATTGGGACAACAATGGAAAAAACAAGATGAGTTTAATGCTTTGGAAAGTGTGAAAGCTGCTAGTGAACTCTAGTCTCCTCTATCAGGAGAAGTAACTGAAGTGAACGAAGCTCTTGCAGAAAATCCAGGACTTGTCAACACATCTTTTTATGAAGCTGGTTGGCTGGTCAAGATGACACCGAGTGACCCTTCAGAACTAGATGAACTAATGAGTGAGGAAGCACATGCGAAATACATAAAATCTATTGAGGAGTGAAAATGGAACCCCCTAAATAAAGTAGGATATAACAACTTGATCTAGCATAGTTGTCTTATATTAGTGGTGGACAGAAGATTTAAAAAAGCAACTTTTAGTAATACCAGTGGAAAAAAGAAACTGCAACAATACTATTGAAAGAAAATACCCTTTAACATTCTAATGATTGCAGATAAACACAATAGGCATCTTTTCCACACCACCCTATGATTTTTAGGCTAGGCTACAGTTCTAATACTCAGAATTCTTGAAGTTATCTGTGGTAAAATCTAGTTATAAAAATTATGTAACTCAAGGATAACGTTGTTACTCTAAACCTTATATAATATTGTACCTTAATTACATTCTTCTCTGGAATTGGATCAAACTACTTAGTGATCTTTCCATTGGAAATAACTGGTAATGTAGAAAAGATTTTGTTAATTGTTACCGTGTCAGATGATGAAAAATACTATCTCAATTTTGCAATATACAGAGTGTGCTGGTGCTATTTTTATATAGTGACACAATAGCCTTACAAGAAAAAATAAAAAAGAAAGTTTAACAATAAAACATTCAACTTTATAAATCACTCACCCCTGATGGTCACTGCCTTTGTAGAACCTGAGCACAGCCCACCCACCCTCAAACCCCCCTCTCCCACCCCACTGCCTTGAATCAGAGTTAGCTATCCCTCTTTTAGGCTACCTGAGGGTGTGTGTGTGTGAAAAAGGCAGGGTCATTAATGCGTGAGTGGACTCCTCTATTTCCCAGGAGACTGAGAACCCCCTGAGGACCATGATGTATCCAAGACCTGGAGCAGCTCCATGCCACTGTGTCCTGGGGCATGTGAGTAGGTGGCATAAATGAACTCTCATGTGGGTGCTTCCTCTGGCCAGGCACACTGGGCCCGAGTCAGGAGTGAGGAGAAAAGACCACCTTGCCTCCAGATGTGATTGAATTAGTTCTCTATTGCTGCATAACAAATACTACAAAACTGATCTGCTTTAAACAACAAGCGTTTATTGTCCCATAACTTCTGAAGGTCAGGTATCTGAAGGGTTGTGGCACAGGTCTCTCGCGAGGTTGCAGCCAAGCCGTTGGCTGGGCAACAGTCTCTAAAGACTTGTATGGAGCTGGAGGGTCAACTCCCTAGCTTTCCTGCCTGGCTGTTAGCGGAAGGCTTCTGTCCCTAGACAGCTGGTCCTCTCCATAGAGCTGCCGAAGATATAGCTCTTCCCAGAGCAAGCAAGTCCAGAAGCCACACTGCCATTGATGACCGAGCCTCTGTGTCACACACCATCAATTCTGCCTTATTCTGTTGGCTGGGTGTGAGTCACCAAGTCCAGCCCACACTCCATACAAGGGTGCAAATACCAAAAGGGGAGATCACTGGGGGCCAGCTTGGAGGACAGAAGCTGAACTGCCCATGTAAAAGGTCCTCAAATAGGTGGACAACAATTTGAGCAAAGGTCCGAGGTGGAAATGACGACCCCCCCTGACCTGGTGGTGATGGAGTCCTAGGTAGCCATTAGACTTGAAGGTGCCAGGATGAGGGATGAGGCTGGGGAAAGACTTGAGGGGCCAGAGGGAAGAGGAGTCTCCCTCTTTCATAGCATCTTGGAGGCCTCATGTTGAAGATGACAGCAATACAAGACAGGTACATACAACCTGACCTGTGGTGGTGCAGTGGATAAACCATCAAACTGGAATGCTGAGGTTGCCAGTTTGAAACCCTGGGCTTGCCTGAGGTTGCTAGTTCAAATCCCTGGGCTTGCCTGGTCAAGGCACATGTAGGAAGCAACTACTATGAATAGATGCTTCCTGCTTCTCTCCTTTCTTTCTCACTCTCCTCTTTTTTTCTCTCTTTCTCCCCTCTCCAAAGTCTAAATAAATAAATAAATAAAAGGCACATACAGCCCTATATCAAAGGGCAACTGCCTAAGGGAGTTCCAAATAGGTATATTATTCATCCAGGGTTTTATGAGAGCAAAAAATGCCTGTGTGGTGAACCACTAAGGTTAGGAGTATTTGGTATAGCAGTTGACCCCCCAACTAATACAGCAGGTCAGGAGTTGCACATAGAAGGGTTCAGTTATTAAATCAGCACCTGCTGACACTCCTCAGAGCCCCCAGAGCCTGCCTGAGGCCTCAAGTGATGGGGAGAGCCTGAGTCTCCTCTAGAAATCAGGCTGCCCTTTGATCTGGGTAGAAGTTCTCAGACATCATTATCCAGTGGGGACAAAGGGTCTGTGGGGGCCCAGCCGTCTGACACTGCTTTATTGTGACAGGTGGGACCGGAGTCCACCAGCACAGCCCTGCTAACAGCCATGTGGCATGTGGCCAGGCTCAGCCTCACAGGGTATTGTGCTTTGCTGGGGTTCAGGAGGCAGGCGCAGGAGGAAGAAAGCTGCTGAGCAAGCAGAGGCAGGAAGCAGGCAAATGCAGGTTGCACTGGCGATTGTTGATGGTGTTGGGCAGAAGATAAGGGTGAGCTTTAGGGAACAGGAGGCTAGGAGTTTAGGTCTTCAATTAGTAAATTTTTATCTAGATGGAGTGGTGAACAAGGCAGATAGGCTCTCTGCCTTTGTCTTGCTTACTGGCTGGTGAAACTCAAATGTCTAGTCAAGGAGCCAGGGATTTATCTCCAGTGTAGGAAGGAGCCCTGGGAGGTCCCTGAGCTGGAATGGGTCATGACCAGAGGGCCAGAGGGTGCCTTAGGCTGAACTGGGCATCTCTCTTTAATAATCCCACAGAAGGGCAGAGTCAGCGCTCTGAGCTACTTACTGAGAACCTACTATGTGCTGAACTCCAGATGGGATGGTTTTTGTGCATTATCTCAATGACGCTCATAGGTTGAAAATTGCTGCTGTAAGGGTTCTCAACAATTATTCTCAAATTCTATACTTCGTCAGAAACCAGTCACAAGCAGTCCATGGATAAACTCTGGTCCCTGGACCACACTGGAATAGCACTGACCCAGAACTCATTGGGGTGACTAACTCTTGGCATTGTCAGGTTGTTGTGAATAAAAATGCACAGAAGTGGTTGGTGAACTGCAAAGTGTTAGACACAGATTGGTTGGGGCCGTCAGCCACTCGTGTCTGGGTAAGCTGAGGGGCAGGGGAAGGGAAGGACTGGCCTGAAGTCGCATAGCTGGCAAGTGGCCGAGTCAGGACCGATCTTTGGCTCTTACATAGTGTCCTTTCCACTCTACCTTGTGTGGTGGATTCAGGGATATGCCACCCAGATTCACTTTCAAGGAAGGACACTCTGTCCCAGCTGCAGAGAGCTGTGTCTGTGAGGGCAGCTGATGCAATGACTGATCCAGATGGGATATAAAGACTTGGCCACCTCAGGCCAAATCGGGACAACCTGATGGGCTATTCAGTTTGACTTCTTCCTCTACCCAATTCTGCTACCTTCCCTTTCTTGTAAAGGTGTTCACCCCAAGGGTTCTTTCTAAGAAATATCCTACAGGCTAAACGTCATCTCAGAATCTGCTTCCTGGACAACCCAACCTGTGACAGGATGAATACGTGAAAAGCTCATTTCCAGTATGAGGCTCAGAGAGGTTACCTAATTGCCTAAAGGGACATCCAGTTTTTAAATGGTTTTTAAGTTTTTGGAGTCAAGATTTGAACTCAGATCTGATGGCAAAGTCTGTGTTCTTGGCCTTGTGAGTTTGACCTCCTGACTACCAGCTTGGGAAACAAAGGAAAAGAACAGAATAGTTAGATTTAAATTGTGAAATTTAAAGTAACTAATTTATTCAAATGGCACAGCATTTTGGTAGACATTTTGGCAGTTTCATATAAAGTTAAACAGAAGCTTACTATATAACACAATAATTATGATCTTAGGTATTTAGCCAACTGATTTAAAAATTAATTCACATAATAACCTACACATCAATATTTATAGCTTTATTTATAATTACCAAAAACTAGAAGCAACTAAGATGTCCTTCAGCAGGTGAATGGTTAAACAAAGTATGGTATATCCAGAGAATGAAATCTACTCAGAAATAAAAGAAAATGAGCTATTAACTCACACAAAAACATAAATAAATCTTAATTCTGGCTGGAATAAAAAGGCTACATACATCCTATTTGATTCTATTCACATGGCATTCTGGAAAAGGATAAAATATAGACCTGGAGAACAGATCAGGAGCCGTCAGGAATTCAAGGAGGGAGAACTTTTGACTAGGGGGAGCGTAGGGGATTCTTTGCGGTGGCGGGATAAATTTGGATGGTATTGTACTGGTGCATACATGACTACACATTTGTTAAAACCCACAAAGAATAAAACTCTAATGTATAGAAATTAAATTTTAAAACTCAACCAAGAAATTGAGGGAATCTCAGGATGGAATGCAGACTGTGACGAAAGAATCGTAACTATATATATTACAAATTAATGAGGAACTCTCACTAAAGGGATTGAGTGGGAAGAACTGACCTAAGCAAATTTAGAAAATAGTGTTTTGACCTTGAAACTGTAAGACTAATATTAAAATAGCCTGACCAGGCAGTGGCACAGTGGATAGAGCATTGGACTGGGATGCAGAAGACCAAGGTTCAAAACCCTGAGGTTGCCAGCTTGAGCGTGGGCTCATCTGGTTTGAGCAAGGCTCACCAGCTTGGACCCACAGTCTCTGGCTTGAGCAACGCATCACTCACTCTGCTGTAGCCTCCTCCCCCCCCCCCCCCGTCCTCTCCCCCGGTCAAGGCACATATGAGAAAGCAATCAATGAACAACTAAGGAACTGCAATGAAGAATTGATACTTTTTATCTCTTTCCCTTCCTGTCTGTCTGTCCCTATCTGTTCCTCTCTCTGTCTCTCTCTCTGTGTCTGTCACAATAAAAGACTAATATTAAAAGAAAATGTACATAAACACCCACCATAATTGGTAAAGGTGAATTTCTTGTGGGTGTCCAGGCTGACAATTTGGAAACTGTACTTGTGTACTGAGCTTGCTCAAGTAAGTAAGTGGATGGTAGGGGCCAATTTTCTCACTTTGGAGGAGGTTACAGATAAGCAAGGGGGAAAGGCTAGAATGGTCCATATATTGAGAGATTAGGGTGGGAGACATCAGTATGACTTCATGTTTAGTTTAATATAGACATAGATGGATAAATAAAAAAATAAGTATAAATATGTGTGTATGCAAGTTAGTATACATACATATTTTTTTAGCTTTGCCTTACATTTATTATTCTAAATTTTATTTGTTGATTGATTTTAGAGGGAGAGGAAGGGGGGGGAAGAGAGAAACATCGATTTATGTTTTATTTATTTATGCATTCATTGGTTGATTTGTGTATGTGCCCTGACCAGAGATTGAACCTGCAACCTTGGCATATCTGGACAATGCTCCAACCAACTGAGCTACCAGGACAAGGCTGTCTTACATTTAGGGCCTCTCCAGATAATCCAGGATAGTCTTCCTATTTAAAAACCTTTAATTTAGTCACACCTGTAAAGACCCTCTTATCCCTTTTAACGTAACATCCATAGGTTCTAGGAACTAGGATGTGAATCTTTTGGGGGGCCATTTTTTAACCTACTACACATGCCAAGCAAGTTATTCATTCTTTCTGAGCCTTAGTTTTCTCATCTGGTAATTATATATGCAAATGTATGTAAATGAGAGAATTGGTCCCTGAACTGCTATTTGGGGAAGGCAGGAACCTGAAGAGCATTTTATCTTGGGCAGGTTAGTCCTGACACTACTCCTTCCCCATGTGCTAATCCCCACCATATTATCAGGAGTCCATGGCAGGGACATGGTGGTAGGGAAAGGAACTCCAGCTAGGAACCTTGAGACTTGGGTTCAAATCCCAGCTCTGTCAGCAACTTGCGTGTGACCTCAAGCAAGTGATTTTCCCTATCTGGGATATGGTATAATTCCAAGAAACACATGTTACGTTACTCCTGCCCTGGGAGAGGACTGGAGAAGGACTTCTTGCCCTGAGATGTTATGATTACAGATGTTCCTATTTTTGTGTCTTCCTATTGGATAAAGGATCTCAGTGTCTCCTAGTAACAAGGGTATATTTTAGCTGGAGCCCTCTGGAAGAAGTGACCTCTAAGCAATGGCAGTAGTGGTGGAGATGCAAGCACTGTTCTGCTTGCTTTCAGCCAGGCCCCACTAGTCTAGGCCAGGGTTCAGCCTGTGTTTGAATAACCTGTGAACTAAGAATGATTTTTACAGATGAATGTTTTCAATTAAAAAGATAGTGGGGAATGCTACTAACTTTAAGCCTCAGTTAAGAGAAATGCTATCCTCCAAAATATTCCAGTCTTTTCATTAACTGACCTGTATTACAAGTTTGTATTCAATTACCATAATTACTTTGAATTTTGTCCGTTAAAATTTTGTGGAAATTTGTTTCCTCGCTTGTTATGTAATGGTTTTGTTACTTAATGGTCTCATTTTGCCTCTTGGCCTTCAAAGCCTCTGTTAGCCACTACTTAATCAGTTGCCCTATGTCCCATCTCAAATCTGTCTTAAGCCATCCCCAGATCCACCCTGCACTTTGGAGCCAAGATTTTCCAGCATAGGTCTGACAAAATTATTCCACTGATGAAAACCCAGTGGCTTCTCGGTGCCCTCTGACAGCCTCTAGCTCCTTGGCTAGAGTACAGCCCTTCATGGTGTGACTCCTGCCTTCCTTCCGAGCTGCTCCCTACCCCTCACCCCCACCCTTCTGAACTTCTTCCAGTTCCCTAGGACACCTTGTTTCCCTAGAACAAGCATTTTATATAAGCGGTTCCCTCTGGCTAAATGCCTTTTACCCTACTTACACCCAAATCCACTTCTGTTAATC
Source organism: Saccopteryx bilineata (assembly GCF_036850765.1). Lineage (NCBI taxonomy): Eukaryota > Metazoa > Chordata > Mammalia > Chiroptera > Emballonuridae > Saccopteryx > Saccopteryx bilineata. The sequence continues at coordinate 345,445,651 of NC_089490.1, read as the reverse complement.
TTTTAGGAGTCATTGCAGACATTACCTTCTCCAGAAAGCTTTCCCCGATGCTACTCTGCACTGATGTCCCTTGCTTCCCAATGACAATGTTCCTGCTGCTTGCTCCTGCCATTTGGAAAGGAAGCAGGCTACCAATCAGGGACTGGGGATACCCGTCAGGAGCCCCAGTTCATTTCCTTCCCTGGATCTCAGATCCTCCTTGATGCAATGGAGACAGGGGGCCCTGGCTTACTGATGGTCTAAGGACTGGGTCAAAGGTGAGAGTAGAAATTTGGGGGACATGAAAGGGGTGGGGGAGATGTCAGCTGAGCTTCCAGACACTTTTATCAGTCCTCCACAAGCAACCCCAGACAGACACAAGTCTAAGTTCTGGAACTGGCGCGATCTGGGCCATTACAGCCAAAGGTCAATCCTCAGTAGCCAGCTGCAACTGGCCTGGCCTTGGACCCTGCCTGCCCATCCCCCTCCCCAGAGCAGGAGTAAAAAGAACGTTAGTTGGCCATGCTTCTGAGATGAGCTCAGGAACATGTAGGTGCAAGCAAGCATGCATATCTATGAATATGTTTCTTCAAGAGTATCTATGTGCAAATACGAGCTTGTGTAAAAGTGCATGTGTATGTCTGTGTACATGCATTCACAAAAGGGTGTTCCTGTGTCCCACATATCTGAGCGTACACGGCTGTGTGCATGACTCTGTGCATGTATAAAGGCAGGACTTGAGAGCGTGGAAGGGAGTCAAGCACCCTCAGCCCTGCCGAACTATGACATCTGGGTTCGGGGTTCCCCCGATGCTGTAACCTCCATTCTTACTCCAAAGCTCCCACAGTACTGAAGCTTCCAATCTATCAGTCCCTCCCTCCTTCTGTCGTTGATTCAGTGCTGCTGGAAAAGACCCAGAATCCTGAAATGTTAGGAGGAATCCTAAGGGTGGTGCAGGCGACCCTCTTAGTGCGCCACCAGATCCCCTTTGACCTGGACCCCACTTCGTAATTCTGTTGACTTTTCTTTCAAACCACCTGCCCCTGCAACTCTCCTGGGCTTACCTGAAGTCACTGAAGACACTTCACCCCATGAGCAGAGTGTGGCAAACACCTGGGAGTTTCTATCGCCCCCTTGCACTCTACCCCTCCCTGGAGACCCTTAGTCAGGACTAACTGGTGAAAGCCAGCTGCCTCGTTCTCAACTGGAACAGACTCCCAGGCTGCGGGTGGGATATGGCTGAAGCTGCTCCTGGTCTGGGATCACACCTGCTTAGTTTCTTCCTCTTCCTTTTCCGGCTGCCCCAGCTCCCTCTCCAGTTTCTCCTGCAGGCATTTCCTCAATAAACTAGTCTCACAGATCTCCTCATCACAGGGTCTGCTTCTAGGAAACCTGACCTGAAACAGGGAGGTAGGCTTAGAAACTACCTCCTCACAACCCCGTTGAACAAAGAGGATGTAGAGGTCTGGAGAGGGGACATGTGTCTCCACAGGCTCTCCCCTGTGGCAAGCTGTACCCTGAGTCTCTGTAGGAGCTGTACCCACCTCCCCTGTAGGCCCGATGACCTCTCCGCAACACCCCCAACAGACTTGGGTTAGGAAATTTTCTGCTTGGGTCCCCTTTCCTGTGATGTCTCCTTCAACCATCATCTCTCCTTGGAAAATGAAGTAGTCAGGATCAGAAAGCAGGAAAAGAGACATCTTCCAAGGTGGAGGGAGGGAGACAAGAACTGCTCTGCCAATACCTCTCACCACACTGCCCTCAAGGGTGCACACGTAGGAGGCGGATGGTACTCTGGTCGCCAAAGGCTAGACCTTCTCTTTCTCAGATGAATCCTCCTAGGGTAGAAAAGGCACCATTCTGGAAACTGGGAGATCTGGATCCCCATGGCAACTCCACCATCACTTGGTTGAGCAACTTTAAGGATGCCATTCTGAGGGACTCAATTTCCCCATTTCCCCATTCATGGAAGGCCTTCAATGGCACAGCAAAGTATGGCATTTGGAGCACAAGATTCAAGCGTCAAATCTACTTCTTGTGGCGCGGCACTCACCGAATGAATGAACCAGCTGCTTACCTGGCTGTGTCTTCGTTTCCTCTTGTGTCAGAGTTGATGACGGCTGGACTGACCTCGCAGCCTGGGAGAATTAAACGGGATGACTTAGCAGGCAGAGCACTTGGCAGGTCCCTGGCACACAACGAACTCTGGGGAGCAGGTGACTATTTTTGTTCTTGTTATGTACCATCCACGGTTGTGTAACCGGCTGGGTCCTGTGGCTTTGCTGATGTGACACCACTCCCGTGCTTTGTAAAAGCCAGAGGGCATGCACAGTGGGGACACTGTCTAGTGGAGGGCTTCCCTTCTCCTTGTCCCACTTGCCCTGTCTCTAATGCTGCCCCTGGCTTCAGAAAAAAAACCCAGATACCCCAGGATCTTGAAGCCCAGGCTGGGTGCCTCAGGACTGGGGTTAATCCAGGTGGGGATGGGTGTGTGCTGTGTCCCCCAGGTCTCCTGAAGGGCACAGCCTAACGGTGTCTTTTACATTTGGGGGAGTGGAAAGAAGTAAGGCAGGTTTAACCTTGTTCTGTTTCTTCTGGTTAGAAAGTGTATTTATTTTGTCATATTTCTTTTCAAGTTTTTAAATACCATAACTTTTACATCTTGAGCATCTTAAAGTGTGCACATCAGTAGCATCAAGTTACATTCACATTGTTGCAACCATCACCACCATTCTGCAGCAGAACTCTTGCATCGTGCAAAACTAAAACTCTGTACCCACTAAACAATAACTGCCCATTCCCTCTACTCCTTGTCTTTTATTTTAACCTGTGAAAGAATTGAGTTTGGTGCTATGATCTTTTAAATAAATATTTACTAGCAGTTTCCTATGCCTGGCGCTGGGAACTCAAGGGTCATCACTGGCTTTGAAGGTTTAGAATTCATAAGCCTGAAAAAAAATGGAAGATAATTTTTTTTTCATTTCTTCATTCAACAAAACCCTCCTGACCCTGTCAAGCCCACGAGGCCAGGAAGCAACAATGGAGGACATCTTCTCCCTACCAGGACATGCTCACATTTAGTGCACGGCTCCAACCACCAGCCACTCAGGCTTCCCCGCCCCAGGCCTCTCTGCTTTGCCAGATCTTACCTATCCTCCGACAGAGGGAGGCACAAGCTGCTGCAGAAATGTAGGGGAGCTCTAGCCTGGAGCTCTGGGGAAGAGCGTTAGATCCTGCGCTTCAGGCTAGCTTACTCTGATCTCATTGGCTGACCTAGGCCTAATTCCAACCCCTTTTTGAATCTCACTCCGCTGTCAATGGGGATCAACAATCCCTGACATTCACACCCCAGGTAGCTTGTGTTCTAGCTAAATTAGATCATGAATATGAGTGAACAAACGAAATGAAAATAGTTTGACCATTAAAGTGCTCCGTGAACACCTTAAAAAATGATGAACTGTCCCAAGCAGAAATAGTAACAATATATCATAGAGTTTATAACATCTGTAGATGAAAGCTGTATAAAAAATGGCACCAAAAATAGGGGTACAGAAATGGAAGCATACTTTTGTGAGGTTCTTACCTTGTATGTGAAATGGTACATTATTTTTCCTTTTTTTTTTTTTTTTTTTTGTATTTTTCCGAAGCTGGAAACGGGGAGAGACAGACAGACTCCGGCATGCGCCCGACCGGGATCCACCTGGCACGCCCACCAGGGGAGACGCTCTGCCCACCAGGGGGCGATGCTCTGCCCCTCCGGGACGTCGCTCTGCCGCGACCAGAGCCACTCTAGCGCCTGGGGCAGAGGCCAAGAAGCCATCCCCAGAGCCCGGGCCATCTTTGCTCCAATGGAGCCTTGGCTGCGGGAGGGGAAGAGAGAGACAGAGAGGAAGGAGGGGGGGGTGGAGAAGCAAATGGGCGCTTCTCCTATGTGCCCTGGCCGGGAATCGAACCTGGGTCCCCCGCACGCCAGGCCGACGCTCTACCGCTGAGCCAACTGGCCAGGGCCGGTACATTATTTTTCAAAGGTACATTCTGATAACTAAAATGTATATAAACCTGGCCCTGGCCGGTTGGCTCAGTGGTAGAGCTTCGGCCTGGCGTGCGGAAGTCCTGGGTTCGATTCCCGGCCAGGGCACACAGGAGAAGCGACCATCTGCTTCTCCACCCCTCCCCCTCTCTTTCCTCTCTGTCTCTCTCTTCCCCTCCCGCAGCCGAGGCTCCATTGGAGCAAAGATGGCCCGGGTGCTGGAGATGGCTCCTTGGCCTCTGCCCCAGGCGCTAGAGTGGCTCTGGTCGCGGCAGAGCGATGCCCCGGAGGGGCAGAGCATCGCCCCCTGGTGGGCAGAGTGTTGCCCCCTGGTGGGCGTGCCGGGTGGATCCCGGTCCGGCGCATGCAGGAGTCTGTCTGACTGTCTCTCCCCGTTCCCAGCTTCAGAAAAATACAAAAAAAAATTTATATAAACCCTAGATCAACCTAGTATTGATTATACTAGAGGTATAATCAATAACCCAGTAGTAGAATACAAGGAAATTATAATAACATACTAAATTAAACCCAAAAAAGCATGTAAGGTTGAACAGCAAAAATAGAAAATAACTAGCAAGGTGGTAGACTTAAATTCAGCAATATCAATAATTATATTAATGATGAAAAGACCTAAACACCCAATTAAAAGTCAGAGAGTATCAAATGAGATTTTAAAAAATAACAACTAGGTGAGGGTTCAGCCTTTTCTTTCTCTAAGGAGGAGGAATAACTGCAATGTGGGTACAGAGTCTGTTGTAGGGGAGGGCATTTCTTTGCAAGGCCATGAGCTGAGGTGTGGAAGGGGCTCTAGACGGAGCTGATCTGGTATCAAAAGATTCACAGGTGGACTGAATCTAAATTCCTTGAGTCCTCTGAGCACAAGGCCATGGCTCAGAAGAGCCCATGGGCAAAGGGCTGAGCCTCCCCTATAGGGACCTGGCCTCTGAGCTGACCAAACGCAGGTTCATCACTACCACCAGAGAAAAGGTGTTTACCGAGAAATGTGATAAAGCCAGGTTGATGATCTTCAATTTGGATTTGGATCAATTCTCTCCCCCTGCATGGCCAATCCCTCAGTCCCCCAGCCCCATTTTCCTTTCCAGCTGAGGACCCCAAAGTCTTCTAGGCACACAGAAGGTCAGCCATTTTGAAATGAACTTCGACATAAAACTCCAGAAAACAGTTTCTAGGAAGTCTTTGGGTTGTCTTTGAACACTGTCTCGGAAGATCATTGTTTTTTCATTCCTGTCTTTCTTCTCCTCACCTACTATTGTCCATTGCTATTCTCATGAATGCACTTAGAGTCATCTTTGGTTCTTCAAGCCAAGTCTCTGATATGTGTATACATTTGTCTTTAACTTTTGTCATGCTGTAGAACATTTATTTTTATTCCATTGTATTTGAATTAAAACAAACAAACAGACAGAGACTCAACTATATGCTATGTATAAGAACCTTACTTTCAACATAAATGCAAGCCTGACCTGCGGTGGCACAGTGAATAAGGCATTGACTTGAAACGCTGAGATTGCTGGTTTGAAACCCAAACCCCGGGCTTGCTTGGTCAAGGCACATATGAGAAGCAACCATGAGTTGATGCTTCCCACTCCCCCACCCTGCCCAGCCTCTCTCTCTCTCTCTCTCTCTCAAATCAACAAATAAATCTTTAAAATAAAAAGAAATAAATATAAATACATAGTTTAAAAAGGGAAGAAAAAAGTTACATTATATGAACACTAATCAAGAGAAAATTAGGGTGGCTATATTAATATGAGACAAAGTAGATTTCAGAACAAATATTATAGGAATGGAGATGATAAAGAAATGCCCTCCCTTACAACAGACTCTGTACCCACATTGCAGTTATTCCACCTCCTTAGAGAAAGAAAAGGCTGAACCCTCACCTAGTTGTCATTTTCTAAAATCTATTTATGAAGAAGATATAATAATCCTGAGCAAACAGAGCCAGAAAGCAGATTTTAAAATACATGAAGCAAAAACTGATAAAATTGAAAGAAAAGTAAATAAATAAATCCACAATATGGTGGGTGACTTCAAATTTTCTCTCTTCATTCAGTAATTGATAGACTGAAATTAGACAGAAAATCACAAGGATACAGAAGACCAAAATAACAACATCCAACAACTAACAAAACTCTATATACAATATCAACAGAATAAACACTCTTTTCAAATGCATATTAAAAACTTGGGAAGAAAAAAAATTTGCTAAGACTGACCATGAAACAAACCTCAACAAATTTAAAAGAATTGAAATTACATAAAATGTTTTCTAATTTAAATGGAATCAAACTAGAAAGAAATCAATAACAAAAAAAAATTCCTCAAATATTTGGAAACAACACACTTTTAAATGAGTAAGGGGTCAAAGAAGAAATTACAAAAGGAATTAAAATAGTTTAAATTGAATGAAAATGAAAACATAATATGTTGAAATTTATGGAATGCAGCTAGAGAAGTTTGTAGAAGAAAATTTATAGCATTAAAATGCTTGCATTAGAAAATAAGAGAAGTGTGGAACCAATAATCTAAACTTAAGGAAAGAAAAGCAAAGTATATCCTAATCAAGCCAAAGGAAGGAAATAATAAAGATAAGAGAAGAAAAATAAATTTGAAGACAGAGAAAAAATCATTGAAACCAAAGGTTATTGAAAAAATAAATTAATAAACCTCTAGTCAGACTGGTCAAGAGAAAAAAGAAGGAAGACATAAATTACCAACATCAGGATTAAAAAAAGAGACATCGCTACAGCTCCTACAGATATTAAAAGGATAATGAGCAAATAGTATGAACAACTTTATGTCAATATATTTAATATCTTAGTTTAAATGTCCTAATGGAGGGCTCCCAGAGCAGCCAAGCCATTTCTTCTTCATCTGTTCCTGGTATAATAATGAGGTCTGGGATAGTCAAGAGGGGAAATTGAGGGCCACAGAGTGTCCAAACTCTAGGTCTAAGGGGATTGGCTTGGCAGAGCCCACCCTGGACTAGCTAGATTCAAATTTCCCTGAGTTTATCTCAGCTTTAAGTTCTTTCTCAACATTGGGTACACACACAAAAAGAGATAACGATGACATAATTTTGGGGATTGCCCAATGACTGTGTTGCAAAATCCCCAGACTTAGTCTTATCCTTTCTGCCCAAGTCACTTCAACTGCACCATCACAATACAGGACTGAAAAGGTGTTTAAAAACCTGGATTCGGGTCCCCCCCTCCTCTCTCTCTCTCATTTCCCCACCCATTCTCTCCATCCAGGCCCAGGTAAAGTAGAATAAGCAAGGCCTTTGCCATCAGACCAACAAAGATTTCAGTCCCAGCTCTTCTTCCAACTAGCTATCACCTCTTTATGCCTCAATTTCTTCATCTCTAGTTTAATATAATTGTGAATTCATACCTCCAGGGTTGTGAAGGTTAAATAACAGTATGTATTACAATGTTATGCATGAGGTCAGGGCTAAATTCATATCAGTCTCTGGTATCTTCCCTAAAAGACCCCTTCTCTGAAAACTCCAGGGAGTAATATATTCCTTCTTTTCATTTTGACCTTTAACTTCAAAAGCTCCAGGAGAGCAAGGACTGGGACAGGCCAGGGACTAGCACACGGCACAGTGCTTGGTAAATGTCTCTTTCTGCACTTCGCCTTATGCTTCTCTTAGGGCAAGTGTGCTCTCTGCCTTGTAGGCTGACCGCTTACCCTGCTTATGCAATGGTGGGGCTAAGGATGCCATTTTCATAAGGAGTCTCAGAGGAGCAAGTGTCCAAATCCTCATAAGCTACAAAGCTGTACTCATAAGTTCCAACAGCAACACAACACTGGTGACTGAAGGGGGATGGTGGGAGGTGCCACACTTGGTGAAGTTACCCTGAACAAATGCTGCTTGGTAGCTTGACTTTTCTATTTGTGGTTTGGCCAAAGCACCTGTAGGTTGGGTTGGGAGATGTAGAAGGAAAGGTGATCTAGATCTTGGAGCCATCCTGCTCACACACCTGCAGAAAGAGAGCAGGGCAGGCCATTACAGACAGGAATGCAGGGATGGCAGGATGTGTGGGGAGGGGCTGCGAAGTCAGTGCCTCGTGTGTGTGGCCCCATGCTCACCTCACGCAGGGGAGACCAGTCTCAGAACACAGAAAGCTGCCAAAAACTGTCCTTTCTAGGCTACTCTAATTCTAGGTCTAGTTTTTCATCCAAAGCCAATCGGCACCAAACTGCTTAAGCAGTAGCCCTGGGCTTGGCAGCTAGAGGCCAACAGGAGGGAACTGTCACTCTGTAAGGTGGCCCAGAAATAAGTGATGCCCCCTTTCAGCCCTCACACTTGCCCTTGCATCCTCTGGTGGATGATCCCACATGTGTGTGAGGAGCCTAACTTGGGAGAGGTTTTATTGTCCCATTCCCTAAGCCCCACCCCTGCTGTACACCACCAACCCACCTGTTTCCAACCTTCCAATCTAATCAAGGTGCCTTCTGCTCACGCCCCTCCTTTGGTTTGACCCCCCCCCAAAGTAAAACCCAAGCTTCTTGGCTGGTTATAAGGTTCTTCAGATCTGGTCCCTGTCAACCTCTCCAGCTGCATCTCCTCTCCCTCTCCTGCCTGTATGCCTCTTCCAGCCCCCAGGGTGCTCATGGTTCCCATCTCCAGGCCTCTGCCTGAACACCCTTCTCTTTACTCTCTAGCAGGCACAATCATACTCATACCTCAGATTCAGCAGCAATGTCACCTCCTCTCAACCATCCCAATTTACTATCCCTCCTTCATGCTCCCAGAGCACTTGGTTCATGACTCTATTGTATTCGTTCATCAATGGTGGCATGATTGAGCCACTATGCCAGGCCAGGCCAGGCCTGCCCTGAGGCACAGGGTGATGAGGTTCCCGCTTTTGGCAATCTCTGGGACCAATGAAGAAGTAGACAGACAGTAACTGAGCCAAAGGGAAGGCCTGAACTCAGCATAGCCTGCTACGTTCCCCTGCATCACAGCCTGGCTGTCTGGCTGCAAGCATTGGCTTTGGGACACCATCTCTTGGTTGGGTCTCTTCAAAGGCAAGGGCTGTCTTATTACTCCCTCTGTCCCAGTGAAAACCAGGCCCAGGAAAGTGCACAGGAAAATCATGCGGAAGCAGATGAACCTAGGATCTGAATGCTTCAAAGAGGCCTTGAAGATCTGTAATCTTGCCATTTAAGATAATATGTTACTTTCCACACATTGTGATTTCATTTGATCCTCAAATATTGAAATGAAATCAGCGGTATAGAAACTGTCATCACCATTTCATGATGCAGAAACCGAAACCTAGACTGGGATAGAGTCTTGCCCAAGGACACTTGGCAAGTCAGTGGTAGAGGAAAGGCCAGAATCTAGACCTCCTGCCTCCTAGCCCAAGCTCTGCCCCTTAGCTCATACCATGAAGTTTGTGGGTGGGCCATGGGTTTTAGGTCAAGACCTCCTACTCAGGAGACCCTTTTGAAATAGGCACATCCATACACTAACCTGGGGTCCTTCCAAGCCAGCAGGGGTCTTTCTACCAAGAGAACCCAAATATACCTTTGGGAAGAGGATGCAAGAGCTCAGTGGCATCTTCAGCATCTAGCTGGCTGTACTTCCCTTTACCCAGAAATACACCACACCTGTTCTTACCTCCCAGCCTTTGCACATACTTGTCCCCACTGTTCCCCACAAGTCTGGTATGTCACTAGCCTTCCCTTAGTTTCCTTAAAGGCACCAAGTGCTTTTCAGCCTCAGAGCCTCAGCACATGCCCGACACAGAATACTTTTTCTTCTACTCTTGGTTCACTTATACCTCAGAGCTCAACAACATTTTCTCAAAGAAGTTTACTCCTAAAGCCTTCAGAGGGTTAAACAAATAGAAGTGTTTCTATGTCCCATTAGTGGCACTTGTCACATGCTGCCCTGGCACTGTGGTTTCTATCATACCCCTCTCCTCCAGGTGAGACTCAACAGCTCAACAGCTGAGACTCCTTCTCCTCTTATGCTGTGGTCCCACAACCAACTTGCTCAAGCTGTGCCCAAGGAAGCTGTCTTCTCGCTGGCATGCTTCTTGCCCCCACTCCTTTCCTCACCTGCAAAATCCAATATGCCATTTCACCACAGTCCAATAGATCTCACCACCTCCTATGCTTTTCTCTAGACCAGGCCTTTCCCTCCATTCCCTCCACCACTGCTCCTCTTTCACCTGGGTCCCTCCTGCAGCTCCTCACAGCCCTCTCGGCCTTTAGCTTCTCACATCAATTCCCACTATGGTTGAAGGGCTCTCCAACCACTGTCATTTCCCTACCCAAAGATATTCCAAAAGCTCCTCTCCTACCCCAACATCCTAAGAGTGGTGGTATTCAAGGACCTTCATAAGATCAAACCCAGCCTCCTCTGCCACAGCTGCCTGAGCTCGAGACACTCCAGGTACCCTGGCCCTGCCCCAAACATGGTGGCTTATCTAAGACTTTATTATGCCTGTCTGCCTTCCATCTACAGAACTACAGTACTCATCAGTGTACAATGAAAATAATTTTGGAACACTTTCTTTGTGCCTAGCACTATGCTAGGCTTTTTTCACATCTAATCTCATCTAGTTCTCAAAGCACCTAACATAATAATTGTTATTATACCCATTTTACAGATATGGAAACCGAAGTTCAAGAAACGCAGGCCCAGAATTGGACTTAAGGTCTACCTGATTCCAAAGCTGCTGTGCACTAACCTTTTTGGGGAATGCACCCAGTCCCCAGGCCAAGGCAGAGTTTCTCTTTCCCCAGTACTGCTGGCACCTGTTTGTGTAGTCAACACCGTCCCCTTCCAGTACTATCACCACCAACATGAGCACCCCAAGGGCAGAGCCTACCTGGGTTGATTGTTCTGGATCCCTAGCACTCAGCATTGAATAGACAGATGCTTTCTGAGGTTTCTTTCTTTTTTTTTTTTTTAAAGATTTTATTAATTCATTTTAGAGAGGAGAGAGAGAGAGAGGAAGAGAGAGAAGCAGGGGAGAAACAGGAAGCATCACTTCTCATATGTGCCTTGACCAGGCAAGCCCAGGGGTTTTTTTTGTTTGTTTGTTTGTTTTGTTTTGTTTTTTTGTATTTTTCTGAAGCTGGAAATGGGGAGAGACCGTCAGACAGACTCCCGCATGCGCCCAACTGGGATCCACCCGGCACGCCCACCAGGGGGCGACGCTCTGCCCACCAGGGGGCGATGCTCCGCCCCTCCGGGGCGTTGCTCTGTTGCGACCAGAGCCACTCCAGCGCATGGGGCAGAGGCCAAGGAGCCATCCCCAGCGCCCAGGCCATCTTTGCTCCAATGGAGCCTCGGCTGTGGGAGGGGAAGAGAGAGACAGAGAGGAAGGAGAAGGGGAGGGGTGGAGAAGCAGATGGGGGCTTCTCCTGTGTGCCCTGGCCGGGAATCGAACCCGGGACTTCTACACACCAGGCCGACGCTCTACCACTGAGCCAACCGGCCAGGGCCTGAGGTTTCTTAATAAACAGATGGAAAGGTAAAGGCAGCTTGGATGGTTTAGGAGCCCAAACTTAACCTAACTAATCCCTGATACCAAGCAGAGACGGGACTATGGCATCTGCAGCCAAGGAAAGGCGTTGGCAAATGAATTAAAACACAACACGCGGTCTGCAAGCACTGCACGTGCTCGGTTACCACCTCCCTGAGGTCTAACTGCCAAGCAGAACCAATCTCCGCGGGGAGCGGCAGAGGGGCGGATAAGAGGTAGCAGTAGGACTAACCAACTAGGCGCACCTCTTGCAATGAGGATTCGACCTCCAAGTCTCTTCCGCCTCCCGCCTACCGCGAACAAAACAGGGGCGCGGGCGTAGCAGAGAGCCCCAGCCACGCTCCCCGGAGGCAGTGGGGCGGGCAAGGGGTGGAACGCTGGCCCCGCCCCCATCCGCATCGGGCCCCGCCCCGTTGTGAGGTTATAAAATGCAGCGCTCTGAGTCACGCGCGCAGTGGCCACGGCTAGGGCTTTGCGTCCCGCCACTCGTCATATTACCCAGGCCCGTCCGCGCCATCCCCCTGTGCTAGCCGCGCAGGCGTCCGCGCGGCCCGCGGGCTCCCGTGCTCGGCACGAAGCCCTGGCCCCGGCGGCCGGGGCATGGGCCAGGGGCGCGGGGTAAAGCGGATTCCCGCACGGCCGTTACCTGCACCTGCTTCAACATGAAGACCCTCATAGCCGCCTACTCGGGGGTCCTGCGAGGTGAGCACCGGGCCCAGGTTGCCCGGAGTGAGAGTTCTAACGGAGGGTCTGAAACGTGAGGAGTCTGGGCGATGGGATGAGGGTCTGGGAGATAAGCTGTCACCACCAAGGGGTCTGCAGGGCCTTTCGGGCTTTCGTCCTGGGGTTACGAAGCTGCAAGAAGGTTTTCAAGACGAGCTGTGATGAAGGGCTCTGAGACTAGCAGGAGCGTGTTCTTATAATGAGGGTATGTTGCTGGAGAACTGGCCACTGTGCAGGCTGAGATTCCAACCCTTTTCTTTTGGGAAAGCTTTGCCGCCCGGCCTGCCTCAGATCATCCGGTGTGGGATGAGGGAAGAATAATGGTTACATAGTCTGATCCGCGCATCCTGGCATGGTAGTCAAGTCTGGGTTCATTCTCCACTCTAGCACTCATTAGTGTCTGCACCCTCTGTTACATCACTTTCCTTCCCTCAGCTTGTTTTTCTCATCTGTGACATAAGGGTGGGTGGTATTTGATAACTCATTTCCAATCGCCAGCACTGTTGGTGGTCCCTGGAAGTTCCCTCCCCTCTCTCTTCCAGAGGGAGCAGGGGAGAGACACTGGATGGGACAGAGTGCAAGGGTTTTGCAGTCCCCTGAAACAGCCACCAGACAGAGAACATGTCTGACTGGGACAGATGTGCCCCAACTCTCTTTTATCCAATGCCCATCTTCCAGCCTAGGCTTTGGAGCCCACTCAGAAGGACCTGTGAGCCTGGCACATTTAGAAAGTGGGGCGGAGGACTCTGTGTGCCCTTCAGTGTGGCCCAAGCCCCTGCAAGGGAGGCCCTCAGTAAATCAGGCAGAGTTGAGATCAAACTTCAGAGCTTTTTCCCCTGGAGGAAGAGCATCCCTTCCGCCTCCCAAACTCTCCACTTATATTTGGAGAAACTGAGGTTGAAGAAGTGCATGACTTGCCCAAAGTTTCCTTAACAAATGCCTTAGTCATGGGATTAAACACAAATCTGGGAAACCCTGGGAAGTCATCACAGCTGTCCTGATCTGAGTGGCTGTCTTGCTTGAAACATCCCTCCCTCCCTCCCTCTAAGTCTTTATTCTGCTTGCCGAACCTGTCCTACTTAGGGTTCTTCTTTAGTAACTAACAATCGCCTGCTCCACCTAGCTTCATTATAAATAACGATAATTATTAGAATTTTGAATAACAGAGAAACAGGGTGAAAATAAAAATTAATGATATTGATTATCCAAAGATAGATTCCTATTGCCATTTTAGTATATTCTTTATAAAATTTTATTTATACATATTATATAGATAAAGTTGAGGGCATGCTATAGATAGAGTTCTGAATCCTGTTTTCTCCTTCTTGATATTATATCATGAGTATTTCTTTCTGTGACTCAAAATCACTTATGATATTCTAGTGGCTGCATCACCCTGGAACTGTATCACAGTTTAACCGTGTCCTGGGCGTTGCTATTGTTCGCTGCGTGACTGTTGCTGTTATTGTCGGCCGCTCTTGGTCTTGGGGCTGCTTGCCCTTGGAGAGCTACTGAGCTGCTGTTGCCGTCCAGGTGGGCAAGCAGCCTGAGGTGCCCCATGCACCTGGCCCGATAGCCTCTGATAGCCCCTCTCACTTAAGAGTGCTGGACCATTATGGTCCTTTAAAGGCCCATAAGAAGGGAAGGAAGAGACTTACCCTAATTCATGCTTCATTGTGATCCCCTTCCCTCACCTTAGCTGTTCACAGGCTGGGAACTGTGTCTTTCCGAGACAGTGACCCTGATTCTCATGTTTTTGATCTGGAATGTGTTATTTAGGAGGACTTCTAGTGAATGATTTTGACTAGGTGACTTAATAGCATATCAGGAGCATTTCCCCATGTTGTTATCAGATCTTCATAACATTATTTTTTAATTGGCTGCAAAGAATTCCATCATGGAATAGAACTAGGGCTGGTATGAAATGCAAACCAATCAGTTTAGCTCTCTGGGATCTGCCTTGGTGAAAGACTGGGTGGGGTAGGGGAGGGTGCTGAAGCAAATTTTGTTATCTAGGCATCTCCATTAGACCTGCTTTTTACATCCTTGGTCTTTGAGGACACTCCCCAGTGGCCTGGTTTGCCTCTATAGATAAGGTTCCCATGTTGTGAGGTGGTGAACACCCTGTTAATGGTGGTATTCAAGGAGACACCATGGATTCTGTGAAGGGAAGTCCATTGAAGGGTGAGAGATTGAAATAGATACCTTGGTGTCTGGGTTCTTGGTGTCTGGGTAGGTGGGTGTCTCTTGGAGGGAGAGGAGTCTGTGTTGATATTTTCCAATCTCTGAAGGACTATCCTGTGCCAGAGTGGAGACTGCAGCATTAGTCATATTTTCATCTCTGCCTTTGCCCCTGGTCTGGAGGCTCATCAGGTCAGAACCCTGTGATGCCTGCCTGTACCCCTAGGGTTTACCCATGACCCAGCCTGAGATGGTGGCAACCCTAGTAAAATTCTGAGCTGATTTGTTTTGTGTGGCTTCAAGGAGCAAGGCCAGGAACTGGGTGGGATCATGGGGGACGGGCTGTGATGTAATGGAGGAATTCTTTCTAACAACTATTGAGGACTGCAACAGGCTCAGTGTGGGTGGAATGGAGCTCCTCATCACTGGGGGTATGCAAGCAGGCACTTGGTGGGGGGTGAAACTAGGAGGCTAGGTTGTTGGGGGATAACTCTGGAACTGAGGATTGACATTTACCTAACTCAGGCCTAAATTATAGGATGAGAACATTATTCTGATGTTCCCCTCTCCCCTAATTTTTTTGTAGCTTTCCTTCTCCTCTATCCCCCATCCCCAACTGCACAGAGACCAATTTGGGGTTATCTATGCTACCAAAGGCTCATCTGGTCTGGGAAAGAAGGGCCAAGAGTAATATTTTATTAGCAGGTTGGGTGAGTCATTAGCCAGTGTGGAAATCCTGCCCCACTCCCATCCTCCCACCTCCAAATTCAGCAACAATATTTGAGTCATAAAAGCATAGCGATCTATTAACACTGGATCTGGTCCAGCCCCTAAATTACAGAAGGGACACTGAAGGTTCCAAGGAGAAGGCACTGGTCCGGAGTTAACAAAGCCAGGGTTCGAACCCAGATTCATCTCCCAGACTGTGACTTGACTCCTTACCAAGAGAGCAGTGTGGTGCAGTGAAAAGGGCAGAGCACAACACTCTGGCCATTGTAGGTGCTCAGCAGCTTCCAGTTTTCATGATGTGGTGGCTGGTCATCCCTCCCTAGGGCCTTTTTTTTTTTTTTCCAGAAATGAGGGGGGAGAGAGATGAGAAGCATCAACTCATAGTTGTGGCACCTTAGTTGTTCATTGATTGCTTCTCATACATGCCTTGACCAGGTGGCTTCAGCCAAGCCAGTGACCCCTTGCTCAAGCGAGTGACTTTGGGCTCAAGCCAGTGACCCTGCACTCAAGCTGGTAAGCCTGTACTCAATCTGGTGACTTCAGGGTTTCAAAGCTGGGACCTCAGTGTCCCAAGTCAATACTCTATCCACTGTGCCACCACCAGTCAGACCCTCCCAAGCCCCGCTTGCCCTGATGGATAGAGACACCACAAGCCCCCAGAGCTGTGATGCCAGGCAAACTGACAGTTGCCCCTCTTCATACTTTAAGCCTTCTGAACTCCTCCTCATGGCCAGGAAGCCCCACGTGAGCAGCTCCACTACTTCACGACCTCACCTGCTACCAGGTTGTGCTCTGGAACTGCCAGTAGTCTTCCTCTTCCTGCAGCTTTCCCACCAGTTCAGTCCTGTCTCGCTCAGGGTCTTCGTGTGTGCTGCCCTTCTGCCCAGATTTTTGCATAGCTGGCTGATCATACAGTATCCTCTCACAGTCCTTTTCAGACCATGCATCTAGAGAGCCACCCCCTAGTCACCACATCTCCTTTTATTTTTTTATAGTCATTATTATTACCTAAATTATCATGTGGACTTATCTGTTTAGGTCATTATCTCCCCTTAAGAATGTCAGTCCCTTGGGAACAGGCACCTTGTGTGTCTTTCTCAGTGCCTGGCATGTAGTAGGTTCTCAGTAAATATTTGTTGAATGAATGAATCATTAATGAGCCCTCAGCCCTCCTGGGATATGCCCTGTTCCTCTTGGCAGGAAGCGCTGCTCTTAGCCTCAGTGTGATTCCTCATTCTTCCTCAGGCTCCCTCTTTGTCCCTTGTGCTGAGGCTGGGTCTCCCTGTCCTGGAGACCCCACAATCCCTTGAGAAGCTGGCTATAAGGCTGACTGGATGGAGCTGGACTCACCAGGGTACCCTCATTGCTTCCAGGGCTTAGAAGACAGAGAACTAGAATTCCAGCCCTGGTTTCCCTCTGGGGCATGACTGGCAGCTTACTTCCCCTTTGGGGATCTCACTATCCCAGTAAAATAGGATCACAAATCTCAAACTCTCAAGGCAGGGAGGATTTGAGTGAGCGTGAATGTGAAGTGCTTTGTAACCCCATTTTTGAGACTCAAGTTAGTTCTTGTGGTCTTTTCATCCTGTGTGACACTCACCAAGACTATGGAGAGTAGCAGGCTCTTCTCTGGGCCATCCAGGAAACTTCACCATAGTGGAGCCCTTTGGTTTATTGAGGGAACATCTCCTGTGCATTAGACTCTGTACTACACACAGGTTGGTCAGCTCTCGTTTCTGCCTTTGAGGAAGTGAGACTGGGGGGATATACAGATGACTGTCACAGTGATCCACACAGTGATAGGAAGGAAAGCAAGGGGAACTGGATGCCTGGATGTGGAGGTGGGGCAGCTAAATCACCTTGGGGTCAGGGAAGGCTTTCTGAAAGAGGTAACATTCAGTCTGGATACTGCAAGATGAATGGGCATTAGCAAGGCAGGAAAAAACATTCAGGTACAGGGAATGTGTAAACAGGGGCATGAGATTTGGGTGGGAAGGGCAGTCTGACTGCAGGGCCTTCAAGTCAGCAACCTGGGCCTAAATCCTGGTATGTATGCTATGAGGCAAAGACAGGCTGCCTTATTCAGGCCTGGGGTGGCTCACCTACACCCATGGGGGCTTGGGGGTGCACTCAGTTTCCTAGCCTTCTTCAGCAAACACCTTGACAGTCCTGGTTACTATTACAAAATATTAGGAACATAGAATCCTAAGAGCTCCACTTCTTTGACCTCCCTTCCCAGGATTTTCCTACTTCATGGATTTCCCTCCTGATATGGAGCTGCAGCTAGTAGATTTGAGGGCCTGGGGCTAGGAGTCAAGCCTGGGGTCTGCTCAGCCTTCGAACTGATGGGCAGCTTTAGCAAGCCTTCCTGACTCTTCCTGACTCAGTCTCTTCATCTATAAAATGGGCAAAGGCATCACAAGAGTATCTGCCCGGGCTATGCTGCATACCCTGGGAAGCTGAACTCACAAACGCTTTGGGCAAATCAACAGGAACAGAAAATGTGAATTCCTTTCATTATTAGAGCACATATATTTAACAGCTCTGAGAAAAGGTCCAGGAGCCTCACTCTACTTCTGCTTCCCATGTGAACTTGGGCAAAACCCTACCCTCTCGGAACCTGGATGCCCTCACCTGTACTGTGAGGAGGGCTGGCTGAGGTGGGCCCCTTCCGGTTCATTACGAATCTGCTGCAGAAATGTGATTCCAGTCTTGTTCCTGACTGCTGTGGGACCTTGGGAGGTCAGCCTCCTCTTCATTCTTGTTCTCATTTTGTTCTTGTGAAAATGGGCTAATGTCCTGCTTGGGGCTCAGATAAGTGCCCCAGAAGAACTTAACACCCACACTTGCTCATGTGTTGTGACAGGAGCCTATTTTGAGGACTCCTTGGTGATGTGTACCTACAGGCTGGTGGCGTTGCCATGGCAACTTCTCCCACTTCAGTAGCTATTTTTTAATGTGCCAGCAGGTGGGGTTGGGAAAAGTGGGCCATTGGGGTCTTCAGCAATCACCTTGACAGTCCTGGTTACTATTACAAAGTGTTAGAAACATATAGAATCCTAAGAGCCCCACTTTCTTGACCTCCCAGGATTTCCCTACTTCATTGAAGCCAAATACTTGAAAATTCAGGTCTCTGGAGTAGCCCAAGGAGGGTCTTGTAGTCTCTTTAAGGGGGTCGCTTATGGATAAAAATTCATTAGTAACAGGGGTCCCCAAACTTTTTATACAGGGGGCCAGTTCACTGTCCCTCAGACCGTTAGAGGGCTGCCACATACAGTGCTCCTCTCACTGACCACCAATGAAAGACGTGTCCCTTCCGGAAGTGCGGCGGGGGCCGGATAAATGGCCTCAGGGGGCTGCATGCGGCCTGTGGGCCGTAGTTTGCGGAAGCCTATCTAGAAGAGCATAGAAGGCCCAGGTTGTCAGGATTTCAGATTTCAGCTGATCTAACCCAAACTATTAATTTAGTGCCAGTGGGAAACTGAGACCCAGGGAAGGCTAGAGGAGGCCTGGGTCACCGCATATCTGTGAATGCCCAGGGTGCCTGGCTTCCTGCCTGTATCCTATGCGGGAGGCACTGAGGACCAACAAGCAGGAATCCACTGAACCTAGGCAGGGTCCTGACAGCCAAGCCTGGCGCTTCCCAACCAGCACACACCCAGCTATGTGTTGGCTTCTCCCTTGGGCCACATGTCCCAACGAGCCCTGCTTTAAGGACCCCAAATTTGCAAAACAGAACCTTAAGTGGAAATTATTAGTTTCCTTCAGAAAAGAACTCAGCACTATGTCAGGACCAGATAAACAGCTGGCTAGCGGCCTTGGGACCCTTAGGCACCAGCCTCAGTTGGTAGAAGAAATGGGAGGAGTGGGTGACAAACTTCCTGACCTTCAGGGTGGCCTCCAGAACTCCTTGGCCTGCCATGCCTGGTCCTCCGTGGCTCCCTCTTCACTTTCTCACCTAAACACATGTATTCCCACAGGCTCCTTGCTCCAGCCTGGCTGCTGCTTACAGCTAATTCCTCAAACTTCTGCTCTCTCCCTTCCAGGCCATTGCAAATCCATTTGCAGAACTCCAGTACCTGGGGTCCTGACCCTGCACCTCCTTCCTGTCAGCCTGGCAAACTATCACTCATCCGTATACCTCACCTGACCCATTATTTCCTCCAGGAAGGCATTTCCAAGAACATCCATCCCCCAAGCTGGGTTCGGGCCCTCCTCTGGACTCCCTGGCCCTGACTACCCTTTGTGCCTTACTGTTCACAGCCTGTTTGCTGGGGCTGTCATAGCTGACATAGGTGGCCCTGGGGAGAGCTCAGCCTCCAGCAGGTGCCCCAGAACAGAGGCAGGGTCTGGAGCACCCTGTTGCAGCACCTGGCGTGTGAAGGGTACTTAGAGAGCACTTGTTGATGAATGTTAATATTTGGGCTCCACTCTTTTCTCCCTCCCTCTAAGCTTTCCATTGTTATCCTGCCTTTAACACACCCCCTCCAGCTGGAGGAGACCTTTTCCTCCTGATTCTTCAGAAAGTCCCATTCGACCCTCTGTCATGGCCAAGTCAGTCAGTTGTGGACTGGGCTTGTCCATCTCAGTCCCCTGGAGCATCAGTCATTCAGCCAGCACTGACTGAGCACCTGCTCTGTGCCTGACCCTGTGCTGGGCACAGGGACCCAGGTAAACAAGGCCTGGCTTCTGCAAACAAATGCACACTCTTTCTCGTAATGAGAAGGCCTAGTAGAGGGTGAGGTGGAGCACATGAGGTGGGGGGAGAAGGGCTTCCAAAGGGCCAGTACTCAGTGCCTGGCTGGTGTTGAACCAGTGGCCAGACTGGATTTGCAGGTGACAGAGCTCTACCTGCAGGGAATGCAGGCAGGGCCAAGAATGTGGGAAGACTTCCTGGAAGGAAGGAATGTCTGGCTGAGCATGTGGTGAGATACAGAATGGGGGCAGTTTCAGTGGCAAATCTTGCAGGAGCCCAGCCTGGACTCGGGTTCTAAAATAACAGGCATGACCCTCCAGAGCCATGACCCTCTCTCATCATCAAATGGGTGGGGTCCTGCTAGAAGCTAACTGGGGGCTTGGCAGAGAGCTTGCCTCTTACCTTGAAGATGTGGCATCTCTTTGGCACTTGGCCTAGCTTCCTGGACCCTCCTGGGACTGGCAGGGTCAGTCAGAGGTGTTAGTATGTCCATCCTCTGCCTCCATGCAGACTTGTACCCAGTTATTTCGTGTAGCTTGGGGTGACTTTCTTACTGTCTACTTAGCAGCTGGTGGCCCAGGGCAGAGCTTAAGGTCCAGGTGGGTCCCAAAGGGCATGTCCCCCTAAGGACGTGAGCAGAATGACTTCCCCACTCACAGAATCCCTAGAGGCTGTTCACATCTCTGTGGCCTCACAGGCAGCTTTCTAGGTCTGTAACAGACGTGCCAGGCACTGTTTGGGCCTTTTCCATAAGTATTTTAGATTCTTTACAGCAATCCTGGATCACAACAAAGGAGGACACTGAGTCTCTTTAGGGGCAGGGACTTTCAAGTTCTTACAGCAGGTAAGAGGTCAGAGCTAGGCTTTGGATCCCGTCTACTGATGCCAACACTTCTGCTTCAATGCAGGACAGGGCTTGTTGTACCCATTAGACAGGAGAGGACACTGAGGCTCACTTGATAATTACCTGGCGTTCACATAGGTCTTTACTTTTTATGAAGCTCTTGCCTACACATTATCTCATTTAATTCTCACAACAGTCTGCCGAGGTAGGTATTAGCTCCACTGTACAGGTGAGAAACTGAGGCTAACACAGGAGGTGACTCACCAAATCTATGCTTCCTGGGAGCTAGGGGCCAGACCCTTCTGATGCCCAGCTTCCTGTCCTCTGTCTTTCGCAGGTTGGCGCACACCCTCCCCGTACCAGTATTGAAGGTGGGTTCGGGGTTGCAGTGTGCGCTGTCCATACACACGACCCTGTGCTGCTGCCTCCCTGCGGGCGCTGGCTGTGCTCAGTGCCTCCTCTCCACTGGTCGCAGGAGCCTCTTGCTCCTCTCTCTAGCCCATTACCCTCACATTATTTTTCTTCATTTCTCCCATCACTGCCTGACACTACATTACACCTTCATGAGCAGGTGCTTTCTCTCTCTGTCCGCAGAAGGTAAGCCCCCTGCCAGGTGAGACTTTATCTTCTGTGTCCACTGCTGTTTCCCCAGTAGCCTGGCCCCTCCTAAGTGCTCCCCACTTCAGTCTTATCTCTGGCCCCAGCCACCTCCTCAGGAAGCCATTTTGGACTATCTAGCCCTTTCTGACTTCTGTATGCTCTGCTTTGCTTGGAGTGAACGCGTACTCTCATTCCTAGGTCATAGAACATTCTCTCTGGGCCTGCCTTTTTACAGCTCCCTCTGAGTCTGTTCCAGCAGTAGCCCCAACCCCAGTGCCCGCTTTCCTTTTCTTTGCCCCCTAGACCTTGTCTTCAGGGCCCTGCCCAGCTTCACTGCCTCCCTGAAGCCTCCCGTTACCACCGTCACTCTGCTCCCTCTTCTCATGATGCACAGCTTTGTGTTTACTTATTATCATTAATACTCCTTCCCACACTGGCCGATGACAGAAGCAATGACAGTAGCTATCACTGAATCACCTAACACATGCCAGACGTTCCTTACATGTGTTCTCTCCATTTAGCCTTCCCAACAACCCTGTGAGTTAGGATTATTGTCCTCATTTAGCAGATGGGAAAATCGAAGCTGAGAGAGGCTAAGTGACTTGGCCAAGGTCACAGAGCCATGCAGGGGCAGAGCTGGCCCAGGGCCCTGTTTCAGATTGTGGGAGGTCTGACCCTGCCCTCTCAGGCTTGTTTGAGAGGAAGCTGTTTTCGTCAGCCCTGGGTGTGCCTCCCTGGTCACTCTGCTATCAGCTGTTGAGCAAGGAGGTGTTCAGACAAACCCACCCCCACCCCCACGCCGAGCCTGGGACTGAGGGGCGTTGGTCCCACTGCTGTGGGCAGCTCTGGCTTAGCCCTTGCACCAGGAGCTCTGTTTGTAGGAACACGTGGGGGGATGGGGGTTCACATCCCTTGCACAGCCAGTGCACAGGAGAATGTCCCCACTGGACTGGGGCATGGAGTGGGGCAGAACAGTCAGCCCTCGCTTAGCTGGCCGTGTGTTCCTGAAGTCTGGGTGTGGACTGGCTTGGTTTGGGGACCAGCCCTACAGCGTGGCATTGTGGAAATGAGGGACTCAGAGCCCAAATACCTGCCTTGAGTGCTGGTTCTCCTGATCTCAAGCAAATGGCTTAAACGGTTTTAACTTCACCTTACCTCAGTTTCCTTCTCTGTGAAATGGGGTTGCCCGTTCCTGCCTCGCCTACCTTCCTGGGCAGTGCTGTGGACAGTGAACCCCTCTATAGACATGAGGGGAGGGGGGGTCCTCTCTGGGTGCGAGAGAGCTTCTCAGGGCCTCGCCGGCAGCCCCACTCCCTCTGCCCTCCCCAAATCTAGGAGCAAATGTGCTGTGTAAAATAACTGGAACCTGGGAGCAGCTAGTTGAATTGGCTGTTGAAAACTTTTCTTTATAGGACTTGTCAGCCTATACCTGCCTTTGTCTCCCTCCATGGAAAAGAAGGACATCTCTGTAGGAAGGGGTTCTGTTCCCATCATAGATGGGAAGACTTGTGCTCAGGGAGGTGAGAAAAACTCCCTTCCTCCACCCTCCACCCCAACTCCAGAGTCCTCAGTAAAGGGACAGGGGTGGGGGCTTCCTGTCAGGCAGCCAGTTTAACCTGAGCATCCAGGCCTTCAACTGTCTCTGGGGCCCATGGGTTTGTTCATTCATGTAATAAACCTCTGTGAGCTCCTCCTTTCACAGGCCCTGTATAGGGCACTGGGTGCACAGATGAATCAGGTGCCAGGCTCGGTACCCAGGAGACACTGGCAAAGGAGGATGACCGGATCAATAGGCACTGGCTGCAGCGGACTGGGGCCGGGAGGGTGTGCAGAGGTGTGCTGTGCCGAGGGAGGGGTGGCAAGGGAGCAGATTGAAGCTGGGACTTGGCTAGATGCTTAGGCTCCCTTCTGGCCCCACCCAGGGCTGGGTGTATAGGTGGCAGTGATGGCATCTGATTGCAGTATTGGCATCCAACCAGCTCTTGCTGGACCCCTCCCAGCCACAGCCAGGGCAGAGGCAGTGCTGGCAGCTGAGTGGTGCAGGCTGGCAGGGGTCTGGGGGTGCCCAGCCGAACCCTCACCTCCCATCTGCCAGACAATGGTTCCAGGACTGTTGCGAGGTGGCAAGCCTCGGTGGTGTCCTTAGGAGCATGGACATCGGAGTCCAAGCATTCGAAGAGGCTGTAGAGTTTATCCTCCCTACCTCCATAATAGAAGGGGAAGCCGAAGCCCAGAGAGATGAAGTGACTTGGTCAACGTTAACACATCAGTGGCGGAGCTGGGATGGGAACTCCAAGTCCTGCTGTTACTTAACCAACCGCACACATGCCTGCTCCGGGCCCATCCTCTGAAGTAAAACAGGCCATTCATTGTACCCTGTCTCCTCCCAGCCGCCCTCTACTTTGTTGTGGGAAGAGAGAAGGAACTTGGGGACCTGTAGCATAGGGACAGGATGCAGTCCTAGAAGCTGAATTGAGCTCAAGTCTGCCACCCTCTGACCTAATGACTTTGGCCATGTTACTTCCCTGATCCATTTTTATCACCATAAAAATGGGAATGATGATGCCAAACACACAGGCCTAGTGAGGAGTCAGAGTGTCGATGGAAGTTCTTTGGAGGCCCCAAAGCTTCATGGGCCATGTGGGCAGCATAGCTGTCACCCTGCCCTGCAGGGAGGGAACCGGGGGCCTGAGGAGCAGCCAGAGCAGAGACCTGCTCTTCCTTTTGCTAAGCAAACCTTTGTAAGTTGTGCTCTGGGCCAGGCCCCGGCAGGCCACTGGGAACCCAGATGTGAATGAGACCCGGACCTGGCCCCTGTGCAGCTCCCAGTGTGATGGGAGAAGGGACTTGTGACCAGCAGTCAGTACAAGGTGAGGGGCTGTAGGAGCCTAGAGAGGGGACCCCATTTCTCTGTCTTATTTCTCTATTCAGCTGATCTTCAGACCAGTTCTCCCCATGGGGGCTGGGGGTAGTAGTAAAATAGCCCCATACAGTTCCAGGCTTTAATTAGATTAGGGTTTATCATCTCAGAGGAAGAAAGATGACTTCTCTCCATAGGCTTGCTCTATCTCATTGTTGGGGAATCATCAGGTGGGCAATGCAAGAAGGGATATTCTAGGCACAGAAGCAATGGCTTGATATTTCTTAGGCCCACAGGGGGCTTCCATTAGGGCTGAGGTTTAGTGTCCTGGACAGGCCAGCTCTTGGGGCTGTGCTCTGTGGTCAGTCAGGTTGGACTCTTGTGGCCAGGAGGCAGCCCCGAGTGGGCCCAGGCCTGAGGATCCCAGTGGTAGCTCCGTCCTGGCCTCCCACAGGGACACCTGGCATTCCCAGGGGACTTTGCATTTCCCTCTTCGTTGCAGCGCTAGCCATGGGCCATGGGTGGGACGAGGCCAGAGTCTTCCCTCTAGGCCTGAGAACAGACTGGGTAATGTGGGGAAAGCCTGGCTTTGGCCGACTTGTTGTGGGACTTGTGGGAGTCCCTTAAGCTCCCTTCTTCCTGTCTGGGTGAGGGTTGGACAAGATGGTCTGCAGTTCCTGCACTCTCTCCTTATCTAATTGTGAGAGGTCTCTGATAAGCTTAGCAGACCCAGGTCTTTTCCGTTGTTTCAATGGGGGGACATGTCACCAATGTGGAATTACTATATGCTTCCTCCCCCCAAGCAGGAATGCTCCAGGTAGGGGTAATGAGTACAGCCAGTCGGTTGGTCCTGACCTTAAAGGCTGGGGCTTAGTCTGAGCCCTTTTCTTAAGCTTTCCTTGTGCCGTTGGCCTCAGGGTCCTGTTTGCAGTAGGAAGTGGTCAGATTAGACAGTGTTTGAGGTCCTGCCTTCCTCCGCTGCCTGCCTTTTCCCCTGCCTGACAAAGGTAGAGGTCCCCAGCTCCCCCCTCCACCCCGCCCCCATTCCAAACTTGCCCTACTGAGACTTTGGACTGAGGATCTTGTTAAAATGCAGGTTTTGATTCAGCAGACCCAGGCTGGGGCCCCAGATCCTGCATTTTAAACAGCTCTCTGACTACACTCTGAGTAGGAAGGTGCAGGCGTCCATTCTGCCTTCTTTCCAGCCAGAGCGCTCAGCCTGCCCCAGACCCAGAGCAGGGCTGTGCCTACCCCTTAGCCTCCACCCAGCTGCCAGGGCCCCTGCTTCACTTCATCTGGCACAACTCAAGAGGCAGAGCCAGCTTCTAGGGCATGACTTGGAAGACAGGCCCTGCTATGTCCCATGGGCACTTGGCACCTGCTGTGGAGGAAAGGGAGGTGGCCTGAGCAGAGGCCAGGAA
The DNA here is from genome assembly GCF_036850765.1 of Saccopteryx bilineata. NCBI lineage: Eukaryota > Metazoa > Chordata > Mammalia > Chiroptera > Emballonuridae > Saccopteryx > Saccopteryx bilineata. The sequence continues at coordinate 345,420,053 of NC_089490.1, read as the reverse complement.
TCCTGGATTCCAACCCTGGCTCTACTGTCTGGATAAGCTAGTGTGAGACAGTGCTGCTCACCTCAGTCCCCCTGATGGTCCAACTGGGCTATTCTAGATGAGTCCAGAGGGCCCTCAGTCTCCAAGAGGGGTTGTCAGGAAAGTGCAGAGGTGGAAAGGACCTATGACAGTAGGATTTTTATAGAGAGAGGGTGAAGGAGCAGTTATGGGCCAATGCCTCTGTGGGCCCAATCTCTTTAGTCGCTTTTGTGACTTCACATACTACCTCTTCTACCCTGCTTATGCCTTTGGAGTATTAGATGCTACTGAGCACCTAATATGTACCATACTCTTGGTATATGTCAGGGAGCCCTCATGGTTTTACCTGGGGTCACAATAGTGAGTAGAACCAAGATTTGAACTTGCGTCTGATTCCTGCTGTACCAAGCCCCCTCCCACTGCTCCATTAGACCAGGTAAAGAAGACAGGACTGGTGTGCCTGCCTTGAGTTATTTGTGTTCCTTTTAAGAGTCAAAGCAGTTGTTGACTTTCAGTTGATGAGAGTTATGTGCCCTTCTAAACTCTGCTGTGACCTTGTTGCTCTACAGATCTTAAAGAAATGCAAAGGCTTGAGTGTAAGCCCCTAAACCCCTCTCCCTCCCACTCCCAGCAGTAGGCCAGAGTAAAAGGTCATGAGACCCTCAAGGACAAGATTGTGACTTAGTGCCTAGGGCCTTGCAGAGTGAGTGGTGTGAAGAAATGTCTGACCAGCACACAGCAGGCGCTCAGTGAATATGTGTTGAGTGAAAGGCATGCAGTTGGGGCTCAGCAGACATGGGGTTTGAAGTGGTCCACTCCTTTAGCCCCCCTGCCAGACGCTCCCCCAACCCCTAGTGCTGCCTCTGTTGCAGTCACCAGGCTTTCTGGTCCAACTGCCCCTCAATCACTGAAGTCCAGAGCGTCATCCTGGGGGCATAGAGCCAATTAAGTAAGCACATCTTGTCCTAACTTCCAGGCTTGGCACTTGCGTGGTATGGACTAAATCACAGCCCTCAGTGTGCCAGGTGACCCGAAGCTCATTGGCCAGCAGGTTCTTTGCGGAAGCAAAGGCTCTGCTGGATCCCTGTGGGCCCCGAGCTTTGGGCACTGAGATGAAGGTGAATGTGTAAATCCCTCTGAAGGTGCTCATGGTGGTGGTCTTGGCGGTGCTGGGGGGTGGGCGAGAGGCCTCAGCTCCTTGGAAAGGGCATCAGTCCTGGGGTAGGGATTCGGGGTACTCAAAGTACAGCTTGACAAAAATAAAAACATTGCAAACTGGATGTTGATCCCCTGTCCTTTGCTCACAAACACAGATAGCAAAGGTTAAATATTTGTACTAGTTACAGATAAAGGATAAGGACAGGAGTTTGAAGGGGTGGAGGGAAGGAAGAGGACTGATAATTATGAACAGCATTCCCCTAGCTTCTTTGGCTGACTAATTTGGTCTCCAAAATGACCCTCTGAGGGGACACTATTCCCAGTGGGTATGTATAAAAACTGGAGCACAGAGAGGCATGTGAACAGCTCTGAATTTGTAGCTAGTGAGTGGCAGAGCTAGGCTTTGAACCCACGTCTGTCTGATTTTGTGGTGCATGCCCCTCACATCTAGGGAGGTGTCTGTGCGAGGTGGGTCGGTGCTGGGGATTCTGACGGGAAGGGGGAAGCAGGCTGTAGGGAAGGGGGAAGCAGGCTGACATCTCCCCTCTGCTGCAGGCACTGGCTCCAGCATCCTCTCTGCCCTCCAGGACCTCTTCTCCATCACTTGGCTCAACAGGTCCAAAGTGGAAAAGCAGCTACAGGTCATCTCAGTGCTACAATGGGTCCTGTCCTTCCTCGTGCTGGGTAAGCTGGGGCTTCAAGGGTGAAGGCAGGCAAGGGCCACCTCCCAACAGAGGTTAGAACAGGAGCTCTGCTCTGCAGTGCTAAGGGGTAAGGGCAGGGGTTCCCAAACTACGGCCCACAGGCCGCATGCGGCCCCCTGAGGCCATTTATCCAGCCCCCACCGCACTTCCGGAAGGGGCACCTCTTTCATTGGTGGTCAGTGAGAGGAGCACATTGACGAGCTCATTAGCCAAAAGCAGGCCCATAGTTCCTGTTGAAATACTGGTCAGTTTGATTTAAATTTACTTGTTCTTTATTTTAAATATTGTATTTGTTCCCGTCTTGTTTTTTTACTTTAAAATAAGATATGTGGCCTGACCGAGCAGTGGCGCAGTGGATAGAGCGTCAGACTGGGATGCAGAGGACCCAGGTTCAAGCGGGCTCATCTGACTTGAGCAAAAAGTTCACCAGCTTGGACCTAAGGTCTCTGGCTTGAGCAAGGGGTCACTTGGTCTGCTGAAGGCCCGTAGTCAAGGCACATATGAGAAAGCAATCAATGAACCACTAAGGTGTTGCAACGAGAAACTGATGATTGATGCTTCTCATCTCTCCGTTCCTGTCTGTCTGTCCCTATCTGTCCCTCTCTCTGATTCTCTCTCTCTATCCCTGTAAAGAAAAAAAAGAAAGAAAGAAAGAAAGAAAGAAAGAAAGAAAGAAAGAAAGAAAGAAAGAAATGTGCAGTGTGCATAGGGATTTGTTTATAGTTTTTTTTTATAGTCCAGCCCTCCAACAGCCTGAGGGACAGTGAACTGGCCCCCTGTGTAAAAAGTTTGGGGACCCCTGGGTAAGAGCATCCTCCCAGTCACCACCTTTAAGGTCCCTGATCCAGTGCTCTACCCCGAGGCATGCATGAGAACTCAGTGAGATTCAGTGGGAGGTGGTGGTATGGTTCCCATTTTACAGGTGGGAAATCCAAGTCTCAGAGAAGGTAAGTAACTTGTCCAAATTCACAGAGATTTGAACTCAGGTCTCTAGGACCCCAAAGCCTGTGTTTTTCCCAAATGCCATGCCCTCCAATGAACATTTTCCAGCGAGTATAGTGCTTTGCTTTATGGTGCTGTGGTGCTGGATTTGAGTCCCGACTCTAACACAAACACGCTCTGTGCCCATACAAAGGCTCCTGGAGCTGTCCAGAAGTTAGCTGCCTCATTTTGAATGTGAGGAAAATGCTGCCTAACTCACAGGGCTTTTGTGGAGACTAAGATGAGGAATGAGAGCAGGTAGCACAGGCCCAGTCACAGCGGGCCCTCACCTACCCACTGCTGGACACTGCGGCTGCTCCCTGCAGCCCGTGTACTGCTTGCTCCCTCCTCTCTCTCCATACCTCCCGCATTAGTGCTTTGGTTGCTGCTTCTGCAAGTCCAGATTGCTGCCCTCACTCCCTGGTTGCCATCCAGGGTCAGGATACTGTGGATTGTGAGGGAGAAGGAAGGGGCCCAGGGCCGGGCCAGCCCCCGCCCTCCCAGCAGCCCCTTCTCTGATGCTTCCCCAGCCCTGTGACTCCAGCATAATAAGTGGCTTTCCCAGCACAGAGGCAGACAAACCTGCTGTCAGGCAGCATTGCATACGTTCCAGTGCCCGTGGGCGAGTCCCTCTGGTGGCCTACTCTTCAGGACTATCAGGGCTGATGGGTGCTATCAGGAGTTACCCTGTAAATGCTGAGCAACTGTCCTTCCAGGGGCTCCAGGGAACCTCTGAGACCACATTTCCAGGGCAGCTCCGTGCAGCCCCTCCCTCCTTTGCGGGACGGAGGGGTGGGACAGGGTGCTGTGTATCAAACCCCACAGTGTACCAGGCACCTGCTGGGTCTTCCCTTGACTTCCTGCTTCACAGGTGAGGAGAGAAAAACTCACAGAGGTGCAGTGAGACTGAAACAGCTGGTTCTCACCTCATCTTTAGGCCCAAGAGTGGACTTTAGGGGGTCCATGAACCCCTAAAATTAAGTGCAAAAGTATATGTGAGAGTACATGCACATTTGTCTGGGGTGAAAAGCAACTGCTGTCCTCAGATTCTTACAGGGACATACGGCCTCAAAAAGGTAAAGAAACGCTGGTCTGGGGAGTAACAAATTAAAATGGCTACCTCAGGGCTGAAACCCCATGTGGGCCTGCGTTTGGCTACTTATTTAGAATCTTAGAGTAGAGAGCACAGTGTAGCCTCTTCGTTTTCAGATAGGAAGTAGGGAGCCAGTGGGGGCTGAGCTTTGCCCAGAATCACATGAGATGGAAGTAGTGGGACCAAGACAAAACCCTCTGGACTCAGTCTCCCAGAGCCCCGCCTCGCCTGATGCACCAGCTCCCTTAGTCCCCAGTTGCCCTGAGAAGCTACCTCTTTCCCTGAGTGGGTCAGAGCTTGACTGATGGGGAGCTGAGCAGCTGGCAGAACCCCAGTCCATAGAGCACAAGACAGGCACTGGCCTCCACCTGTAGGCTAACAACCCATCAAACCCAACCACAGCCCAGAAACAGGTCCCACATCTTCCAAACGCCCTCCTGTAGGTGGGAGCTAAGCCTGGTTGGATGGGCAGGTCTGCCGAGCTGCTGCTAATTGCTGCCCCGGGCAGCCCAGCCTCTCCATCCTGTTGCCACCACATCGCTGGCGGAAGCTCTCCTGGTGCTGCAGAGGCTGCTGTGGCCACGTCAGCCTCCCTCTGGAACAGAGACACACTTCATTTTTCTGCCAAAGGCTTCTCTGGCATTCTGACAAAGGCTAGAGACTTTTCTCAGTGCTTTTAAGTGTGTAATACAAAGTACCCTGGATTTCGAAGGAAGTCACTGACATTAAAAACCAGTGATATTGAAATATAAGTATATGCACACATTAAGAAATCAAATTAGAGCCTGACTGGTGGTGGCACAGTAGGTAGAGCGTTGATCTGGGATGCTGAGGTCCCACGTTTGAAACCCCAAGGTCACTGGCTTGAATACAGGCTCACTAGCTTGAGCACAAGGTCACCGGGTTGAGTGTGGGATCATCGACAGGGGAGACTGGAATATTGGTCTGTGACTGTATGTGGTCTGACTGGGGATCGAACCAGCAACCTCTGCGCTTCGGGATGCTCTAACCAGCTGGGCTATCGAACCAGGGCTATTAGCATAATTCTTAAGTAGTGTTGAGAATAAATGATTTTTCAAAATAATCTGTAACTGCTATAAATGTGACATGAAAACACCTTTGTTTTCTATTGGTGTCACTGTCAACAGTAATTCTAATACTACTGTGATCTGTTACTTTCATAAATGAAGTAAATACTAAATTTCCATTAGAGATAGATAAAAATTAAGATGTCATTCCCCCCCCCCCCATTCAAATCCATGGATCTTTTGATTGGACACTTAACTGTAAAGTCCTCTTCACACATCATCTCATGTGATCTTCCCAACACCCTGTAAGGACATTGAGGGTCAGGGCTGGGCCGTGGCCAGTGAGCGGGAGGGCCAGTGCTCTCTGCATTGAGCAGCCACGGGATGCCCTGCTTACAGGCCTCAGGGATCAGTTTTGAATCTGAGCGTCACCATGATGTGTAGGGAGGGGGATTGTGCAGGTGGTCCTGAGCCTTCCACATGTGAAGCCAGCAGGGCCTTTAAGCAGTTGCTTACATCTCATGAACCCAGCAGTGGTTTCTGTACAGCCCAGGACATGCAAGCCTCCAGCAGGGAGCCCATTGTTCGGAAACTAGGATTAGACTCTGAGAAAGGAAGGTTGTTAGGTGGGTGTGGTTCATTTTTTGCTCAATAAACCTTTCTTGTGCCGGTTGCTGGGACTAGAGAGGTTATTCTGACTCAGTTCCAGCTCCCGAGAGTTCAGAAGCTGACAGACCATCTGCTGGAAGGAGTCTGATGGGGGAGGCAGGCGGTGGGTGCTGTGAGAGGGGCTGTGGACACTCAGGGGTTGGGGGTGGGGCCGTGCAGCTGAGAAAGTCCTGAACTGGAGTGCAGTCTCCAGACTCTCCGTCTGTTCTCTTTTCCTCCATCTAGTCTGTCTTAACCTCAGAGGGAGGACAGTAGATAGGGATTACCCACCTTCCCAGGGAGCCCAGACACCTAGGGCGGGCCTGGTCTCAGCCTCTCTAGTTCCTCTACCGCTCAGTAGAATTAGGGGTTTGATGAAGCCAGGTTTCCAGGCTGCTCACCTGAACCACACAGTCCCACCCAGGCCCACCTGGAGCATCCACCTGACTGCTTTAGGAGCTTAATTAAGGGGACCAGTGGCAAACTGTTTAATAATATGAGTGACTCTGTGAGTGGCCTTAACTTAGACACAGCCATTCACCAAACTGCCTCAAGTTTGCCTCTAACAGAGTTTCATAGGCTGCAGATGCCTCCCTAGAGACTCATCTTTCCTGTCTGTGATGTCACACTCCTAAACTGGTCCTGAAAAACTGGGTGCCGGTCACTCTGTGTTCACAGCCCCTCCCCAGATAGTTGTATCGTTGTTAGCTATCTTGGGGAGAGGCTAGAACAGGACTGGATTGTGGGTGACCATTTTCCTCCCCTTAGACTTATGGGAGGAGTCTGTGTGTGGCCCTTCCCTCTCGTGGGACACCAGAAGAGGCTCAGCATGGTGGGAAGAAGCGAATATGGAGTCCAGAGCCAGACAGCCTAGGCACCCCTGGCCAGTACAGTGCCCAGCAGAGGGTGGGCACACAGCTGGGGTTGGCTTTCTTCCTTGGCAAGTGGAGAGGGTGCTAGACGGAGGCCTGCTTCTACCAAGCATGAGGACCTGCTGCCCCCGGCCCTGTGCCGAGTGCTAGGGGGCAAAGAAGATAGGGCCCCCTCGGTAGAGACCTCAGAGGTGAGAAATCCATGTGGGAGGACGGTATTGTACTGGACAACAGTTTTGTAGAGACGGGGTCTGAGTTTCTGCAGGCTGGACAAAAAATTGAAAAGATAGAAGCTGCTGAGGGCACCTAGGGGTGAGCCATAGGATGAACCAGGCTTGGCATGGGCCTTTCTTCCTCCCTGTTATCAGTCTTGGCCAGCAGGCTCAGAACAAAGGGACCCCATGAAAGTTGGCCCCAAAGAGGCTTCTAAGTACCCTGCTGTGGATTTTGAGAAGAGAGGCTGATGGGTCCTGGACTTTGGCCTGGGGCTGCCTGGCACTTCGTTATGTGGGAAGCGCCAGCCCTCCTCCTGGGGCAGGAGTCCTCCTCTGTCAGGTCCCTCCAGTGGCAGCCTGGGGCTTCTCGTTTCTGGTGATTTACTAAAGCGTGGTGCAGATTATGGTTTGAATCCTGACTCTCCGCTGTCTTGGCAAGTTACCCCCTCATAGAACCTCAGTGTTCTCATCTCTAAAATGGTATAAAAGTAACCCAACCTGTGGTGGTGCAGTGGATAGAACATCGACCTGGAATGCTGAGGTCGCTGGTTTGAGGCCCCGGCTTGCCGGTCAAGGCACATATGAGAAGCAACTACTATGAGTTGATGCTTCTCCCTTTCTCTCTCTCTCCTTTCTCTAAAATCAATAAATAAAATCTTAAAATAAAAAAAAATGTAAAAGTTACCATGTTCTGGGTGGGATGTGGAGGCACTTGGTGAGTCCCTTTCCTCGTCCACAGAAACTGTGCTGGGCACTAGGGTGGAGAGAGCATTCAGAAGGGGGAAAAAACCCAGCTCCAAAGACAGTTTCACAAGAAGCCGAAGTTCACCTCCTCCAACGCTGCTGCCCAAACCACACGGAGCTCACATGCCCCTCACTGCCAGGACAGCCCATCAGCCTCCAGGAGATAAGGCTCTCATCTCTGTGAGCCTGCTTCTCTCGAGGTTGTGCCCATGACCTTGGTTGTGCCTAGCTTAGTGCCATAGTAAATGATCACTTAGTCACTTGGTGAGTCTTTGCCCAGGAGAAACTGAGGCCCACCCAGGGAGGATAGGGCCTGACCTGTGTCCATCTGCCTGCCCACCAGGAGTGGCCTGCACAGTCATCCTCATGTACACGTTCTGTACCGATTGCTGGCTCATCGCTGTGCTCTACTTCACCTGGCTGGTGTTTGACTGGAACACACCCAAGAAAGGTAAGGGCAGGGTCTCCTTGCTCCACCCCTTGCCCTTGGAACCCTCCCTCTTGTACAAGCTGAGGTTTCTCATTGTGGGTGTTGTCCCTTTTTGCTTAGCACCTACTATGTGAAACACATTGGACTAGGCCAGGGAGTGACTTTGGGTGGGGGAGGGTTAAAAACGCCTTAAAGGACCCCATTCTGGTCCTTGCAGTAGCACACAGTCAAGGGTTTACATAACAGGAGGGAATTAACATGGAAAGGGGCCCAGTGGGAAGGGAGAGAAGATAGGGTGAGAGTCACCCACTTCACTGGCTCTCTTCTGTCTTCTTGCCCAAGCATCACCCTCTCCCATTCTCTTGCCTCCCCAACACTGTATTTTGTTCTTTGGAAGGTGGCCGGAGGTCAGAGTGGGTCCGAAATTGGGCTGTGTGGCGCTACTTTCGAGACTACTTTCCCATCCAGGTAAAGATTTGTGGGTATTATCTTGGGAGGGTGGGAACAGATGGGAAATCTGAATTCAAGCCTTAGCCTACCCATCCACAGTGATCACGCACGCTGAGTTGAGTCATGCGACATCTCCCACTATGAGCATCTGTTTACACTATTCCCCAATTTTTGCAGGATTTGAGCAGTTTAGGATACATATAATGCCACACCAGGTAAATGAAGAAATGAAGACCTGGGGGGAAAATACTAGCATTTCAACCATAAGGGTCACAAAGCCATGGTGGTTCAGCTTCATTATTAGCTCTGAAATTCCTGGCAGCCAGGGCAAAAGGGGACGCACTACAGTCGTTGATTCTTGTTTTGGGAAAAGAAGAAGAAACTACATAGTTTCTTGGAAACAAGACTTGCTCTAGCATTTGGATCTAAAAGACATTTCAGATCTGAGATCCTGAGTGATACAAGGGGCAGGTATAACAGCAGATATTGTGGCCATTGTTTGTCTGCCTTTCACTGGATATTAAAGGCATAGCTTAAAATGTGAGGGGATTTATCAAGAGCAGTACTTAAGTAGTCCAAGTTCATCTGGCCTGAACTAAGGAGAGCACTGAACCAAGTATAACAATAAGTGTGAGGGGCTTTCTTTCCTTCTAAAGCTCTTACAGAAACATCACTTCTCTCAGCCAGTTGCAGGTGGGTCTCTGGCCGTGGAAATTAGGCTCAGGAAATTTGATGTGCAGTGGAAGAAGAGTGAGACCCTAGTTGCTCAAGTGCTTGGGGAAGGCTTCTGGAGGAGCTGCGCCTAGAACTCCGTCCTAAAGATAAGCAGCACTGAAGAGGCAGGGAAAACAATGAGAGCATAGGCACCTGAGTTTGAGAAGAAGCCCGTGGAGTGGAGAGGGAGGATCTCCATTTATTGGGAGACTTCTAGGAGCCAGTACCTTTTTTCAAGGAGTCCTCAGCACCCTGTAAGGGTATTAACTTTATCCCTCCTTTTTCCATTGATTGCGGGGGGGGGGGGGGAGAAAGAGAGAAGCATCAACTTGTTGTTCCACTTAATTATGTACTCATTGATTGCTTCTCAAACGTGCCCTAACTGGAAATTGAACCTGCAAACTTGGTGTACAGGGAGGATACTTTATCCACTGAGCAGCCGGCCATGGCTCTCCCTTTTTTACAGAAGAGGAAACTGAAGGTCAGAGTAGCAAAGCTGACTGAGGCTAGTGAGGGTGAAACCAAGATTCCAATTGCTGTCTGGCCTCAAAGTCTGAGCTCTTGCCACCATAGCACACTGCCTCCCTATGCAGCAGAGCCATAGGAGCTAAGCTTGGGCAGACACTCAGGCCTCCCACAGGCTTGGAGGACAAAGGCAGAAAAAGCCCCCTCGAACCCTGGGTGAGGCACTGTCTCTTCCAGGGTTCAGTCTCCCCATATGAAGCAAGTTTAGACCAACTTAGTCTCTGGGTTTCCTTCCTGCTGGACCATTGGCTGCTCTGGGACCTCCACACCAGTCTTCTGAGTACCCATCTTCTCTTCTCTAAGGCCAACCTCCAGGTCCTGACAGTAAATGAGGCACGGTCTGGCTTTCGGTTTCATCCCTGTCCCCTCGCTTGTGGTCTGCAAGCTAGTTTGGCAAGGCAGAGGCATCTGGGTCCTGCTGCATTTGAGTGAGACTGGTGGATTGTGGATAACTGGTAAAATCCTGAAGGTATTACCCACAGGGGAAAGACCTGTCTGGCCAGCTCACTGAGCAGCCCAGCCCTGACACACCTAGCTGCGGAGGAAACCCAGCAGAAAGCAGTGGGCTTTGAAGAGCTGTGGCAGTGTATGTGAGTGTGAAAGTGTGCGTGATACAGGGTGGTGTATGTTTGTTGTTGTGAGTCAGCGACTGAGACATCCTGGTATGCTGCCCGGGGGAGGTGGCTGGGTGACCCTCACATTCCTCCACTGAATCTAGTATTGTGGGGCAGCCCCGGGGCCAGCTCCCTCTGTCCACCCCAGCCTGAGCCCACTTTTTCCAGAACCTTTGGGGTCTCTTTTCCTGACCCCATCTCACCAACTGTTAGGAATTCAAGGCTGTTGTTGCTGGGAGGATATTGTATCATAGGACCCAACCCTCTCATTCTGGAGGTGAGGAAACAGTCCCAAAGAGGGATAAGGCTTAGTGCAGGTTGCCCAGCGAGTCCATGCCAGCATTAGTACTCCAGTCCAGGCTCCAGGGGCTTTCCCACTGAATTCCTACTGCTTATTTCTCTGGGGGAGATTCGGCCCTGGGTTTCCCCATTGCTGAGACCCACTTCCTGGGTCTCCCTCTCTCTGCTTTGCTGTTGGAGACCTGGGTTGACTTCTGGCTCTGTCACTCCATTCACTGAGCATCAGTTGCTGCTCCCTGTGCAGTGCTGGGCACGGGGACACAGAAGCCCTGGTCCCTGCCCTCAAGTGGGCTCACTGTCCAATGGATCCTGCTTGGCTTTGTCACTTTCTACCCTTGGGACCACAGGTACACTTTATCAAGCTCACTGAGCCTCATTAGTCTTGTGCAAAATGGAGCTGTACATGTGATAAAAAGTGGTAAATTATGGTTAATTTTGAGGAATTGCGGACGCTGTTCTCTCTACTGGGACCCTCACGTAAGGCGCCAAGCCCCAGGGTTCAGAGAGGCCTGCCCTTCAGGAAGTCTCCTCGAGGCCGACAGCCCCTTCACCCCAAAAGAGGGTGACCTGATGACTGCTGCTCAGGGCAGGGACAGGCAGGTGTCCTCTCCCACTGGCCTTGGCCCTGCTGAAAGAGCCGAAACAAAACCCAGAGGTCCCTCATCACATCACTCCGAAAAGCTGGGAGGTGGAACCGCAAGACACGTTGGAGCTGGCCCTGGGAGGCCCCTGGGCATGAAAACCAAAGCCACCCTGGACCTTGGGCAGGCCAGGGCATTGACTCTCAACCTGCGCTTTGATCTTGCCTGTGGGTGACCTTGGCCAAGCTCCTGCCCTTTGGGATCTCAGGCTCCTCTTCTGTGAGAGGTTTTGGCCTTGGTGACCTGACAGCAGGGCCGACACTCTGTGGAGTCGTGTGTAACCCTTCAGTCTCACCCCCTTTCCCCAGCCTCTTGTCAATGGTTGTGCACTGGTCTTTAGCTGTACCCACTACCTACACCTCCCCTCCCCCTTTTTGATGAAGCTCTTTGATCTTTGCCACCCAAGCAGCTCAGCTGGCCTGGAGAGCACCCCTTCTCCGAACAGAGGAGCGGCTCCTATGTTAGCAGCCACCAGACTGCTGGCTGCCTGGGAGAAGAGTGGTCAGTGCCCGGATCACTGTTCCCTGAGGTATAGGCAGGATTTTGGGGGAAGAGACTACGGAAGACTCTGAGCTTAGAATCCTCTGTTTGTCCATCTGCCTCATTCTACAGATGGGCCTGCTGAGGCCTAGAGAGGAGGGATGCCCCAAGTTCACAAAGCAAGTCAATGTCAGGGCTAATATAGAACCAAGGCTGTCAGCTTTAGGACCCAGGGTCTCACTCCTGCATTCTCTGCCACCGTGCCTTGCTGTGTGAGCCCAGGCATGTATCTGCTCCGCTCTGATTCTGAGTTTCCCACTCTGTGGTGCCAGAGTGGCACAAGCCTCTCTGAGCACCTTTCCTGCCCTGAGAGGCAGGGTGTGAGGAGTGATGTGCCAGGAATGTATCCCAGGCTTATGTGAGCCAGTAAGCCTGGCCTAGCCACCCTTTTGGACTGAAACTTTATCCTGGGATATGTCAGGGGACTCAAGAGCAGTCATGTCAACAGAGCCTTCATTAGCAATGTCCTTCCTCCCCCCAGAATGAACACTCTGTCCAGTCCTGAGGGGCAGAGAGTGTGGCACAAAGACAGGTCAAAGCTGTGTCGGATGCCTGTGTTTTCCTGAGTCCTGCACCTAGGGCCATTCACCTGCACTGCACTCCAGGCAGAGGTGGGTTAAGGTCAGTTGAGGTTCCAGGTGCAGAAGAAGATATTGGCCCCTTAAAAAAGAGAGAGAGCCCTGGCTGGATGGCTCTGTTGGTTAGAGCATTGGCCTAAAGTTCAGAGGTTGTATATTCGATCCCCAGTCAGGGCACGTACAAGAAGGGATCTGTGTTCCTGTCTCTCTCTCTTTCCTTTCCTCTCTGGCTAAACTCAATAAATAAATAAACAAACAAACAAACAAAAAAGAGAAGAGAGACAGGGAAAATAAAAATACATGTTAACCATATTTTTAAATAAATAAAAAAATATTATGTACTATTCATGTTAAAATTGCACATATGAAATCAAACTTGGTGTCATTAGAAAAAAGTGTAAAGTTGGGGTTTTGCAGGGACCTTCAGAAGTCAGGGCCCAGGGCGCTTGCCCAGTGCACTCGCCATTGATCCACCTCTGACTCCAGGGCACCTCATTTAACCACATGTCCCACCCGACAGTGGCCTGGGAGAGGGGAGAAATGGTTTAGAGAGACAGCTGTGGTTCTACCAATGACAGTGACACATCTCCAATCCAGGCCCCAGGAAAAGCACAGCTGGGTGGCCTCATCAGACGTGCAGACTCTTTTACTGTGACCTCCAGGAAAGTGGCACTACTTTCTCTAGACCTTAGTTTCTACCTTGTAATAAAAGCAATAGTCTGACCTGTGATGGTGCAGTGGATAAAGCATCAACCTGGAACACTAAGGTTGCCAGTTCGAAACCCTGGGCTTGCCCAGTCAAGGCACATATGAGAAGCAACTATGAGCTGATGCTTTCCACTCCTCCATCTCCCTGCCTTTTTCTTTCTCTCTAAAAATCAATAAATAAAATCTTTTTTTAAAAAAAGAAAAAAGAAAACAATGGGCTGGGTCAGGGCTCTTCCAGCCCATTCTGTGCATTGGGCTCCCAGGCCCAGTGAGCAGCCCAGAAGCAAGGCGGTGCTGGCTGCTCAGCTCCCATGTCGGCACCGTCCCCTCGCAAAGGCCGGCCTGAGGTGCTTTCTCTTTGCAGCTTCACTGAGCACTCAGTGGTGGGCAGCCATGCTCTTCAGGAGGCAATACCCCAGAATGACCACCTTGCAGAACTCATAAAGCTGGGCTCCCATTGGACTCCCTCACTGCCCCCACCCCATTAGCCATGGATTAAACTGCCGCTGCTCCCCATGTATGTAGTAGACAGCTAAGAGTTGGTTGGGTTTTTTATGATAATGTAGACTTGTGTGTTGCTATCTGGTTGGGGTTTTGAGCAGCTTTAATCTATTTGTCAAAGGCAAAGTGGGAGAAAGAGTAAGAATGTCTTAAGCAATAGGGAGTGAAACTCAACAGGTCTTGCTCACCTTTGCACACACTGGCATTTACAGCTGCAAACAGTGCTCGTTTTCCTTCCTTCCATGCCCCTCTGGCTCCTGTTGGATTTCAAATGTCCCAAAGCCAGCCGCCGCCACCCCTCCGCAAACTGAGCAGAGTCCTTTCCTCAGCTAGGAGGCTCCCAAATGTGCAGTCATGGAAAACTCAGGCTCCTTATGTTCGGCCCATGGCCAGTGGCTCTGCTTCTGGCTGGCACCAGGGCATAGATGTGGGCTCTTTCAAGCTCTGAAGGTGACAATGTCATCATTGCCACCTCTTTAGAGAGTCAGGGCAGCCCACAGGACCAAACTATTCATGTCCTTAGACCTAGGAACTGTATTTCTAGAAGTTTACCTCAAGAAAATAATCAGACATGTAGATAAAAATAAGGTGTTTGTGGAAGCATTATTTATGAGGGAAATTTTGGAAGCTTTTTGAAGGTCTGTAAGTCAGGGTTTGATTATAGTGTAGTTTCATTATTTGTAGCATAGCTGTGTGATAGAATAGCACAGGCATAAGAAGTCATATTACTGAAGAATTTTGGTAAGGAAAAACAGATGGGAGAAGACAGTGCTTGATCTATACCTGGCCAGTGGTGGTGCAATCTATAGAGTGTTGACCTGGAACACTGAGCTCCCAAGTTCGAAACCCCAAGGTACCTGGCTTGAGCACAGGTTTATCCGGCTTAAGTGCAGGATAGCCAGCTTGAGTGTGGGGTCACCAGCATGAGCCCAAAGGTCACTGGCTTGAAGCCGAAGGTCACTGGCTTGAGCCCAAGGTCGCTGGCTTGAGCAAGGGGTCACTCTCTGCTGGAGTCCCCTTGGTCAAGGAACGTGTGAGAAGCAATCAATGAACAACTAAGGTACCACCACTACGAGTTGATGCTTCTCATCTCTCTCCCTTCCTGTCTCTGTCTCTCTCTTGCTAAAAACAAAACAAAACAAACAAACACATGTATATTTGAGTAGAAAAAGGACTCAACATATCAGAGTGGTTTGGCTGGATGGAGGTAGCACAGGTGGTTTTGATTTATTTAAACTGTATTTTAAAAATTCTCTGTGATTATTCATTATTTTTCTAATTAGAAAAAAAGTGATGTTTTCTGAACAAAATGCCATCCTTCCCCTCTATCTTGTAATGCTGGGCAGGTGCCTCTTGTTGCTAAGGGTTTAGGGAAACTTTGCACCAGCCACCTCACCCACCCCACCTCAGGGCAGAGGGTGGACCCCGAGGAAGCAAATCATTCTTTAGAGCAGCGGTTTTCAACCTGTGGGTCGCGACCCCAGTGGGGGTCGAACGACCAAAACACAGGGGTCGACTAAAGCCATTGGAAAATACATATTTCCGATGGCTTTAGGCGACCCCTGTGTTTTGGTCATTTTTCCGATGGCTTTAGGCGACCCCTGTGTTTTGGTCGTTCTTCCGATGGCTTTAGGCAACCCCTGTGTTTGGTCGTTCGACCCCCGCCGGGGTCGCGACCCACAGGTTGAAAACTGCTGCTTTAGAGCATGCCAGCACAGTTTTGTTGAAAGTATCAAGGGTCAACAAAAAACAATCAATTGAAAAACCAAACTCACAGGTTTAGAAACAGATTGATGGTTGCCAGAGGCAGGAGTGGTTGGGTTGACAAAGTGGGTTAAAAGATAGTCGAAAGGTACAAACTTCCAGTTATAAAACAAGTTCACCCTGGGGATATGATGTATAGCATGGTGACTGTGGTAAATAATACTCTGGTAGATTTGAAAGTTGCTAAGAGTAGAACTTGTAAGTTTTCATCACAAGAAAAAATATTTTGTCACTTTGTGTGATGATGATGTTAACTAGAATTATTGTGGTGATTATTTTGCAATATGTACAAATAGTGAATCATCATGCTGTCTGTATACCTGAAACTAATATGTTAAATGTCCATTATACCTTAATTATAAAAGAGAGAGAGAAAGAAAACTAAAGTAAAAAATAAAAATAAAAAAGTACCACAGGTCAGCTGCACAGCTATACTGCTGACCTCCCTTGCCCCCACTGGCTGGCACCAGGGCTGTTGCTCGCCCTTGTCCTTCCTGCATCAGAGCCCACGTAGAATCTGGCTGCCTGGAAGGAAGTTTCCATTCAGGCTGGCTGCACCATTTCTTCTCTGGCCAGACTAAGGGACTTGGACTTTACCCCAATGGGAACTAGAGAGTTACAGGGATTGCACTGTGTTTTGTAATAGTCATGCTGGCTGTGGTGAACAGGATGGACCCAGAGGGAGGGAGGACAGGAGGTTGGCAGAGTGCAAGTAAGGGGATCTGGTATGTTTGGCTGGAGAAATCAGGGGATCGAGGGAGAAGGTCTCCCACTGCCTTCCCAGGGACCCGCAGTCCAAATGGCAACTGATGAGCACCCAGCACTGTGGCCCCAGTGATGAAGATCTGAGGTCAGGTGTGGAGAGTCACTCCAGTTCCTGAGGCCCAAGTCTCAGGGGGTGTAGCACACCCAGTCTCTCCTCTGCCTTCTGAATGTGCCCCAGAATCCTGCTCCTGGCCAGTTTCCTCTCACCCAACGTTTTCCCTGCAGCTGGTGAAGACTCACAACCTGCTGACCACCAGGAACTACATCTTTGGATACCACCCCCATGGCATCATGGGCCTGGGCGCCTTCTGCAATTTCAGCACAGAAGCCACAGAAGTGAGCAAGAAGTTCCCTGGCATAAAGCCCTACCTGGCCACACTTGCTGGCAACTTCCGGATGCCAGTGCTGAGGGAATACCTGATGTCTGGAGGTGAGAATCCATCTTTGCTTTTTCTTACTGGCCACCACTGTCAAGCCCTGAGCCTCTCCATTGAGCAAGGTGACAGATTGGCCAGGAAGCCAATACGCCATACTAGTCCTGTGCTGAGATTCTCAGCCTGTCACAGGCATGGTGAGTCAGGGTTGAGCAGAAGAGTTGTTCATAGGTCTGTAAGATTCAACTTTGATGTCTTTCCTAGGAGCCTGCTCTGGCCCCTTTTCTGGGTATCCCAGCCCCTGTGCAGCCCTGTGCACAATGTGATTGTTGCCCATGGCTCTGTCATTATCTCCCTACCTGTGACCCCCCCCCCCGACAGCCTGATTCACTGGGCTTCCCAGCCCCTGGCACCAGACTGGCAGAGTTAAGGCCTCAGGAGTGTTTGCCAAATGAATGAGTTACCTAAACATCCTTGTGTCATTATCCCTATTTTATAGATAAGCCAAGGCTCAGAAAAAGAATAGCTTATATAGGGCCATGCCACTTTAAAGTGGCTGGGTTAGGTCTGGGGCCTGAGTCCAGGGCTTTTTCTGTTAACACATGACTATGCAGGGGTAGGCAGTGCATCCATGGGCAGCCCTGACTGTGTGTCCCCTCCTCCCCTAGGCATCTGCCCTGTGAACCGGGACACCATAGACTACTTGCTTTCAAAGAATGGGAGTGGCAATGCCATCATCATTGTAGTGGGGGGTGCGGCTGAGTCCCTGAGTTCCATGCCCGGCAAGAATGCCGTCACCCTGCGCAACCGCAAGGGCTTTGTGAAATTGGCCCTGCGACATGGGTAAGTGCCTCCCTGCACACACACATATGCACGTGTACACGCACTCCTCCAAAGCTTTGCTCAGCCCAGAGTAGCAGCTCCTTGGCTCCTGGAGGCAGGGCCCACACCCCAGGAAGGCATAGAACAGAGTTCACCATCCTGTCTCCTGTGTAAGGGAGGGGAGATTGGTGCCCAAAGATTTGGGCCAGGTTTGTTTAAGTGTAGCGTTGGTGTCTGAATGGGGCAAAGATGCAGCCTGTGTCCCCTAAACCCTTGCAGGTAGGCTGAGAGGCTGGGCTCATATGGAGGACAATACCCTGGGGCCAAAAAGGTACCATGCTGTTAAGAGAGCAAGAGGCCAGAAGTTAGGATGGCATGGCTGGTAACATCAGGGAAGGCTTCCCAGAGAGGTGCTACTAAGGACAGGCAGAGAGGAACTGGGCAGCTTGGATTTCTGTGACCTTTTCTAGAAAGCCAGAGACACATTCTATATAGCCACCTGTTCACATTTCATCTGACAAAGTACATTCGCTGCTAAGTCCCCTTTGATTCCACAGCAGTCCTGCTGTCCGCCTGGTGATGACATCCTCATTTTCCTCTTGAGAAAATTGAGTGAGGTTAAGTGATCATATTGTAAAATGCAGGGCCAGGCTCCTTGGATGCCACGTCCACTGTTTTCTTCACATGTCTGGGCTCTGGGCAACCCTAGGAGGAGGGCCTTCGGGTGACAGATCCTAATCAGTGACACACCTGGAATGGGAGAGGATGCAGCTTGCAGTCACACAAGTTAGGGAAGAAACCACCATCTAGGTCCCACAGCCTTCCTCCCTGGGTCCTTAAGACCTGGCTTCAGGCTTCAGAAGAGGCTACTCTTCAGGGCCAGCCCTGTGCCAGGAACTGGAGACACAGTCAATCAGACCCAGTCCCTGCATTCATGGTAGGGGGAAGTGAGGAGGGACAGACAGTGACAACATAGCATGCTGAGAGCTGTGACACGGAACTGAGCGAGGCCTAGGTTGGGTGTGGGACCGGTAGAACTTTCCAGCAGAGGCAGGCCCTGAAGGATCTGAAAGAACAGGCATTCTAGAGCAGGGTTCTCAACCTTCCCTTTACCTAATGGTCCCAAAGCCCTGAGATGCTCCCCAGATGCATCGTTTGGGACCCCCTCCAAGTGATTCTGGCAGAGCCCTGGGGGAGGGGAGCCTGGCTGGCTGGTGTCCAGGGCCCTGAGGGCTGACAGGAGGAACAAAAGCCAGTGATTGGGGAGTGACAGACTCTGGCCTCTCCCCTCCAGTGCTGACCTGGTTCCTGTCTACTCTTTCGGAGAGAACGAGGTCTACAAGCAGGTGATCTTTGAGGAGGGCTCCTGGGGCCGATGGGTCCAGAAGAAGTTCCAGAAGTACATTGGCTTCGCCCCGTGTATTTTCCATGGCCGAGGCCTCTTCTCCTCTGACACCTGGGGGCTGGTGCCCTACTCCAAGCCCATCACCACTGTTGGTGAGTCTCCCTTCCTGAAGACCCTGAACTTGGGGTGCCACAGCTCATTAGTGGTAGAATTAGCATTCAGATCCAGGCCACCTAGCTCTGATATCCATGCTCTAAACCAGTGGTAGTCAACCTGGTTCCTACCGCCCACTAGCGGGCATTCCAGCTTTCATGGTGGGCGGTAGCAGAGCAACCAAAATATAAATAAAAAGATAGATTTTTTTTTAATTTAATTTTTTTTAATTTTATTTATTCATTTTAGAGAGGAGAGAGAAGGGAGAGAGAGAGACAGAGAGGGAGAGAGAGACAGAGAAGGTGGGGAGGAGCTGGAAGCATCAACTCCCATATGTGCCTTGACCAGGCAAGCCCAGAATTTCGAACCGGCGACCTCAGCATTTCTAGGTCGACGCTTTATCCACTGCGCCACCACAGGTCAGGCTAAAAAGATAGATTTAACTACAGTAAGTTGTTTTATAAAGATTTATTCTGCCAAACTTAGCGAAAATCCAACATAAAGTACCTGGTAAGTAATTATTATTATATGCTTTAACTTGCTGTAACTCTGCTTTATAAATTTTATAAAGTAAAGTTACTTCCCTACTTTATAAATCACCATTACTGTGGAACCGGTGGGCGGTTAAAAAATTTTACTACTAACAGAGATACAAAAGCGGGCGGTAGGTGAAAAAGGTTGACTACCCCTGCTCTAAACCATGAAGACCTATTGGGTGCTGCCATATGGGAATTACTGTTGGAGGTTGGCGGGGGGGTCATGGGGTATAGTTTTTTACTGTGAGCTAAGCTGTGCTAGGTGACAAAACGACCCCACAGTTCTGTGTTTGCAGAGCCCAGGAGTCTGTCAGGGAAGATCGTGTTACAGCAAAGATCAAGAGTGGGTGTGAGTAGCATGTGCCAGATGCTCTGGGGGCCATAGTGGATCCCAGGGAGGAGGTGACTCTTACACTGTTAGGTGAATAGGAATTATCCAGCCAAAGAGGTGATGGGGTGGGGGTGGGGTTGTCAGAAATAATAGCCTAGGAAATTTCCTACAGCAAGACTTTATAGATTTTTGAAGAACAGAAAGAAGAGAATCAACATGACTGGAGCATAATCCTGTGGAAGTGTAGCATAAAATTGGCTGTACTTGGCCTTCAGCTATTTGCTTTGGTTTATTTGAGATCATTTAGAGGAGTTCAAAGAATTGTGTAGGGATGTATGTGTGTGTTTGTGTGTGTGTTAATGGTTTACAAGCTAGAGATCACACAGGAGCATGTGGGCCACAATCCATGGACTTCAGAGGCCAAAGCTCACATAGAGCTGCATGTTGTGTTTTGTACTTTATACAGAGATGGATTTCCTGCATTTTAAGTCACATGACCCAGACTCACCCTTGACTCTTGTTATAGGCCAGTCCCATACTAGATTGGATCTCTGTGAGGCAGCAGAGACATTTTCATGCTCAGGGGCGGCTGGGGAGGGACAGGGCCCTGTGGACATTGTGAAGGAATTGGCTCTTCACCTTAAGAATGAACAGCTACTTGAGGGTTTGGGGAGGGAGGTTCAGGCTTGCATTTTAAAGTGATCCTGGGGCTGCTGGATAGAAAGTAGATTAGAAAGGGAAAAAAATGGAAGCCACAAGACTAGTCCAGAGGCTTTTGTGGTAGCGAGTGGCTAGGATGGAGGGCATGGCAGTGGAAATGGAGGAGAACTTGGGAGAATTTTCAGAAATGTCTTTGACAGGTCTTGGTGATAAGTTGGGTGTGGAGACAAGACAAGATTAGGAAATAAAGCAGTGTGCAGAAGTGTGAGGGTTGGTCTCCTCCTTCCTCTGTCGCCCTTACCACACTTCTCAAAGCATGTCACAATTTCGCAGAATCCTCAGCAAAGCCCCCTGAGGAAGGATTCCCGTGTGATATGTGAGGAAACGGAGGCTCAGAGAAGTGAAGTGTCTTGCCAAAAGCAAAGTCATTCCCTGATCCCACAGCTCTCATAGGAGCTCCCAGCTGAGCCAGTGGGTATGGCCAGTATTCACCCTGCTTACAGCCTAGTGACTCTGGTGGCATTGGGTAGGTCCCTTCCCATGCCACTGAGCCTCAGTCTTCTCACCTGTAAAAAGTACAACCTAAGAACACATTCAGCACAGTTCCTGGCACATGGTTGGCATGTAGCACAGGGTTGCTGGCATCAACAATGTGGTAATTGCCCAGAGAGGGTGGGCTGAATGGCACTGACTAACCAGAGGCCTCTGCCCCTTCCCTGCAGTGGGTGAGCCCATCACCATTCCCAAACTGGAGCATCCTACGCAGCAGGACATCGACCTGTACCACGCCATGTACATGGAGGCCCTGGTGAAGCTCTTCGACAAGCACAAGACCAAGTTTGGCCTCCCGGACACGGAGGTCCTGGAGGTGAACTGAGCCAGCCCTCAGGGCAGCTGCCAGGAGGGCCCTGCTGCTAACCGTTTTCTACTGAATTCTGGAGTGCTTTTCTGTAAATTTGGAAGTGTGATGGGTGTCTGTGGGTTATTTAAAAAAAATAATAATTTTGTTAAACCATTGTAATGTTAGGTCTTTTTTAAGATGGAAAAAGTGAATGTTTCAAGCTCTTTCACTTCCAGTTTGTCCCATTCTAGGTGGTGGCTTAGCACAGCTGGGCCTCCATGTGTTCTCAACCAACCTCTCCTCTTCCCTTCTGTAAACGACAGAGAAAACTCAGTCCTGGTGAATTGGGGAAGAAGGACAGACATTATTGACTCAGGCCAGTTAGATTATTCACTCTTTGCCCCTGGAGGATGAAGAGCAGAAGCCGCTTCTAATACAAACATCTCTACTCCCAGCCACCTTGACTTGACGGCAGGACTAGTCCCTATTTTGAAAAGTGCAGTGATGAGCATCTGGACTGTTCCAGCTTGATTCTCCTTTCTGCCACTTCCCACACCCCCAGTCTTTCACATCTGAGCCTGGTCTGGCCTCCGGAGAGACGGTGGGGGTGGCAATGATCCTGTGCTGGGGAACAGGGCTGTCCCGGACGAACCATCTCCTGGATTATCCTGCTGCCACGTTCTGGTTGGAGTGACTGGTTTTCTTCAGGGGGCTGGTGACGTGGACCCAGCATCAACCAGTGTTAGCCTGATCCCACACTTTCCAGTGGCCTCTGTTTGCTTAACCCACACTACCAAGTGTGGGTGTGAGGAAGGGGCCCCTCCTCCTGTGCACAGAAGGGACCTGGCCTGAGCATCAAATTGGTTCCAGGATAAGAGGTCCTTAAACCAAGCCTCACATATGTGTGCCTTTTTGAGGGGATAGGGCCAGGGAGGAAACCCAGCCCCACCTCTGTGTGTTCTGTTTTCTCTTGATGAGATCACCGTACCATATCAGACTTTTGTATATTCCTAAACAAATAAATAAAAATGAACGTCCTCTGAGCGCTTGCTGAGGCTACATCTGCATCTTGCCCCTGACCCTTGGGAAGACCATGGCTCCAGTTGGGCTACCTGCCAAGCCCTCTCCCCCTTGACCCACATGGCCCTGTGTGGTGTATTAGTCATCTATTGCTGTGTAACAAGTTATTCTAATGCTTACTGCCCTCAAACAACACTGTCCACAGTTTCTGAGGCCCTCTGCTTCAAGGGCTGTCACAAGGCTGCATGCAGCCAAGGTGTCGGCTGGGCAGCGACATCTCAAGGCTCAACTGGGGGAAGATCGACTCTGAAGGTCATTCACATGGTTGTTGGCAGGGTTCACTTCGTCACTGGCTGTTGACCAGAGGCCACTCTCAGTTCCTCGCTATATGGGCCTTCCCATAGAGGATCTCACAGCATGGCAGCTGGCTCCACCAGAGAGAGTAAATGAGATGAGCCAGAGAAGAGTGCAGACACAAGTCAGTCTTCTATAACCCAATCTCAGAAGTGATCACCTGTCACTTTTGCCATATTCTCTTCATTAGATGTAAAATCACAAGGTCCAGGTCACAGTCAAGAGAATTACAGACGGAGTGAACCAGGAGGCAGGGTCCTTGGAGCCCCATGTGATAAAGGGCTGCTGTCCAGCTGAAAGGTGCTGGAAGGGCTGAGCTGGAAAAGTCCTTATGGATTGCTCAAACCGTGTTCCTTGCCCCTGGCCTAAGTTAGACCACAAAGGGTGAGACCTGGCCTACTCTCACTCTAGTAATTTCATGCCACACCCACTCTGTTCTGATTCTATTCAGTTCAGTAAGTACTGACCACCTGTGAACCCTTCCCAGCAGAAACTAATGGATCTCAGTCCAACTTTTTTTTTCTTTTTACAGAGACAGAGAGTGAGTCAGAGAGAGAGACAGATAAGGACAGACAGAAGAGAGATGAGAAGTATCAATCACCAGTTTTTCACTGTGACACCTTAGTTGTTCATTGATTGCTTTCTCATATGTGCCTTGACCGCGGGCCTTCAGCAGACCAAGTAACCCCTTGCATGAGCCAGGGACCTTGGGTCCAAGCTGGTGAACTCCTGCTCCTGTACAAACCAGATGAGCCCGCGCTCAAGCTGGAGACCCTGGGGTCTCGAACCTGGGTCCTCTGCATCCTAGTCTGACGCTCTATCCACTGCGCCACCGCCTGGTCAGGCTCAGCCCAACTTTCTCACTGCCTAAATGCCTGTCCTTGCCATTCATCCACCTCAAGGACTGCTCCTCTGTTTCAGAGCTGTGAGTGGACTCCTTGGAAGTAGAAACAAACATTGAAAACAGCTGAGGAGATGCAGGATGGTCAGACCTGTGACAGAGATGCCCCTACCCCAATTTGGGGTGCCTCATTGAACTGGAACCCTGATACCTGAGCTGGGATGCAAAAGGTGACAAATTTGCAAGGAAGCAGTTGAAAGGCAGAGCAGAAAGTCCAGGCCTGGCCCTGGCCAGTTGCTCAATGGATAGAGCATCAACCCAGCATAAGGACTGGTTCAATTCCTTGTCAGGGCACACAGGAGATGTGACCATCTGCTTCTCTTCCCCTCCATCCCCCCTTCTCTCCATCTTCCCCTCCTGTAGCCAGTGGCTCAGTTGGTTTGAGTATGGCCCCAGGCACTGAGGATAGATGGTTGGTCCAAGGAGTGTTAGCCTCAGGTGCTAAAAATAGCTTGTTTTATCTGAGTGGGCCCCAGACAGGTTGCCAGGTGGGTTCCGGTCTGAGTGCATGTGGGATTCTGTCTCATTATTCCTTCTCCTCTCACTAAAAAAAAAGAAACGAAACGAAAAGAAAGTACAGATGGAGGAAATAATGTTGCTGATTTGAATGACTGAGAGGTGGTGGTAGAGAGGTGTCCAGAGGTCTTCAGTGGGGCTTTGCTTGGAAGGGTGGGGAGCTGCTTTTTCTATAGTCTCTAGGTGGGAAGGAGGGCAGGGCAAAGAATGGAGGTGCCTTGGAGGAGCCCATGGAGGCTGAATTCTGTAGCCTTGTGCTGGCCTCAGACCATAGAGCTCAGGTCAGAGCACAGATACTTCCTTGAGGATGGAGGAAAGGCCTGTTATGTCATGAGTCTCAGCCCCACCCCAGCTCCAATTAGCCATTATTCTAAGCATTAATTTTGTGAAGATTGAATACCTGTGCACTAGAGAACTCCCCCATCTCTGCCTAAGGAAGTGACAATAACCAGGCCCTATATATATCAGAAGGGCCACCTTACCCAGCACAACGTATGTCTTGCAGCAGCCTGTGCAGAGCAGAGGCCAGATCTTCTCTAAGTTGTGTATGTGGAGATGTAGGTAAATGCTGTGAACATTGCCTTGGGTTGGGAGTTGTTACCTTGTGAGATGGAACTGGAGCTTTCTTTTCCAGAAGGCAATCTGCCTTTGCCCTGTGGGAGTGGGGCTGCAGTCTCAGCCGGAAGGTCAATTCCATGATCCTGCTTGTGGTTCCTACCTATGGCCACTAGGGGACAGTAAAAATGGATCTGAGGCAAATTCCACACAGCTTCATAAACTCTCTCTTCACATTGTAAGGCGGGGGGCCGAGGCCATGCAGGTTCCCATTGGATTCTGGCCGAAGGTAAAAGGAACTGTGGAGCCAGAGGATGGTGGGCCATTCCGTTTATTAAAGTCTCCTAACAGCGGACAAGCAAGCAGTCAGAGAAGACCACTTCCCTCTCTCTCAGGGTTCCCAAGCTCCGACTCAGTCTCCGGTTCCACAACCCGAACTCATTCTCCAGACTCACCCTCCAGACTCATAGGCCCCTACCAACCTCAGCAGAGCTCCCAAGCCCCTCAGCACTCCCTCACTCTGTCTGGACTCTCCAGCAAAACAGGCTGGCGGAAATACCCCTTCTCCAGCAAACAGTAGCAAACAATCACCCCTCCCAAGCAGGAAGGCAACCTGCAATTTTCAATCCACTACCCTGAGGGCAAGTACCCCTCAGCCTTTTATAGCTGCTGCAATACAAGCGAGCAAACCTAAAAATCATTTGTTTGCCCAACACACTTTTTGACACATCCAGCTCATAGCCTGGGCTAGAAGCTAGAGATAAAATCGCAGACTCAAGATCTCAGAGATGGAGAGGAATTTAGCATTTATCTAGAACAGCTCCTCTTAATCTGAGAAACTTGATACAGAAAGGCAAGGAACTTGCCTCTAATCACACAGCAAAATCAACATTTACCACAGGCCTCCTCCTCTTGACAGGGAATAGAGGAGCTTCCCAATTGAATATCCTTTGTTTATTCTTAGGTGTTTGTAATGTAAGAAGAGAGGCAGAAATGTAAAGCACTCATGTTTTTAAAAACCTTTTCCTTTTTTTATATTCTTTACATAGGTTCTAGATGTCACTACTGCTCACCCGTCAGCAAAACCAGCCAGTCTTGGTTTTGTTTTTTGTTTTTTTTTTTTCTATTTTTAAATTACAGTTTACATGCAATATTACTTTGTATTAGTTTCAGGTGTACCGCATAGTGGTTAGACAATCATATACTTACAAAGTGTTCCCTCCAGTATTCCCAGAACCCACCTGGCACCATACATAGTAATTACAATATTATTGACTACTCTCTAGTCTATATGCTGTACTTGACATCCCCGTGACTATTTGTGACCACCAATTAGTACTTCCTAATCCCTCTAGCTTTTTTATTCAGCCCCTCAACCCCCACCCCTCTGACAACCGTCAGTCTGTTC
Organism: Saccopteryx bilineata; assembly: GCF_036850765.1. Taxonomy (NCBI): domain Eukaryota; kingdom Metazoa; phylum Chordata; class Mammalia; order Chiroptera; family Emballonuridae; genus Saccopteryx; species Saccopteryx bilineata. The sequence goes on along the minus strand of NC_089490.1, from coordinate 345,394,246 downwards.
CCTGTATCTATGAGTCTGTTTCTGTTTCGTTTATGCATTTATTTTGGTCTTTAGATTCCACATATAAGTGAAATCATGTGGTATTTGTCTTCCTTTTCTGACTTACTTCACTTAGAATAATACCCTCTATGTCCATCCATGCAGTTACAGAAGGTAAGATTTCATTCTTTTTTTATCCAGTCATTCAATCTTGATGAACTCTCCATACCTGCCTGTTGATGCTACTATGGAAATTTTTGTGTCTTCCACCATTCCCTCTGTTCTCATCCCTGATAACATATACTTACAAGTGTGGGATCCAGCCTGTGACACTGCCATTACCAGTGGCATTATCATGTCACTTAACCTCTCTAAGCCTCAGCTTCCTCTTCTGTAAAATGGGAATAATCTATATTCCTGAGTAAATGTGAGACTATGTATTTGAATATATGATTTATAAATGAAAAGTATTTGTCTCAGGGTGTGGCCTCTAATCCCTCAACAGAAAATGATAGCTGTGATTGTCATCATCACCATGTCAACCTCACTGGGCCTCTCTGACCTAGTGAACTGAGTGCCCTATTTCCAGCTGCTCGCCAGTTTTTCGGGCAGCAAAATAGCTAGCCTTCCTTCATTTTCTTAAATAAAAGTTTTATTGAGATATAATATACATATCATAAAGTCCACCATTTTAGATAGGTCATCCAGTGGGTTTTAGTATATTTACAAAGTTGTGCGTCAATCACCACTCTCTAATTCCAGAACAGTTTTTATCACCCCCAAAGGAAACTCCATGCCCATTAGCAGTTGCTCCTTATGACCCCTACCTCCCAGCTCCTGGCGAATCACTAAACACTCATTTGCTTTCTGTCTAAATGAATTTTCCTGTTCTAGACATTTTATAAAAATGGAATTATACAGTATGTCTGGCTTTTTTTCACTTAGCATAATGTTTTTGAGGTTCATCCATGATATAGTACAGATCATGAATCAAATGTATCATTTGTTCTTTAAAACACAGAAGTTTTAAATTTTGATGTAATCAAATTTATCTTTTTATTTATTTATTTTTTTGGTTAATATGTGCTTTTGTATCTAAGAAGCCATGGCCTAATTTAAGGTCACAAAGAATTACTCCAGTGTTTTTACTCTAAACATTTTAGAGCTTTCAGCTGTTATATGGAGATCTCTGGACTATTCTGAGTCGATTTTTGTCAATGGTCGAGGATCCAGCCTTTGTTCTTTTGCATGTGGATATCCAGTGATCTCAACACTATTTATTAAAAACACTATTCTTTCTTCATTGGATTATCTTGGCACTTTGCCAAAAATCAAGTGACCACTAAATTAAGAATTTATCTTTGGATTCTCCATTTTATTCTGAAATATAGAAAAGAAAGGCTCTTAGCATGAATAATTTTTGGCAGAACTTATTTTTTTAAAAAGACTCCCTATTCCTGACCTTGAGACTGGTCTCCCAGACTGTGGCCTTGGGCTAGCTTTGCAAGCTTTGTATTTGCAGGTGTTCTCAGAATGCTTCTCCCTGAATTAACCCTATAAATAAACATTGTAAGAAAGTTTGTTTCACTGGTTTGTTTTACTGCTATGCTTCTTCTCCTCCCCATTCCTCAGTCAGTATATAATTTTGTCTTTAAAAGCTAACCCCAAACTGTCTTCACTGCTGCATTGATTTGAGCAACTTAGGTCTCCATGCGTCAGGCAGCCGGCATTAAAGACTCCTTAATTTGACTTCTCGATTGTGTGGCAGGACATCTGTTTCTTGCTGTTCCGATACAATTCCATTTTCCTATATTTCTATACAGAACTTACTCTGGTACCACATTGCCTTAATTAGCTTTGAAATTAATTTAGAAACTAAGAAGAGTGAATCCTAACTTTGTTCTTTTTTTGAGATTGTTTAGGTTATTCTGTGTCCTTTGTATTTTTGCATGTGAATTTTAGGATGTGTTTAATGCCTGCAAAAAAAAAAAAAAGGCAGTGGGGATTTTAATATGTATTGCATTTGAATCTATAGATCAATTTGGTCAATTTGGTCATTTTTTACAATATTAAGTCTCTTGGATGTCTTTCCATTTATTGGAGTTTTCTTTAATTTCTTTCAATGGTCTTTTGTAGTTTTTGTTAGGGCAAAGTATATCCTCAGGGCTCAAAACTGCCCCTTCTCAACCCTTTCTCAGTACTTGATGAACTATACTTAACCTTTAAGTTGACCAAACAGGAACCATTAGCACAGGAGCCTGTTACCAACGGAAGCAGGAACTGAAACAGACCCATTACCAGTGGAGGCAGGAACCGAAACAGAATACCTGTACCACTAGCCTGGACTAGAGACCTGGTAACCAGCATCAACAGAAATTGCCAGAAGGTGGCAGCAGAGTATAAAACTAACTCCCTCTTCCCGGTCCCTTGCTGACTCTCTTATTGGACTCAGTCCACCTGCATACAGGTGTTTGCAATAAATTCTCTTTTCCACACTTCGGCTCTGCAGCTCTGCATGGTTTGCAACTCCTGCCAGGCCCGGGACCTTTCAGTTTTCAGTGTACAAGTTTGCACATCTGTTAAAATTTTTCTTAAGCAATAATGGGATCATGTCTATGATCCCATGCTCAAGTTGAGTGAGCACATGCTAAAGCTGGCAACCTTGGGGTTTCAAACCTGGGTCCTCAGTGTCCCAGGATAACACTATCCACTACACCACTGCCTAGTCAGGCTAGATATTTTATTTGTTTTTTAATCAGTTTTGCTAGTTTGCGTATCTCTGAGAATTTGACCATTTTAGTTGATAACCTAATTTTTTGGTACACATTGGTCATAGTAATCCCTTATAATCTTTTGTATTTATGAAAGGCTGGTAGTAATGTTTTTGTTTTGTTGTTTTTTAGTCCTGATTTTAGTAATTTGACATTTATCTCTTTTTTTTTCTTGATCATCTAGCTCAAGATTTGTCAATTTAATTGACCTTTTCAAAGAACCAATTTTCATTAATTTTGCCTGTTACTTTTCTGTTCTCTATATCATTTTTTGTTGTTCTTTAGTCTTTACTATCTCCTTCTTTGCTTTGGGTTAGTTTGCTCTTTTTTATTTTTTTAAAGTGGAAGCTTAGGTTATTAAGTTGAGCTCTTTTTTTATTTTTTAACATAGGTATTTATATCTAAAAGTTTCCCACTTGACCTACATTTGCTGTATCCCATAAATTATGGTGTGTTGAGGTTTTGTTTCATTCATCTCAAAGATTTTTCTAATTTCTCTTTTGATTTCTTCATTGACCCTTTGGTTCTTTAAGAGTATGCTGCTTAATTTCCACATATTTGCTATTTTTCCATATTTCCTGTTGTCATTCATTTCTAATTTTATTCTGGTCAAGGCACCTATGGGAGTTGATGCTTTCTGCTCCTCTCTCTCTCTCTCTCTCTCTCTCTTTCCTCTCTAAAATGAATAAATAAATTAAATTTTAAAAAAAGAAAGAAAAAAAGAAAAAGAAAAAAAATATACTGTAACTACAATATATGTCCTATAACTACTATACTTAACCTTTAAGTTGACCAAACAGGAACCATAGTTCATAGAACTAACTGGTCAGCCCTGGCCAGTTAGTTCAGTTGGGTAGAGCATCACCGCAACATGCCAAGGTTGTGGGGTACTATTCCCAGTCAGGGCACACAGAAGAATCAACCAATGAATGCATAAATAAGAGGAACAACAAATCAATGCTTCTTTCTCTCTCTCTCTCCTTCTCTTCCTCTCTCTCTCTCTCAAAAATATCAGTTGTAGTTATAGGACATACTTTGTATGATTTCAATCTTTTTTAATTTATTGAGGTTTCATTATGGTCTGTCTTAAAGAATGTTAATGTGCATTCAAGAAAACTATATATTCTGCTCATGGTGTTGGACTAGTATGTAGATGTAGATGTCTAGTAGGTCAAATTGGTTTATAGTGTTGTTCAAGTCTTCTGTTTCTCTGTTGTGGTCATTCTATTCATTATTGAAAATAGGCAATTTAAGTCTCCAACTATTGTTAAATTATTTATTTCTTTTAATTCTGTAAGTTTTTCTTTATATATTTTTGGACTCTGTTATTTTTTTTTCAGAGAGAGGGACAGATAGGGACAGACAGACAGGAAGGGAGAGAGATGAGAAGCATAAACTCTTTGTTGCGGCACCTTAGTTGTTCACTGATTGCTTCCTCATATGTGCCCTGACCGGGAGGCTACAGCAGACCAAGTGACCCCTTGCTCAAGCCAGTGACCTTGGGTTCAAGCTGGTGAGCCTTGCTCAAACCAGATGAGCCCACACTCAAGCTGATGACCTCGGGGTTTCGAACCTGGGTCCTCCGCATCCCAGTTCGATGCTCTATCCACTGCGCAACCGCCTGGTCGGGCTGGACTCTGTTACTATGTGCATATGTGCTTATTACTGTTATATCTTCCTGATGGAGTCACCCTTTTGTCATTATAAAATATCCTTCTTTGTCTTTAGTAACAATTTTTGTCTTAATATCTATTTTGCATGGCTTATTTTTCTATAGCCACCCTGGCTCTCTTTTGGTTACTATTTGCATGAAATATCTTTTTCTATCTTTTTTCTTTCAACCTATCTGTATCTTTGAATATGAAGTGTGTCTCTTGTAGTATTGAATTTTTTTAAAGTCCATACTTCTACTTTCTGTCTTCTGATTGAAGTGTTGTCTATTTGTATGTTATGTAATTACCAATAAAAAATAATTGACATATGCCATTTTGCTATTTATTTTCTGTGTCTTATGGCTTTTTTGTTCCTTTCTCCATTCTTGCCTTCTTTTGTGTTAAACATGTATTTTCTAATATACTAATCTACTAATTTTAATATACTATTTTAATTCTTTTGTTTCCTTTACAGTATATTTTTTTCTTTTTCTTTTTTTCTTTCTTTTTTTAAAAATTTTATTTATTTATTCATTTTAGAGAGGAAAGAGAGAGAGAGAGAGAGAGAGAGAAGGGAGGAGCAGAAAGCATCAACTCCCATATGTGCCTTGACCAGGCAAGCCCAGGATTTTGAACCAGCAACCTCAGCGTTCCAGGTCGAAGCTTTATCCACTGCGCCACCACAGGTCAGGCCTTCCTTTTTTTCTTTAAAGGGAAACATTGAGACTTTTTTTTTTTCTTTTTTACAGAGACAGAGAGTCAGAGAGAGGGACAGACAGGCAGGAACAGAGAGATAAGAAGCATCAATCATCAGTTTTTTGCTGCGCATTGCCACACCTTAGTTGTTCATTGATTGCCCTCTCATATGTGCCTTGACCGCAGGACCCCAGCAGACTGAGTAACCCCTTGCCTGAGCCAGCGACCTTGGGTCCAAGCTGGTGAGTTTCTTCTCAAACCAGATGAGCCCGCGCTCAAGCTGGCGACCTCGGGGTCTCGAACCCGGGTCCTTGGCATCCCAGTCCGACGCTCTATCCACTGCGCCACCGCCTGGTCAGGCTACAGTATATTTTAAAATCATTTTCTTAGTGGTTATCCTGGAGGTTTCAATTAACATCCTAATTTAAAACAGCCTAGGTCAGCCCTGGCCAGTTAGTTCAGTTGGGTAGAGCATCACCGCAACATGCCAAGGTTGTGGGGTACTATTCCCAGTCAGGGCACACAGAAGAATCAACCAATGAATGCACAAATAAGAGGAACAACAAATCGATGCTTCTTTCTCTCTCTCTCTCCTTCTCTTCCTCTCTCTCTCTCTCTCAAAAAATCAGTAAAATTGTTTTGTTTTGTTTTGTTGGGGTTTTTTTTAGGGAGGGGAGAGAGACAGAAAAAGAGAGAAGAGAAGCAGGAAGCATCAACTCGTAGTAGTTGCTTCTTGTAAGTGCCTTGACTAGGCAAGCCCAAGGTTTCAAACCGCCAACCTCAGTGTTCCAGGCTCTTTATCCACTACACCACCACAGGCCAGGCAGATCAATAAAAAAAATTAAAACCATTGAGTTCAGATTAATACCAACTTAATTTTTCTATCTTCTAGGCAGGCTTTCAAGCATGCATGAGAGAAAAGAGGGACAAGTCATGCCCTGGCTGGATAGGTCGGTTCATTAGAACATTGTCCTGAAGTGCAGAAGTTGCTGGTTCGATCTCTGGTCAGGGCACATAGAAGAATAGTTTAATGTTCCTGTCTTTCTTTTTCCTTTCCTCTCTCACTAAAAAAAAAAAAAAAAAAAAAAAAGGTCATAAGTTGAAATAATGTATTAGGTTGAATAGTGGTCCACAAAGTTATATGTACATGTCCTAATCACTGCAACCTATAACTGAGACTTCATTTGGAAAAAGTATTTTTGCAGATGTAATAAATTTAAGGATTTCAAGATAAGATAATCCTGGATGATCTGGGTGGATCTTAAATCCAATGACAAATGTCCTTAAAAGAGAAAGTGAGGAGAAAACATATGAAAAACGGGAGAAGGCCATGTGAAGGAGGCAGAGATTAGAGTTATGCAGCCACAAACCAAGGAGTACCTGGAGCCACCAGGAGCTGGTGGAGCCAAGGAAGGCTCTCTCCTCCCCCACCGGAGTCTTTGAAGGAGCGCAGATCCTCCAACACCTTGATTTTGGACTTCTGGCATCCAGAACTGTGAGAGAATACATTTATGTTGTTTTAAACCAGGGGTCAGGAACATTTTAGCTGAGAGAGCCATGAATGACACATATTTTTTTTTTTAAAGATTTTATTTATTCATTATAGAGAGGAGAGAGAGAGAAAGGGGGAGGAGCAGGAAGCATCAACTCCCATATGTGCCTTGACCAGGCAAGCCCGGGGTTTCGAACCGGCGACCTCAGTGTTCCAGGTCGACGCTTTATCCACTGCGCCACCACAGGTCAGGCCGAATGACACATATTTTAAAATGTAATTTCATGAGAGCCATACAATATGTTTAACACTAAATACAAGTAAATGTGTGCATTTTATGTAAGACTAACACTTTTAAAGTACAATAAGTCTCTGAATTTTTTTAAATAACATTGTTATGCTGTTGCTAACCAATGATGAATAAAGTACATCTTACCATTAATGCGACTTCTGGGGTGCTGCATGGTTTTGCTGATGGCTTTGTAGTCTGGTTGATACATGGTGAGGTTAAGCTTCATGCAGGCGTTGAGACTTCCATCCGTTAAACGTGATCATAGGTTGATCTTAACGTTCTTTAGATGTGAGAAAGACTGCTCACATGCATACATAGAGACAAACATTGTCAATACAGCAATACTCACACACTGCAGTGTGTGGTATGTGACAGGAAGCACGTTTCAAGATTTGACAATCAGCTAGTCCGTGGGTTAAAGTTTTTTCATTTCTCCCCACTTGTGTTTGCTCACCAACTCTGCTTGCTGTCATGCAAGTGTTTCCAAATCTTCATTCAGTGACTTGAACTTATTCACCCATATGTCTGAGCCTTCAGGTCAGCAGGTTGTAGCTCAAAATCTCTGACGGAGACACCGGGGATGTAACTCAGGTCGGCACTGTCCACTGCACACTCATGTGGATGGGTGATGAACTTAAAAAGATGAGTGCACTCACGAAATTCTGCAAAGTGCGCTTTGAATGACTGCAGGAGATTAGATGTAAAGCCTGTTAGCTGCTGGAGATCAAGATGTTGAGCAGGGTCGCTTGCTGTGCATGCATCTTTAAACTCTCCCAGTTTTTCAAAGTGTAATAAACGACCTGTTTCAATGTTGGTGATGAAGAGTTTCAGCTTGTTTTCAAATGCAAACACTGCTTGTTGAAGGGATAAGACTGTATTTCCAACGCCTTGCATTTTCACATTGAGCTGGCTCAGATGGTCAGTCATGTCCACGAGATAGTAGAACTTCAGGAGCCACTCTGTGTTAGCTAACTCAGGATGCTTGACGTTTTTCATTTCAAGAAAAGTCCGGATTTTGCTCAGACAAGCTGCAAAATGGCTGAGCACTTTCCCTCTTGATGACCAACGCACATTGCTGTGCAGAGGCAGACCAGGATAATTATTCCCAACTTCATCCAGCAGTGTTTTAAACTGGTGATCATTTAAAGCTCGGGCAACAATAAAGTTGACCACACAAATGACCAGCGACATCACCTCACCAAGCTGTCGCCACACATCTGAGCACAAAGCGCCTCCTGATGTAGGATGCAGTGAAAACTTAGGATGGGTCTTTTTTCATGTTCACGAAGAAGCGCTACGAATCCTGTTTTCCCCCACCATGCACAGAGCACCATCAGTACACACTGAAATAAGTTTATTTATCAGTAGATTTTTTCTTTAGCGAACTCAGTGAAAGACTTGAAGAAATCCTCCCCTCTTGTTGTTTCTTTCATAGGCAAACCAGCAAGACTTTCCTCACATAGTGTGTCACCGACAGCATACCTTGCAATCACGCTGAACTGGGATAAATGGCTTACGTCTGTTGACTCATCCAAAGCGAGAGAAAAGAATGGTGCTGCATTTATGTTCTTAACTTGTGTTGTCTCAATTTGATTTGCCATCATAATGGTATGATCGTGAACAGTTCTTGCTGACAGAGGCATGTCTTTTATTCGTTTGATTATCTTGTCTTTATCTGAAAAGTCATCAAAAAGTTAGTTCATTGGCGACATCAAGCATGAATGTTTTGGCATATTCCCCATCTGTGAATGGCTTTCCATTTCTCACAATTGCTAAAGCACCAGCAAAGCTAGCCGAATTCCAGTCACCTTATTGGGTCCAAACATGGAGTTGCTGCTGACTAGCTTGCACTCTGCACAGTAGCTCTTTTTTTTTTTTTTTTTTTTTGTATTTTTTCTGAAGTTGGAAATGGGGAGGCAGTCAGACAGACTCCCGCGTGCACCCGACCGGGCTCCACCCGGCACGCCCACCAGGTAGCAATGCTCTGCCAATCTAGGGCGTTGCTCTGTTGCAACCAGAGCCACTCTAGTGCCTGAGGCAGAGGCCACGGAGCCATCCTCAGCGCCTGGGCCAACCCTGCTCCAATGGAACCTTGGCTGCAGGAGCGGAAGAGAGAGACAGAGAGGAAGGAGAGGGGGAGGGGTGGAGAAGCAGATGGGCGCTTCTCCTGTGTGCCCTGGCTGGGAATCGAACCTGGGACTCCTGCACGCCAGGCTGATGCTCTACCACTGAGCAAACCGGCCAGGGCCTGCACAGCAGCTCTTGACATGCTTTCTTCCTGCTGGATATTTCAATGCAAATGTAGTATGGTGTGTGTCAAAGTGCTGCTTTATATTTGACCATTTCATCGATGCAATTTTATCATTGCATATTAGACACACTGCAGAACCTGCTCTCTCCACAAAGGTGAATTCCTCTGTCTATTCCTGCTAAAAAGAACGATACTCCTCATCTTTTTTTCTTTTAGCCATCTTCTTCGTCAAAAGGGTTTCTGCAATTAGCTAGCTGACTACTTGATTAAAAGCAGGGAAGTTTACTTCCTGACCTCACAATGACCTGTGTACGTTATGCATTATCCAATAAAAATTTAGTGTTGTCCCGGAGGACAGCTGTGATTGGCTCCAGCCACCTGCAACCATGAACATGAGCGGTAGGAAATGAATGGATTGTAATACATGAGAATTTATATTTTATAAAATATATTTTTATATGTTAACGTTTTATATTTTTAACGTTATTATTATTTTTTATTAAAGATTTTTCTGCAAGTCAGATGCAGCCATCAAAAGAGCCACATCTGGCTCATGAGCCATAGGTTCCCCACCCCTGTTGTAAACCATCTAGTTTATGGCTTAAATGAATACAGACAGTGACATTCAATATATTTATGTCCTAATAGAGGAGTTGTACCATTGAATGGTAGAGTTTGGATTTCTTATTAATAAAGTACTTCACTTATCTTTATATGGAGTGGGCTACAAGTTTGGGAGGCACTTTTTCCTAATAGTTCTGAAAGGGTGGGAGAAATTCCCACTTAATGGGTTTATAATAGGATCACTAGGAGGAGAAAAATAGGAATTTTCACTCATCCTTGGCTTTAACCACAATTTTTATGACAAAACTTCTGTCCCATATATCTTCCAAATTTCCTTTTCATAATTCTGTTTCTCTTTTTGTAAATACTTTTTGATTTTCATCACTTACTGCTTAGAGAGTTTTGGTTTGTGTACTTTCATCTAATATTTTTATCATGCTTACACACAATTTTATCACCTACATTTTTTACATAACATTAAATCACACTTGCACACATTTTAAAAAGTTCCTTTTCACAGTTCTAAAATTTCAAATTATTTTTGAGGACTAATAACTTTTTTTCTTTTGCAATAGAGACAGAGACAGAGATAGAGACAGTTGGGGACAGACAGACAGGAAGGGAGAGAGATGAGAAACATCACTTCTTTGTTGTGGTACCTTAGGTGTTCATTGATTGCTTTCTCATATGTGCCTTTATGGCTACAGCAGAGCGAGTGACCCCTTGTTCAAGCCAGTGACCGTGGACTCAAGGAAGCAGCCTTGGGCTTCAAGCCCTTGACTGTGGGGTCATGTCTGTGATCCCATGCTCAAGCCAGTGACCCCACGGTCTAGGTGAGCCCGCGCACAAGCCAGCTACCTTGGGGTTTCAAAACTGGGTCCTCCGCGTCCCAATCCAATGCTCTATTCACTGCGCCACCACCTAGTCAGGTAGGACTAATTACTTCTGATGAAAACTGATACAAAGCATTTTTCCTGTAACTAAACCTGAATTATATATATATATATAAATTTAATATTTAAGGTATAAAAATGTGTTCAGAAAATAAATATGATTTCATTGTATAAATAAAATTTAAATATATGCGGTAACACTCTTTCCTTAGAGGCAGTAAAATGTAAGATTAATAACATTGGAGTCAGATTGCTTTCAAATCTCAGCACAATACAAAATGTATGACCTTGGGCAAATGACAGCACTCTTGCCTTAGCGTTCTAATCTCATAGCACTGTTGTGAGGCTACAGAGAAACTACTTACAACAATGCCTGGCACATACCAAGTACTCCTTTTATTTAAATAAGTTCCTCAGTCTGTCCTTGATGATCATGACCTTGATAATCTTAAAGAATACAAGCCAGGAATTCACAGTGTAGAACACCATTTAGTTTTGTTATGTCTAATCTTTACTTGTGGTTGATTCAGGTTGTCCATCTTTAGGAGAAATATCACAGAAGTGATAATGGACTCTTTTTCTCACCATATCCTTTCAGATGGTTTATGATTTTAATTGTTTTACAAGGGATGTTTACTTTGATCACTTGATTAAGGCAGTGACTATCATGATTTTATATGGTAAAGTTGCTCTTTTTCCATACTTTCAGACTATGTAATACCTTTTTCCTTATAAAAAAGTTTATTATTGATTTATATTACTAAAGACCCATGTATCCCTGTTGGGCAGATAAAATACATTATGCTCACTTTGTTAAAGATGGCACTGCCCACATAGAAGCCCGTCACCCAGGTGATATTAGTTGCCCTTTTTGCTTGGAATGGGCATGATTATATTAATGTGTGTTGGGGCAGGCTGTGGGCAGGCAGGATCCTTGTAGCCTGGGGCTTGGTTTTAGGACTAAGCCTTTCCCACCTTTTTTTTTTTTTTTTTTTTTTTTATAGAGACAGAGAGAGAGTCAGAGTGAGGGATAGACAGGGACAGACAGACAGGAACAGAGAAATGAGAAGCATCAAGCATTAGTTTTTTTTGGGTTTTTTTGTTTGTTTTTCTTTGTATTTTTTCTGAAGCTGGAAATGGGGAGAGACAGGCAGACAGACTCCCGCATGCACCCGGCACGCCCACCAGGGGGCGATGCTCTGCCCCTCCGGGGCGTTGCCCTGTCGCGACCAGAGCCACTCTAGCGCCTGGGGCAGAGGCCAAGGAGCCATCCCCAGCGCCCGAGCCATCTTTGCTCCAATGCAGCCTCGGCTGCATGAGGGGAAGAGAGAGACAGAGAGGAAGGAGAGGGGGAGGGGTGGAGAAGCAGATGGGCGCTTCTCCTGTGTGCCCTGGCCGGGAATTGAACCCGGGACTTCTGCACACCAGGCCGACGCTCTACCACTGAGCCAACCGGCCAGGGCCAAGCATTAGTTTTTCATTGCACGTTGCAACACCTTAGTTGTTCATTGATTGCTTTTTCATATGTGCCTTGACCACGGGCCTTTAGCAGACCGAGTAACCCCTTGCTTGAGCCAGAGACCTTGGGTCCAAGCCAGTGAGCCTTGCTCAAACCAGATGAGCTCGCACTCAAGCTGGCGACCTCGGGGTCTCTAACCTGGGTCCTCAGCATCCCAGTCCGACGCTCTATTCACTGTGCCACCGCCTGGTCAGGCCCCACCCTTTTTTTTAAAAAGTGACTTTTTTTTTGATATTTAGGTTTTATAAGTTATTTATTTATTCATTTTAGAGGAGACAGAGAGAGAGAAGGGGTTTAGGAGCAGGAAGCATCAACTCCCATATGTGCCTTGACCAGGCAAGCCCAGGGTTTTGAACCAGTGACCTCAGCATTCCAGGTTGACGCTTGATCCACTGCGCCACCACAGGTCAGGCTTCCCACCCTTTTTGATGTAGGGTGGTACACTCTCATGAGGAATCTCATTATGCCTCAGATAAGTGACTTTGTATCAGAGACTTCCTTATTTGTATATTGGATTAAAAGTTTTGATTTCTACACTACATTTTGGGGACAGACCGGGAGTTTGCTCTCTCAGTTCCTGAGATTAGTATTAGAGAGGAGAGCAGAGAAAGGCCACGTGGAGGAGGCCAGGAGAAGCAGCCAAGATGGCGGAGTGCTAAAGGAGAAGACAGTTTGTGCAGTTTGTGCAGGGAGAAGGAAGGAGATGGGGAACAGAGGTGAATAAGACTGGTGATCTAGAAACCTTTGATTCTAGGAAACTCAGATAAGTCAGTAGCTTTTTTTTTTTTTTTCTTTTCATTTTTCTGAAGCTGGAAACAGGGAGAGACAGTCAGACAGACTCCCGCATGCGCCCGACCGGGATCCACCCGGCACGCCCACCAGGGGCGACGCTCTGCCCACCAGGGGGCGATGCTCTGCCCATCCTGGGCGTCGCTATGTTGCGACCAGAGCCACTGTAGCGCCTGGGGCAGAGGCCACAGAGCCATCCCCAGCGCCCGGGCCATCCTTGCTCCAATGGAGCCTTGGCTGCGGGAGGGGAAGAGAGAGACAGAGAGGAAAGCGCGGCGGAGGGGTGGAGAAGCAAATGGGCGCTTCTCCTGTGTGCCCTGGCCGGGAATCGAACCCGGGTCCTCCGCACGCTAGGCCGACGCTCTACCGCTGAGCCAACCCGGCCAGGGCCGCTTTTTTTTTTAATTTAAATTTTTTATTTTTATTTATTCATTTTAGAGAGGAGAGGGAGAGAGAGAGCGAGAGAGGAGAGACAGAGAGAGAGAAGGGGGAAGAGCTGGAAGCATCAACTCCCTTATGAGCCTTGACCAGGCAAGCCCAGGGTTTCGAGCCGGGGACCTCAGCATTTCCAGGTCAACGCTTTATCCACTGCGCCACCACAGGTCTCTTGTGAGCACTGAATGAGTGGGTTTTGGAGCCCAGTGTGTGTTTTTACTTGTCCATTGGGTGCAAGCTAGGATTAAAGATGATGGCCCACCAGCGTTTGGCTCCATTGTTCGTTACCATCTGTCCAAATCCAATGCAAACCTGCATGTGAAGGGCCGCAATGGCGGCCACTGGCTTTACAATCCCTATTTTACTTACTGGGCTGTAAGCTGTTCTATCACTGCTTATTTTGGTGCTCAAACTGCCTCAGAATCATGTCGTACATTTTGTGGTCCAATCCTGAGACTCAGACATTTCTTCAAAGAATCTTGGTTTCTCTTAGTAGAACCAAGTGCATCTCTTATAGAGAAAATAGTGTTGGATTTTTAGTGGAGGATGATATTTAGAAAGATCTGAATTTTAGTCTATTCCCACAAAGTTTATTATAATTCTCTCACTTATTGTATTTGTAATGCCTTTCTTTTTCTGATGGAAAGAAAATTGGCTTCCATTATCCTGTTAAAACAAAAACAAAATAACACAATAGTTTCCAAATGGAGTCACTTATGCCAAACCCCACATCACCAAACTGAAGCTTAACTTAATTACATTTTCAGCCTCTCCCAGAAATAGAATCTAAACCGGTCAATCAGGAATTACCTGGTCACATTAGTGAGGTAATCTGCTTGATAGACCCTTGTCATCCCCTAAAAGAAAGTGACCTTGCAACACTCCATCTACTTTTTACTAGCATAACTTTCTTGTTTTCATTTCCTTTTGCCTATAAATGTCTTTGATTCTGTATAGTACCTTGGAGCTCCTCTCTGTCTGCTAGATAGGATACTGATTTATGAATCATTGAATACAATTAATAAGATCTTTAAAATGTATTCAGTTGCATTTTGATTTTTTTTAAACAATCCTTATATTTATCTGACCAATCCCTGTGTTAGTAACCTATCTCCCAATGTTTCCATTGTCCTCCATCCCCAACTGCTGTATTGATACTTTCCTCACCAGGGCTGCTGTCTTCATGGGATTTAACCTATGCTGTGGCATTGAACTCAATGCTTAGAAAGTTCTACGCTTCATTTAATGTTGTTCTCTTCTCAGGAGTCTTATTTTTTGAATGAGCAATTTTGCATTTTCATTTTGCACTGGGCTTCATAAATTATGGAGCTAGTCCTTTACTCACTCATTCTGCTTGGACTGTGACACCTTGCTCCAGGCCCTTCTCACATAGACATACTATTTACCTATTCTAGTTGGGTCTCAACCTGTGCCAGGTTCTCCCCCTTTGCTTACTTCTGGACCTGTGGGGACACCCTCCTCACTTCATTCGTTTCTGACTGCTCTGGGCTACCAACCTCCACCTTCTATCCTGTGCTTACCCTGACCTAATTCTTAGTCCTACCCTAAAGGTTTTGGACTAAATTATTTAGGAAGAGAAAGAAGAACTTGGGTAGGGAGTTTTATCCTTTGGATTTTTTTTTTTTTTGACAAAAAGAGAAAGGAAGAGAGAGAGAAAAATACCAACTCATTGCTCCACAAAACACTTAGTTGTGCATTGATTACTTCTCATACATGCCCTGACTGGGGAATCAAAGATCAAACTGGCAACCTCAGCTTGGTGGGGGTTTTTTTGTTTGCTTGTTTGTTTTTGTTTTTTACAGAGACAGAAGGAAGATAGGGACAGACAGACAGGAATGGAGAGAGATGAGAAGCATCAATCATCAGTTTTTTGTTGTGACACCTTAGTTGTTCATTGACTGCTTTTTCATATGTGCCTTGACCGTGGGCCTTCAGCAGACCGAGTAACCCCTTGCTCAAGCCAGCAATCTTGGGTTCAAGCTGGTGAGCTTTTGCTCAAACCAGATGAGCCCACACTCAAGCTGGCAACATCGGGGTCTTGAACCTGGGTCCTCCGCATCCCAGTCCGACACTCTATCCACTGCGCCACCACCTGGTCAGGCAACCTTGGGTTTTGAACCTATGACCTCAGAGTTCTGGGTCAACGTTCTATTCACTCTGCCACCACTGGTCAGGCTCCTTTGGATTTTTTGTAACTACATTTTGCTGTTGGTGGGAGTAAGATTCTCATTCTTTGGTAAAATTCAATTTCTAAATAGTGTATTCTAATTAATGTAGGAAGTATGGTCTGGGGGACAGTCTTGGCCCAGAAGAAAAGAGATCTGGGTTCATAAGTCAATCTGTCACTAAGAATCAGTGACTTTGGGCAACTCATTTCCATTTTAGGGTGCTGTAAACTGGGGCAAGAATACCTACTTTAAAGAATCCTGTGGGGATTGACTGCAGTAAGTACATAAAATATTTAGTAAAAGTTAGCTCTCTCTATCCACAAGGGAAACCTATAAGCTCTAGGAAGAGATCAATTTACTTAAAATCATCAGCCAATAAGCTGCAGGTCCAGGAAGATATTATGTTTTCTGCCCCTTGGCCTGGAGCTCTTTCAATCACACTGCTTTACGTCCAGGATGTTCATTCCCAGGAACCCTGTGAAACCAAGCCTGCCTGGGGAAAGATAAAGGGAAATCTGGCATCCTTTGAACCCCCTTATTTCTAGGAACTCAGCTGTATTCCTTTGTCCTAATTGTCCTCTAACTCAATGAAGAAAAGTCACAATTTATTGTTACCATCTTTACTCCTTCTCCAATTCTTGAATCTGCTCCTGACACAGCAGCCAAAGTGACATTTCCAAAATGTAAAACAGTTCATGTCACTCTCCTGCTTAGACTCTTTGATAGTTGCCCATGCACCTCATAGTTAAACTGCACTGGGGTTGCAATGCCTGGCAGTACCTGGCCTCCACTGGAATCTCCAACCTCATTCTGGACTGTTGGGGCTGGACGAAAACCTCAGAAGCTCTGCCTGACCAGGCAGTGGCGCAGTGGATAGAGCGTTGAACTGGGACGCAGAGGACCCAGGTTTGAAACCCTGAGGTTGCCAGCTTGAGTGTGGGCTCATCTGGTTTGAGCAAGGCTCACCAGCTTGAACCCAAGGTCGCTGGCTTGAGCAAGGGGTCACTTGCTCTGCTATAGCCCCCTCCCCCCGTCAAGGCACATATGAGAAAGCAATCGATGAGCAACTAAGAAGACTTAGGAACTGCAACAAAGAATTGATGCTTCTCATCTCTCTCTCTTCCTGTCTGTCCCTCTCTCTGTCTCTGTCACAAACAAACAAACAAACAAACCCTCAGAAGCTCTAAGTATTGAAAAGATGGTGCTGCTTCTGTCATATGAAATTACAAATAAAAGCAATACTAAACTGTAAAATAAATTGAAAGAGTCTTTTTTTTTAAATATCAATTTAAAAACTTTTTTTCCCTTCTTTTTCTCCCCCTTCTCTGCACTGGCTGCCTCTCTCGGCCTGCTCCTGATTGGCCTTCTCTTTTAGTTCCTTCAGTGTTTCAGCTCCTTCTTCAGGTTGTTCCTCAGCTAGAATTGCACCTCTAGCTCACAGAGGCTTTGTTGTACAGTTAACACCCACTCATCCCCAGCATCCTTGTAAAAGTCTTGAATTTTAATGATAAATGGTATAAGGTATAGAGGTACTTTTGAAAGGAAAAGGAAAAAGTAAGTTGTGAAAACTGGTTATATATGAATAGTAGAGAAAGTTCATGAAAGTTAAAGGTTTGTGTAAGTTGCAGAAAGTTTGTTCAGGAAAAAAAAAAAGGTGAGACTCCAGTATAAAAAAAATTTCTGGAGGTCTCAAAAGGGGGGAATAAGGAAGGAGAAGTCAGGCCCCCTACCCCTCCTCCCTGAGGAGAAAGAGGCAGGAGCAATGCAGGGGGAAGGGAGCCTGTAGGGGATTAACTGCTTCCAATAGTTCTCTAAAAGGGTGGTTGGGGCCACTTGCTACACAGAGAAGGGACGATAGAACTTATCTGAAAACCCCTTCCTCTTTTCTTTTCTTAAAAAATTTTAAGACCTTAATTTACAAATTCCAACACTTATTCTCTGACCTCACCTAAACTGACCCTCCCATCCTGGAGTCATGAGAGTGACCTATACCTCTAGACCAGGGGTAGTCAACCTTTTTATACCTACCACCCACTTTTGTATCTCTGTTAGTAGTAAAATTTCTATCTGCCCACCGGTTCCACAATAATGGTGATTTATTATTATTTTTTCTTTTTTCTATTTCTCTGAAGTTGGAAACGGGGAGGCAGTCAGACAGACTTCCGCATGCGCCCGACCGGGATCCACCCGGCACGCCCACAAGGGGGCGATGCTCTGCCCATCTTGGGGCGTCGCTCTGCCGCAATCAGAGCCATTCTAGCACCTGAGGCAGAGGCCACAGAGCCATCCTCAGTGCCCAGGAAAATGCTGCTCCAATGGAGCCTTGGCTGTGGAAGGGGAAGAGAGAGACAGAGAGGAAGGAGAGGGGGAGGGGTGGAGAAGCAGATGGGCGCTTCTCCTGTGTTCCCTGGCCAGGAATCGAACCCAGGACTCCTGCACGCCAGGCCGACGCTCTACCACTGAGCCAACCTGCCAGGGCCAGTAATGGTGATTTATAAAGTAACAAAGTAACTTTACTTTATAAAATTTATAAAGCAGAGTTACAGCAAGTTAAAGCATGTAATAATAATTACTTACTAAGTACTTTATGTCGGATTTTCGCTAAATTTGGCAGAATAAATCTTTATACAACAACTTACTATAGTTAAATCTATCTTTTTATTTATACTTTCGTTGCTCCGCTACCGCCCACCATGAAAGCTGGAACGTCCACTAGTGGGCGGTAGGGACCAGGTTGACTACCACTGCTCTAGACAAAGGGATCACGAGACCCTTGCATGAAAACCTGTATTCTGTAAAAGGTATATAAGATGTATGAAACCTAACTTTGGGAAGCACGTGTTTGGCTTGCCTCTTTTGGGGTTACGCTGC
Organism: Saccopteryx bilineata; assembly: GCF_036850765.1. Lineage (NCBI taxonomy): Eukaryota > Metazoa > Chordata > Mammalia > Chiroptera > Emballonuridae > Saccopteryx > Saccopteryx bilineata. Next base: position 345,375,853 of record NC_089490.1, on the reverse strand, counting down.
TCCACCGGTTAAATAAATCCTACTTCCTTCATCAAGTTGTCTGGGATTTTTGTCTTCCTTTGATTCCTGCAATATTAAGGTGACTGTGGGTCAAATAAGTTTGCAAATATGATGTATATGTTTGCTCGCTTATATAAGGTCTACCGAAAAGTTCTGTCCGTTTTTGGAATTAAAACAAAATACAAATTTTTCTTACCGTCAATAAACTTTATTATATAATATAATTGCCATTATTATTAATGATTTCTTGCCAGTGTGAGGGCAATTCGTATATCCCATTTTTGAAAAATGTTTTATCTTTTGATGTGAAAAATTGAACCAGTGCTTGTTTAATATCTTCTTCATTTTTGAATTTTTTGCCCTTCAAAAAATTTTGTAAGGACAAAAACAAGTGATAGTCAGAGAGTGCTAAGTCCGGAAATATGATGGATGCGACAGACATGCTTCTGTAGCATTTCTTCCTTGTTGAAATTCATAAAAATTACAGTGGCATAAATGAACTTTATCAATAGCCATGGGTACACTATCGCTTCACACATAAGACTAATGTGAATCAACTTTGTTTTAGTTAATTTGCTACGTCAGTATGTATACATTAAGTGATAAAAATAGAGAGGCATACATGAGCCAAATAAACGTGTGCTTACGTGTCGAAACTTGTTGTGATGGAAAAGGACAGAACTTTCCGGAAGACCTTATAGTTTGCATTGGGTGTGGGGGACAGGCTGTAAGCAGGCAGGGTCCTTATATTGTAGCTTAAGGCTTAGTTTTTTTTGTGTGTGTTTGTTTGTTTTTTTGTTTTTGTTTTTGTTTTTACAGAATCAGAGAGAGAGAGATAGATAGGGACAGACAGACAGGAACAGAGAGAGATGAGAAGCATCAATCATTAGTTTTTCATTATGACATCTTAGTTGTTCATTGATTGCTTTCTCATATGTGCCTTGACTATGGGGCTACAGCAGACCGAGTAACCCCTTGCTCGAGCCAGCAACCTTGTGTCCAAGCTGGTGAGCTTTGCTCAACCCAGATGAGCCCACGCTCAAGCTGATGACCTCGAGGTTTCGAACCTGGGTCCTCCTCATTCCAGTTCGACACTCTATCCACTGTACCACTGCCTGGTCAGGCTAAGGTTTAGTTTTAAGACTAAGCCTTTCCCACCCTTTTAATACCAAGATCTTCTCAACACAAAGCTTTTCCCCACATCCTTGACTGTTGCATGATGTGGGGTGGTGCACTCTTATGAGGAATCCCATTTATGCCTCAGATAAGTGGCTTTGTATCAGACTTCCTTATTTGTATATTAGCTTAAAGGTTTTAATTTCTACACTATAAAATGAGGCAGACCAGGGGCACTCTCTCTCAGATCCTGCCATCAGCATTGCAGAGGAGAGACAGCTAAGATAGCGGAGTGCTGAAGAAGAAGCTAGTTTGTGCAGAATTTGTGCAGAGAGGAGATGGGGAACAGAGGTGAATAAGGCTGGTGGGGCCTTTGATTCTAGGAAAACTTGGATGAGTCAGTGGCTTTGGGAGCCCTGAATGAAAAGGGAAGTGTTTTCACACTGTGTGTATTTCTTGCCTGTTGGGTGCAAACTAGGCTTAAAGGTAATGACCCATCAGTTCTTGGCTCCGTTGTTTCATTGCCGTCTGTCTGAATCAAATGCAAACTTGCATGGGCCAGGCAGCTGTGATGGTGGCCATGGCTACCAGCCATACACCTTACATAGTGTATTATTGTTGCAATTAATAAAATGTTTCTTTTATTTATGATTTTGTTTTCTTCAATTTATTTTTGTCCTCCTTTTCATTGTAAAAAAAATTGGTCACCTTAGCAATATAGCTCTCACTAGGCTTTGTTGTCCAGTTAACACCTACTCATCCTCAGCATCCCGTAAAAGTCTTGAGTTCCCACAGAAAGCTTTCTCTGGATGATTCTGACTATATCAGCCCCATGGGTTCGATGCGTATGTGTTTGTAACCAATGTGTGACACCCAGCTGGCCCATAAATTCACAAGCTCATGTACTCAAATTGGCACATTTATGGTCTGTGACAGTATGAAAAACACTGGACTTGATGAAAGTGCACTGGTCTTTTTTTTTTTTTTTTACAGAGACAGAGAGAGAGAGTCAGAGAGAGGGACAGACAGACAGGAATGAAGAGAGATGAGAAGCATCAATCATCAGTTTTTCGTTGCGACACCTTAGTTGTTCACTGATTGCTTTCTCATATGTGCCTTGACCATGGGCCTTCAGCAGACCAAGTAACCCCTGCTCGAGCCAGCGACCTTGGGTCCAAGCTGGTGAGCTTTGCTCAAACCAGATGAGCCCGTGCTCAAGCTAGCGACCTCGGGGTCTTGAACCTGGGTCCTTCCTCATCCCAGTCCAACTCTCTATCCACAGTGCCACCACCTGGTCAGGCAAGAGCACTGGTCTTGCAAGCAAGAAGCCCAAGTCTTTGTCTCAGCTTTGCTACACGCTTTGTGTGACCTTGGGCAAGCTAATTTTCTCTCTCCAAGATTGTGTCCAGTGGGGGAGGTATGGAGGCTCCTGTCATCCAGACATTTACTTCCTCAAGCATTCATGCATTCATTCACTGATTATATTCATTCATTTAGTTAGTCATTTCTCACTGAAGCTAATGAAGCCTGTCTTCTGGGTCAGGACACCAGGGAATCAGAACAAATTTAAAAGCAGGAGTTCATTGTAGGGTGGGAAAGATAAACACATACCACTTATTATATGATGAGGCACATAGATATACATACTAACAAGTGGCCAAGCAGCTGCTGTAGGAGCCCAGAGGAGGCAATAATTAGTCCAGAGCTGAGTGACTTTTTTGAAAAAGTGACCTTGAAGGATTGAGAAATGAGAAGGAGAAATGCTGCCCAGGGACCTGTCTCTCAGGTTTGTTGGGTATGTACAGGTTCTTTGGGGCTGACCTCTTTGTTTTATAATTTTCATTTGGCTTTCTGCAAGAGTCTTGCTCTTCTGGTTCTGCCCCTTCAAAGCTGCCTCTGCAGGGCTGCATGAGGATCTTCTAAATACTTCCTGTTACTTAAGATCAAGCCCAAGTTCTTTTTTTTTTTTAATTTTTTTATTTTTCTGAAGTTGGAAACGGGGAGGCAGTCAGACCGACTTCCTCATGTGCCCGACCGGGATCCACCTGGCATGCCCACCAGGGGGCGATATTCTGCCCATCCAGGGCATCACTCTGTTGAGACCAGAGCTATTCTAGCGCCTGAGGCAGAGGCCACGGAGCCATCCTCAGCGCCTGGGCCAACTTTGCTCCAATGGAGCCTCAGCTGCGGGAGGGGAAGAGAGAGACAGAGAGGAAGGAGAGGGGGAGGGGTGAAGAAGCAGATGGGCGCCTCTCTTGTGTGCCCTGGCCGGGAATCGAACCCAGGACCTCCGCACGCCAGGCCGACGCTCTCCCACTGAGCCAGCCAGCCAGGGCTTCAGCCCAAGTTCTTTAGCCTGGTAGTAAGGTTTTTCTCCCTGGTCTTCCACTTCCAGCCTTTTCGTTGCTCCCCCATGCAACCTTTTTTTTCAACCATGTTAAAGAACACAAATGCCATGCCCTCTGCTTTGATGCCTTCACTCTTGCTGTTCCTTCTGCCTAGAATAATCTCTCTCTTCTAGAAAGCCTTCCTGCACAACACACTGCAGTGAGCGACTTCCTTTTCTGAGCTTCCATTATATTTTATATATCATCTTAATGATTGCATTTACTGTTTGTACTGAAATTATCTGCCAACTCTTTAAAAGCAAGAGATTCTATCTGCATGATCTCTGTAAATGTAGTGCCTGGGCTGGACACCTGGTAAAGGTCTGATGGATGTTTGACTAAACGAGTAAGTGAAAGAATGGGGATACGTTTTAATTTAATTAGTTCAAGAGATCAAAAGACCAATCAGCCCTACCTTGCTTTTATTTCTCCAATGTATTGTGTCTATGAGATCTGGAGAATAAAGAGGGAAGTAGAAGAAGAACAACATGGATTAGGGTAGGTTTTTTGGCTTTTTGGCTCTGCAAACTGAATGTTTGATTTCAGTACCCCATATGGTAATATAGTTAGCTGTTAAAACACCAGTCATTCATGAACTAAACAGATCTCTCCCCTCCCCCGTGTTGTTCTTCTATCAAACTCCTAATCATCCTTCAAGACATTTGTGAAGCCTGCTTTGATGTTGCCCACCATCCCCGGTGGAGTGGATCATTTCATTATCAACCGTAATCCTTCTTCTATTATTGTATGTATATTGTACTTGGCTACCTTAGAAACTATGCTTCTTAAATTAGGGTAAATTTTTCTGTAGGGGATATATAGCACTGTATAAATATCTTAATTATTTAATTGTAAGTGATTAAATATGTTTATGTTTATGTTGAAACAAATACAGCCTTATTATGGAATAGGATCTAAAATAATAGAAGAATTTTCAGAATGAAACAGGACATATAGAAATGATAGGTAGCCTTTATTGAACACTATATCCAAAGCACTGTGCTAAACACTTCATAATCATTACAGTACTTTGAATATTTTGCTAACAGCTGGGTATTTCAGTTCTTTGCTGTGTCCCTCTAAGTAAGAGTTCCAGCTCTCCTAGTGTTTATGGCAGGGGTCCCCAAACTTTTTACACAGAGGGCCAGTTCACTGTCCCTCAGACCGTTGGAGGGCCGGACTATAAAAAAAAAACTATGAACAAATCCCTATGCACACTGCACATATCTTATTTTAAAGTAAAAAAACAAAACAGGAACAAATACAATATTTAAAATAAAGAACAAGTAAATTTAAATCAACAAACTGACCAGTATTTCAATGGGAACTATGCTCTTCTCACTGACCACCAATGAAAGAGGTGCCCCTTCTGGAAGTGCGGCGGGGGCCGGATAAATGGCCTCAGGGGGCCGCATGTGGCCCGCGGGCCGTAGTTTGGGGACCCCTGTATTGGCATGCGGATGGAAAGGTTTGGAAAGGGATGTTTCCTTGAAGCCTGTATTTCCAGTGCCCCAAAATCACTCTGGTGCAAAGTTGAACCTCCGTAAAGGCATGTGAAAAATGGATCCTGTTCTCTCTGCTGGAATATCCTTTTCTACCAACCTGCCTGGTGATTTTTTTTTTTTTTTTGTATTTTTCTGAAGTTGGAAACGGGGAGGCAGTCAGACAGACTCCCGCATGCGCCCTACCGGGATCCACCAGGCACGCCCACCAGGGGGCAAGGCTCTGCCCTTCTGGGGTGTTGCTCTGTTGCAACCAGGGCCATTCTAGCGCCTGGGGCAGAGGCCATGGAGCCATCCTCAGCGTCCGGGCCAACTTTGCTCCAATGGAACCTTGGCTGCAGGAGGGGAAGAGAGAGACTGAAAGGAAGGAGAGGGGGAGGGGTGGAGAAGCAGATGGGCGCCTCTCCTGTGTGCCCTGGCCAGGAATCAAGCCCAGGACTCCTGCATGCCAGGCCGATGCTCTACCACTGAGCCAACCAGCCAGGGCCGATTTTTTTTTTAAGTGAGAGTGAGAGAAAGAGAGGGACAGACAGGGTACAGACAGACAAGAAGGGAGAGACATGAGAAACATTAACTCATAGTTGTGGTGCCTTAGTTGTTCATTGATTGCTTTCTCACATGTGCCTTGACTGGGGGGGCTCCAACTGAGCCAGTGACCCCTTGCTCAAGCCAGCAACCTTGGGCTCAAGCCAGTGACCATGGGGTCATATTTATGATCCCATACTCAAGCCGGTGACCCTGCGTTCAAGCTGGTGAGCCTGTGCTCAAGCCAGAGACTTTGGGGTTTCTAACCTGGGTTCTCAGGATCTCAGGCTGATGCTGTTATCTACTGTGCTACCTCTTGGGTCAGGCCTGCCTGGTGAAATCTTATTGGTTCTTCAATACCCAGTTTAAATGTCCCTTCTTCTGCAAAAATCTGTTTTTTTCTGGCTCCCATAGCCCCTGGACTGTCCTTAGACCTTGTACCCAACAACTGGATTATCACTCTTTGTTTACTACTAAACTCCTCTACAAGTAGGGGAGACTAGTCTAAGTCTGATTTCTCAACATCTAGCAAAGAGTTTGACACACAGAAGTCCTCAATGAACATCTGTTGACTGAATGAAGTAATAAAGTTAGCTAATGTTCAGAAATGACTCCCAAAAGAAGTGATTCTCTGTTCTGTCTCTACAGACCCATTTTCTTAACTTGTGTAATATGTTGAATGATGTCCCTCTGCCCGCCCCCAGTCTGCCCAAATGAGTCCATACTCACTTCCAGAACCTGTGAACATCACCTTATTTGGAAAAGGGGTCTTTGCAATTAAGGATCTCCAAATGAGATTGGGATTATCTGGGTGGACCCTAAATTCAAAGACAACTGTTCTTATAAGAAAAAGAAGACACAAGAAGGAGAGGAGGCATGTGAAGATGAAGGTAGAGATTGGAGTTATGTAACCATAAGTCAAGGAATACCTGGAGCCACCAGAAGAAGAAAGAGTCAAGGAAGAACTCTCCCTTAGAGCCTTCTGAGAGAGCGCAGCCCTGCTGACATCTTTATTGTGGATTTCTGGCCTCTAGAACTGTGAAAAAATACATTTCTTCTGTTTTAGGCTATCCAGTTTGTGATGATTTGATATAGCATCCTCAGGAAACTAATATTGCTTGGAAACAGAAAAGTGATTTCTGTGAAACTCTACCAGATGTTGGCACTGCATGAGTTGAACCAGATGAGATTTGGGATTTCCCAGCTATTCCCTTCCTGATAAACACTTGACCATACACCCTAGGCTCTAGCCACCAGGAAGCACTCAACGTTTCAGAATAGGAGACAGTGTGCCATTCACCTTAGCCAGCCCTGGGGTCAGATCCAAAGTGTCTTTAGGTTTCTTAACACCCTGGAAAGATAGTGTGCTTACCTTTTAATAAAATATTTTTAGTGCAATTATATGCGAGGTCTTGAACTGGACATTTTATATATGTTGAGTTACTTAATCTCTACAGCCATCCTATTACTATATTTAGATGGGAAAACTAAAGCTGAGAGAGGACACCTGGTTTGCCTAGGAGTATATATTTAGAAGGTGGCAGAGCAAAGATTCCAGAAGTGCTTGATTTCTGCTGTTTTTGACTCTAAAATATTGTGTTCTTTGAGCTACATCAGTCCAGGTGGTGGAGAAATTCGCAGTGGGGGGAGTGTGTGGGTGGCGGGGTTGTAAAGGTAGATCAATATCCTGTAGAATAACTCAATGCTATTATAGACACAGTTGCTGTAGACACTATCATTGTAATCAAGGAAGTTTTATGGAAGAGGTGGCATTTGAGATGGCTTTCACTTCAGAAACAAAAACATCTAGATTGTCAGACACTGGGAATCCAGAGATGAATGAAAAGGTCCCTTTTCTTGAGGAATTTAGTATATATATGTATGAGTCTACATGTGTGTATTGCACACATTAAAAGGCAATGCAGCCCTGGCTGGTTGGCTCAGCGGTAGAGCGTCAGCCTAGCGTGCGGAGGACCCGGGCTCGATTCCCGGCCAGGGCACACAGGAGAAGCGCCAATCTGCTTCTCCACCCCTCCGCCGCACCTTCCTCTCTGTCTCTCTCTTCCCCTCCCGCAGCCAAGGCTCCATTTGGAGCAAAGATGGCCCGGGCGCTGGGGATGGCTCTGTGGCCTCTGCCTCAGGCGCTAGAGTGGCTCTGGTCGCAACATGGCGACGCCCAGGATGGGCAGAGCATCGCTCCCTGGTGGGCAGAGCATCGCCCCTGGTGGGCGTGCCGGGTGGATCCCGGTCGGGCACATGCGGGAGTCTGTCTGACTGTCTCTCCCTGTTTCCAGCTTCAGAAAAATGAAAAAAAAAAAAAAAAAAAAAAAGGCAATGGCAATGCATAGAATAATTAGAAATATGGTGGAGGCAAGATTCCATACCAGGGTCACAGAATAAATCAGATAAGCTTTTTGGGAGAAGGGATCCCTGCTCCAGATGAGATTTGATAGATAAACATTAGTAGAAAAGTAGCAAAGGCATTCTAGGGACAGTAATAACCCCCTCGTAGAGATGAAAGGCTCCTGGGTGCCGGGCACACCGTGCGGTTCAGCACGGTGAGAGGAGTGAGAGGAGAGGCATGGACCTGTAGGTTAGTTAGAGTTGGTCATGGGGAGAGCTGGTGGGACTGCCAGACAGGTTTCTGGTCTTAGTGCACCCTGCTTGGTATCTTTCTGCCAAACAACAAAGTATTCCTTTTCAAATTCCAGCACGTTGACCGCAGCACTATAGGAAAAGAGTGTTTAGGGAGCCTACAACTAACAGCAGAGCAGTTTTCGCGACCCAGCTGGCGCCGAGGATCCCCGCCCTCTTCTAGAGGCCGGTAACTACGGCAACTAGGTTAGGGCGGAAGTGGCTCAGAAGACTGACTCTCTCTAATCAGATGACTCGCTTGCCGCCTGCACGTGACACCGGAGCCCAAGCTCACCCTCTACCTAATCAAGACTCCGCCCCCTTTCCCTTTACTGACAAGTGACAGCGACGTAGAGCAATGGCTTTTGCGGCTCCATCAGGAGACCCCGCCCTGTGGTAGCGAAAAGCCAATTAGACTTAGAAAAAACAGAAGCAACGCCCTAGGTTTCACCCCGGTTTGACAGAGGCAATTTAGGCCATCCTCGAGTCCCTCCGCCCCCATTCCATTCTAGGCGATGGACAGACATTTCACCAATAGCGCGTCTTCTGTCTGTTGTTGAGTCCCGCCCCTGTAGGAGCTGAACCAATGAGCAAGCCAGGTCTCGGCGGGGTGGTGGAGGTTGCACTGCGGTAATATGGCTCTTCCTTAGCCAGCGGCGGCGGCGGCCGGAGGTGGGGTAGAGCAATCTTGCCCCGCCGGTGGCTGGTGTTTCGACTGCAGAGGCTCTGCGGGTCGCGGTTCAGCAGTGGTGGCGGATGCCAGAGGAGCGCCGGCCCCGCCGCTTGGCGGCTCCTGGGTCAAGATGAGCGTCTCAGCGTCGATCGGGGGCCCGGTTCCCCCGCCGCCTCCGGGCCCGGCCACCGCGCTGCCTCCCGGTTCTGCTGCGCGGGCCCTGCATGTGGAGCTGCGGTCTCAGCAGGTAACCCTGCGGGCTCGCGGCAGTCGGAAGGGGCCGGAGGTGGCCCGTGAGGGGATCCCGTGGGCGGCGGGCTGTCCCTCTGCCAGCGGGAGACTCCGCGAAGTGACCCGGAGAACTCAGAGGACTGACGGGGGGATCTGCAGGTTTTGTAAGGGGAGGGATCCAGTGATGGCCCAACCTCTGGAAGATTCCGGAGTCAGAGGAGAAATCCCGTTACTGGAGTTGGGCTGTGAAGAGATGAGAAGAGACCTAGTGAAACTCCCTGGGGACCTGGCCGGAGTCCGCCTTTTCCCCTAGTGGGCAGCTGGGGATTCCCTTGCGGAGACCCTCCCCCTAATCCCTCCTAGGAAGAAACCCGGGGAAGCCCTGGTGTCCCCTGAGAGACAGGGACTGCTCTTTTCCTTTCTTAGCCCACTTACGAAGATTCCAGTTGCTGCTCTTTTCTACGGGAGAATCGAGGAGTCTTTAAGATTTCTAGCATTTACTTTTGATCTTTTCTAATCGGCTTCCCTCAGCTTCTTAAGATAAATTCTTTGAGACTTTGGGGTTTCCTTTCTTACCTCAGACCCCCAAGGAACGCGTTTTAGCAACTTAAGGGTCTCTTCTTACCTCATTTTTTCAAACGAGTATCTGTGGAAGGAGGATTAAATGCATATGTACAATATATCCGTGTCTCATCCTTTTGCAAGAGCCTGATAGCTTCTTGGATCCACCTATTAGAGGGATAATAATAGAGAGAGCACTGAGTTTGGGGATCTGACAAAATCCTTTGTATCACCGACATATCTGTAGAGTATTTCTTACCTCTGTATTTCCCTTGCCCTACTTCTGTCCCCCAAGAGGAGACTTTAAAGGAACGGTAGCATTAAATAGACTCCAAGAAAGAACCTTTCATCTTCTTTATTAGTCCTTCCAAAAAGGGGACCTCAGAAAAACTGTCAATTATTGAGAGTTTACCTTGTTGGATTTGTGCTCTGTGCTAAACGGATGGTAGTTCATTTAATTCTCACAACTCTAATAAGAGATAGCTGTTTTTGTTAGTCCCATTTTGTAGTTCAGGAAATTGAGGCTTAAAGTTGCAAAATCACTCCCTGAAAGACTTACAGTTAATAAGTGGTGGGGCTGGGTTTCAGAATCCAGCATCTGACTCTAGCCCATGCACGTGGTTGTGTGCTGGAGACTTGAGATTTGAGCAGTTACCTTCGCACAGGGCATAAACTTTCTCCAACTTTCGATTTCTATTGTACCTGGGAAAGATTCATAAAGGGGTTGGGGCAGGGGTGAACGGAAAAAGGGATGGATCTGAATACAGGAAAGTGTGTGTATGTGTGTGTGTGTGTGTGTGTGTGTGTGTGAGAGAGAGAGAGAGAGAGAGAGAGAGAGAGAGAGAGAGAGAGAGAAGAGGATTTAAAAGACTGGGAAGCGAATTTGTGGAGAATATTAGCTTAAGGTGAGTGAGATTTGGATCGTATTTATGAGGTGCTGGCAAAGGGTAAAAGGCTTGAGGGAGAGGGAAGACTATCCTTGGGAAGAAGCTTTAATGTGTGTGTGTGTGTGTGTGTGTGTGTGTGTGTGTGTGTGTGTGTAAATGGATTGTGAGAGTGGATACTGGGAGAGGCAGTAGTAGGCACTATTACAAGCAGTCTGGAGAGAAATCCTAAGGAGTTAAGTGCCTAGAGGGGTTTAGTTTGGGTGAACTTTGGAAAAATGTGGAATTAGGAAAGAGAAAGCATTATGTATGTTTCACAGAGCTGTTCTCTGATAACATTTCACAGTTTAACATTGGAGGAAATAATCCAAACACAGCTCATGGAATAAATTCAACTGCATTTGTGTTTGTCAAATTTTTGCATTTGTGAGGAGGAATGTAGAGTGACTTAAGTGTACAGTGAATGCTGTATGAATATTGAATATTTTATTTACAGCTTTCTGGGGGTGTCATCCTTCTTGAATTCTTGGAAGGCAGCCTATAGTATAACAAAACACTTTCACTTTTGCAGTAAATATTAATTTAGCTTTCTGAGTCCAGATGCCCAAATTTTTTGGGTGTAAATATGTAACATTAAAAAAATAAACATTTTTGTTAAAGTGTTATCTGTCTATAGTAAGTTGCACTGATTATTAGTACACAGCTTGATGAACTGTCACAAAGTAAATACAGTTGTTTACTACCTGGATTAAGCAATACAAAATTATTAGCATCCCAGAAGTTTCCCTTACATTCTCTCCCATTGGTCCTTCTCCTTTTTCTCTGAAGGAATCAAATCACTATTCTGATTTCTAACATTTAGAGATAAGTTTTTGCTTGTTCTTGAACTATCTATAAATGGAAACATGCAAAATGTATGATTATGACTGGTTTCTTTTGCTCAGTATTGTTTGTGAGAGTCATAGGATATGTGTATGTATAAAATTTTTCTGTTAGCATTAATTCATTTTCTTATTGCCTATGGCTTTTGCAAAATTTCAAAGGTTTAGATAAATTGGAAATCGAATTAATTTTCTTTTAAATAACACTTTTTGAAAATTGTGTCACTTCAGTAGATCCCATGCTATTTAGGGTGTCAATATTTCTAAACAAATAAGCAAACCCTATTGATTTAGGATTTTTTACTAAAGTTAATTACCTTAAAGCATAGATTCATTGGTTCCGCAGCCTACTTCTAAGGCAAGATTTTTCACCTTTAGCACTGTTGGCATTGTGGGTAGGTAGACAGATGGGGCTATAAGATTTTTAGTTCCATCCATGGCCTCTATTCCGCAATACATCAACAGCACCTACCCAGTTCTAGTAATCAAAAATGTATTTAGGCCCTGGCCGGTTGGCTCAGCGGTAGAGCGTCGGCCTGGCGTGCGGGGGACCCGGGTTTGATTCCCGGCCAGGGCACATAGGAGAAGCGCCCATTTGCTTCTCCACCTCCACCCCCCTCCTTCCTCTCTGTCTCTCTCTTCCCCTCCCGCAGCCAAGGCTCCATTGGAGCAAAGATGGCCCTGGCGCTGGGGATGGCTCCTTGGCCTCTGCCCCAGGCGCTAGAGTGGCTCTGGTCGGGGCAGAGCGACGCCCCCTGGTGGGCAGAGCGTCGCCCCTGGTGGGCGTGCCGGGTGAATCCTGGTCCGGCGCATGCGGGAGTCTGTCTGACTGTCTCTCCCCGTTTCCAGCTTCAGAAAAAAAAAATGTATTTAGATGTTGCCGAATGTTCCTTAAAGGACAAGATATCTCCACGTTGAAATCCACTGTTGTTAAGTTTATTTTCATTTTATGATAGAGACTATCCCTGCTATTACTACTCATTTATCCCAGTCTTCATTAAATCTCATTGATTTTAATGGCAGTAATGTTTAAAATATTAATTTATAATTGATTAGTTCCAGAAATATTGGACCACTCCCATCTGCATCAGGAAAAAAGACTGACTTTTGTTTTTGCCTAAGGAAAGTCCACAAAACTATGTATAAGACCTAACTTATTTCTGTCTTAGTTGAACCTGCTTGTCTTAAGAGAACAAACTTTAGTTAAGACTGTATAGCTCCTGAACCTTTACATGTATGAGTACTAACTATAGTCCATGATAGCTACTTGACTTGTCAAATGGAACTACTACTTAGTCTTTGCCTCCTTTTGCTTCTGTATGATCTTATGTTAACTGTAATTTCAGTATGAACTAGTCATCATACATTTTGAAGACTGTTTTTGCTCTGTAATTTCTGTTTGAGGTTTGTAATTACCTAGTGAATATGAGTTCATCTGAAGAATAAGTTCCTTCATACCCTTAGATGTAGGAGTCTTGAAATAAAAAATGTGTTTTGTGATAGAAACATTTAATATTTCCTTAAAAGTTTAATTTAGAGCCTTTCTTTCCTTCCCAAAGACTTCCTCACTTAAGTATGACTTGACAGTGTATCTCAGATACTCAGAGTGGCTGGGGGGGGGTGCTTTAGTGATTGTTCTGTGACCCTTTTTAGGGGCCACATATTTCTTTAAGGTTTGGTAAAAGCTATAGACTCTCCTCAGAAAATGCACTCACATATGTACATAAACACAATTTTGCATTCAGGTTTGGGTCTCTTGAAGTTTAAGTAGAAGAGCTCAGGTTAAATAGTACTAACCCAGTTTAGTCCCTTTCTTTTAAAATATTAAAAATTTGCTATTTAATATTATTTTTCTTAGTTGTTCATGTCATTATATATACATCTACCACATTTTGCATAATAATATTTATGTTAAACTAACCATCATTGGTATAATTTTGGACTGTTTCCAGTTTTTCTCTATAAAATTGTAATAAGTATTCATATATAATTTCTGCAGGGTAAATTTTGAGCACTGAAATAACTCAGTCAAAGGAGGTATATATATATTATTACAGTATTATTATTTTTATTTAAGCAGGGGCAGGGGAAGGGAGAGAAATGAGAGGCATCAATTCATAGTGGCGTCACTTTAGTTGTTTATTGCTTGTTTCTCATTCCTACCTTGACTAGGGGCTCATTCTGAGCCAGTGACCCCTTGCTTAAGCCAGTGACCTTGGGCTTCAAGCCAGCAACATTTGGGCTCTAGCCACTGACCAAGGGATCATGTCTATGATCCCATTGCTCAAGCTGACGAGCTTGTGCCCAAGCTGGCGACCTTGGTGTTTCAAACCTGGGACCTCAGCGTCCCAGGTCGTTGCTCTATTCGCTGTACTGCCACTGATCAGGCTATATTATTAATATATATTTTATATATAATTTTTTTTAACTTTAGGAAATATTAGCCAAGTGTTTCTCAAAGAGGCCATGCCTATTATACTGCTACCAAATTATGACAGGACCTGCATCTCTGCTTTCTGTTAACTTGGGGCTTCATAAGTTTTCTTGGTGTTTTCCAATATGATTTTATATATATTTTACATACATATACAGTGGTGGGATTCAGCCGGTTCACACTAGTTTGGCAGAACCAATACCTAATTTTTTGTTGAGTTTGGCGAACTGGTGTTAAAATGGCACTTGTAATCAGGGTTCTCTCTAAGGTGGGGTTTTTCAAAGATGAACATAATACATCCAGAGAAGAGAAGTCACCTGTTTCTAATATATCAAATACATTGACTGTTAGTCTAATCAGCCTATCTATAAAGGAATGGGATCCTACTCCTACAGTGAAAATATGGTTAAGGATAAATCACACAGTCGATGATGCTCACATAAAAGCAAAGAAAATTGCAAGTGAGGATGCCAATAAAGAAGCAATATGGAAATATCTTGAATCACAGTTTTATTGTTTTTTGTCAGGTATTATTTAATATTTTTTCCTTAATATTTTAAAACTCTTTCTTAAACATATGGTAATCTAGTTTTGTGTACCTCTTTTGTTGTTCTTATTTAAGTATTAAATGCATGAAATAATAAACTGCCTTTCGGTTTGTTATTATTTTGTCTGTCCATCATCTTTCCTGCACTTACTCTGATAACTGTAACTTACTACCCCGCCCTTTGAGAAATTGCTTCTTCATCTTCATGTGTTTTATTTTTTTTATTTTTTTATAGATATTTTTTTTAATTTTATTTATTCATTTTTAGAGAGGAGAGAGACAGAGAGGGAGAGAGAGGAGAGAGAGAGAGAGGGAGAGAGAGGAGAGAGAGACAGAGAAAGAGAAGGGAGGAGGAGCTGGAAGCATTAACTCCCATATGTGCCTTGACCAGGCAAGCCCAGGGTTTCGAACCGGCAACCTCAGATGTTTTATTTTTTTAATTGAATATAATATATTAGTTTCAGGTGTACAACATAATGAGTTGATATTTTATATATTGTGAAATTTTAAAATAGACTTTCTTTTTAGAACACTTTTAGATTTATAGAAAAATTGTGGAGAAATATTCCATATATTCTATACCCAATTACCTTGATTTTTAACATCTTGCATTAGTATGGTTCATTTTTTACAATTAATGAACCAATATTGATACATTATTATTACTAACTAAACTCTATAACTTATTTAGGTTTTCTTAGTTTAAAAAAACTGTGATAAAGCCTGACCATGCAATAGTACAGTGGATAGAGCATTGGCTTGGGACTCAGAGGACCCAGGTTTGAAACCCCGAGGTTGCCAGCTTGAGCGCAGGCTCCTCCAGCTTGAGTGCGGGCTCAACTTGAGCATGAGGTCACTGGCTTGAGCGTGGAATTGTAGACATGACCTCATTGTTGCTGGCTTGAGCCCAGAGGTCGCTGGCTTGAGCCTGGGGTCGCTGGCTTGAGCAAGGGATCACTTGCTCTGCTGTAGCCCCCCAGTCAAGGCACATATGAAAAAGCAATCAATGAACAACTAAGGTCCCGCAACAAAGAATTGATGCTTCTCATCTCTCTTTCTTCCTGTCTGTCTGTTCCTATCTGTCCCTCTCTCTGTCTCTGTCACAAGATAAAACAAAACAAAACAAAAAAACTGTCACAAAATATCTGTAACAAAATTTGTCAGTTTAATTATTTTAAGTGTGCAGTTCAGTGGCATTAATTACATTCTCAGTGTTGAGCAACCATCACCACTATCTATTTCAAGAATTTTTCATCATCCTAACCACAAGGTGTACCCAATTAAAAGATAACTCCCCATTCTTTCCCTTCAGTTTCTGGTAAATTCTGTTTTCTGTCTCTGAATTTGCTTATTCTAAATACTTCACATAGTAGAATCATACATTTCCTTTTGTGTCTGGCTTACTTCACTCAGCATAATGTTTTCAAGTTCATCTAGTGATATATTGTAGCACGTATCAGAATTTCATTCCATTTATGGTAATATTTTATAGCATGTATATGCTACATTTCATTTAACCATTCATCTATTGATGAATCTTTAGTATCTACCTAATGAACTATTTTTCTATGCCAGGATTTCATCCTGAATACCATATGTAATTGTTTTCTCTCCTTAGCCTCCTCTTGATTGTGACAGTTCCTTAGACTTTCTTTGTTTTTGATGACTTTGACAGTTTTGAGGGCTAGTCAAGTATTTTGTAGGATACCCACTTTATTGAAATTAGTCAGATTTTTTCCCCCCTCATGATCAGACTGGGGTTATGGGTTTTTGGGAGGAAAGCTAGAGAGGTAAAGTATCATTTTCATCATATCCTACCTATCAAGTGTACATACTGTTAACATGACTTATCACTGTTAATATTAACCTTTATCACCCCTGGCTGAGGTAGTGTTTGTCATGGTTCTCTGCTGTAAGGTTGCTCTCTCCTGATTACCCCTTCATACTGTTTTCTTTGGAAGTGTAACCAAAGGTCATTGGTCCCAATTCAATGCTAACAGGAATCCACAGTTTGGGGTGAGGTAAAGAAGGAAACTTTATTCAATGCAAAACAGTTCAATCATGATACAGCACTGCTGTGAAAACAGCACAGCTGTGAGGCAGCCCTAGGGTGAGTGGCCCTGGGTCCAAGCTTCTCTCTGGCTAGACATCAATGCTCTGTTCCTGGCTGGTCTGTTCCACTCTGTTCTGGTCTCTTTGTCCTGCTCTGATCTGGTCTGCTCCAGCTGGGCATCTTGCTGTTTTAGCTAACCTACCTTAGAAAACAGCAGTCTTTGGTGGAAAGGGAAAGTGTGCTCTTGGAGCCAGACCAGAGCTGACTTATAATAGACAGAAGTCCCCACTCGTGGCCCCTGATTGGTCTGTCCTTATGCAAATGAGGACTTCAAATTCTTGAAATTTAATTGGTCCAAAAGGCACTGTCTTGATTGGTTGGTGAAGAAGCTGATGGGGTTATAGCTGTGTAGTTCTGATGGGATGGAGAAAGCTTCAGTTCTACTGGTTGAAATAAGATTCCAGGAACTTCTTTATAAGGGCAGGCTCAGATGGCAGAAACACAGTGCAGGCAGGCAGTTCAATGCAGAGGCAGGTAGTTTTCTTTTTATATTTTATTTCTTACAACAATGTGCTGATTACATAGTAGGAAATCAGTGTATTTTTATTTTTTTATTTTATTTGTATATGGGTCTTTCCTTCGAAGAATTTGACAGCTTAAAGGGAGGAAGGAAATGGAGTGGAAACATACCAGAAAAAAGATCAAAGAAGCACAAAAGCTTTATAAAGTTTAAGTTAGCTGTGTGTGATATGTTTCCCCCTTAAATGTTTGTTTATATCTTAACTTTTGCCATCCTAATGTAATCACATATATATATTTTTAAATATTTTAAAAAGGTCTTTTGTTGGTAAGGCCACTGAAGGTAGAAAGGAAGCTATATCTTATTGTGAATATATACCCCATGCAGCGCTATTAACAATTCCTCCACAAATATTTATTGAGCCCCTTCCTTGTGACTCAAATAAAAAAATAATATGTAGTTTTATATCTATAAAATAAAAGGATGACAATTTTTGAGCTGCTGTAGCTCTCGTAAACCAAATAATGTCAGGAAGCTTCAGAAAGTCAAAACATCAGCTTCTTAAAATCATGATTTTTATGTGACAAAAAGCCATCAGGAATTTAATAGTTTTTTTGTTTTTCCTGTGAAAATGTTTAGTTTTCTTTTGAAAGGAAAAGCTATGTTCTCATTTAACATTTGCTTCTTCACAGGGTCATAGTTGTTAACTTTGTGGCAGAAAATTCAGAAGTGAAACCGACTGGAAATAGAGCAGGAGCAGAATTGAAACTATTAAGTTGGGCCTGAAGTGTGTGGTGAAATGAAAAAAAATTTAGGTCTTCATAGTTTCCAAAAGTGGACTTTGATAATCTGTGTGTTTTTACTTGTCAGACATATTACTATTGGGAGGGGCAGGGGAGGTGGTAGAAATACTTGTCATTTTTAATCTACTCAAATATGTGCAGCTACTAAGTCGGGGCGTTTCAGAAAAATTAAAGACAGTATGTTAAGAGAGGATATTTTAGCTTTTATACTTTCATGTTTAATGACATTGTTACTGGACATGGGACCTAGCCCTCCCAGTCTGCCTAGGGCCAGCTTGTAATGTGTGGGTCCTTGACGTTGTGCAGGAAAAATTTCACAACAGGCGTCCAGGTGATTTTGAGAGTAAGCTTAATAAGGCTGGGGCCAAAGAAATAAGGAAGGGCCTAGAACTGAAGAACAGGGGAGCCTAGGCAGAGCTGCTTTGGCTCACTGGGAAGTCAGAGAAAAGGGGGCCTTGGAGACAGGTTCAGGGGGTGAGCCTGGGATGAGCTGCCACTGCCCACTGCGCCCCTGGTTGCATTAACTGCCAGTCCATGGACCAGTCACCAGAAATTTCCTGCCAGACTGCGAAAGCATTGATTAATTACCCTGATTGTTGTATGAAGATTATAGACCCAATGGTCTTAGTCAAATTCATTTATGCTCAGGGTGATTTCTGCTTTGAAATAAGGCAGACGTAAGTCTCCTATTCTGCCAAAAATAATTCTATTTCACTGGTCCCCAAAAGTAAAAAGGTTGAAAACTATTGGTAGGAGATACACTCTTGAAGGGAAGAAGGGGTGGGTGTAGGGAAGGGAAAGGGCGGGCAGGCTCTGGGGAGGGTACTCAGTTGTAAGGGATTTTAACCCTTTGAGTAGTATGAACATTCATGTACATCCTCATGCCTCTTGACCATCCAGAGTACGATCGTACAAAAATTTTTATTTTAAAAATGTGTAAGGCAACATTAAAATAAAGCAAATGTATGTTCTTCTTGTTTCCATAAACTGGTTATCAAACAAACATGATTTTAAGTTAAAACAGTAACTGAAACTAATTTCATTTTTTAGAAAAAAACTCAGTCCCCGGGGGTCCGCAAGCATGAAAAAAACTCACTACTTAAAGGGTTAAGTGTGGGGATTTTAGGAGCAGTCCCAGGAAAGGGTCCAGGTAGAATATTCATCAACTCTCCAGATTTGTCCTATTAGGGTCGTGGTCTCCACTGATTGGTCAGTGCCAGGGCAGGGTGTCAGTCAGTGCAGCTGGACCTGAGGTCAGCCGGTGCATGGCTTGTCTGGTTTTGCTGCTTTTCTGGGCCTGCAGCTGAAACCCAACTGTGGTCTAGATATTACCTCTAGGGCTTAATGTTTAAGGGAGTGGTGGTGCAAGGGCTTGCTTGTATGGGTGGTGGTATAAGGCTCTTCTCCTGGTCCCCTGATCCTTCTCTAAGGGGTTCTAAACCACATGACTAGCAATATGCCTGGGGAAGAAAGGTCCAGGGAGGGTTCGAACTGCATGACCAATGATATGAAAGGTCAGGAGGTTTAAACTGTATGACCAGCTGAGGGAAGAAGGGTCACTCTGGGGCAAAGATCCTTGTCTTCCTAGTTTTCCCTCTTGCAAGGCACCTGTGGCTTTCTGCCCAGGTGACCTTCTGTGCCTGGCCTATAGTCCTTATCTTGCTCATGTCTGTTTAACTACCTGCCACAATATCAGTCATGTTTCAGGAAAAGGTTTTTTTTTTTTTTAATTTTTACCTTTTTAATTTGTTATTAAATGAGAGGCAGGGAGGCAAAGACAGACTCCTGCATGAGCCCTGACCAGGATCTACCCAGCAAGCCCCCATCAGGTGATGCTCTGCCAGTCTGGTGCCACTGCTCTATTGCTTGGCAACCAAAGTATTTCAACTCCTGAGGCACGTCATGAAGCCATCTTAAGCACCTGGGGCCAGCTTTGTTTGAACCATACCATTCGAGCCATGGCTGTGGGAGGGAAGAGAGAGATAGAGGGGGGAAGAGGGGTGGAGAAGCAGATGGTCACTTCTATGTGCCCTGACTGGTAATTGAACCCAGGACTTTCACACGCCGGGCCGACTCTCTACTGCTGAGCCAACTGGCCAGGGCCCAGGCAGAGTTTTTAATGCTTTGTGTTTTAGCAGTTGCATACTTAGATTATCCTGGTAGAGGAGCACTTGGAGAATGGAAAACTTGACATTGGAATTTTAAAAACACTCCATTATTTATAGTATATCTTCTTGGGTCAGTATTATATAACCTTGTTTTCCATCTCACTTTAAGATGGAAACATGAATTTTGAATCATTGACTTTTATAAATGAAATATCTGAAGCGCTCAGGTGAAACTATTTTTCTG
Source organism: Saccopteryx bilineata (assembly GCF_036850765.1). Classification (NCBI taxonomy): domain Eukaryota; kingdom Metazoa; phylum Chordata; class Mammalia; order Chiroptera; family Emballonuridae; genus Saccopteryx; species Saccopteryx bilineata. The sequence continues at coordinate 345,355,750 of NC_089490.1, read as the reverse complement.
TCTATAGCCTTGGTCCATCTGTTTATTCTGGCCCTTAAGGAGTTAATAAAGAGTATTCCTTGTACAAATCTGAATTGATTGTCCTGCTGTTCCTGCTAATAGCAGAGACCTGACAGGATCCTGGGTCTCCAATGAGCAGTTCCACTGTACTTGGCTGGGTATTTTGAGAATTTGTTTCTTAAACTTATCTTTGTGCTTTGACAGGTTATGACAAGTTATGACCACAGCTTTGGGGCTTTTAAAAATTAATTAATTTTAAAAGATTTTATTTATTGATTTTAGACAGAGGAGAGAGAGCGAGAAAAGGGGGGTGGGGAGAGGAACAGGAAGCATCATTTTGTAGTTGCTTTCTGTATGTGCCTTGACGGGGCAAGTCTGGGGTTCCAAACTGGTGACTTCAATGTTCCAGGTTGACATTTTATTTACTGTGCCACCACAAGTCAGGCCACAGCTTTGGAGATTTTTAGGCTAGAATTTAAATGGGAGGAAGGTTGTATTTTAAACTAATCTTTACAGGTGAAGCACTGGTACTCCACCTCACCCCCCTAATTATGCCTCTTATGGCATAAATTAGAGTGAAACTTTGGAATGTCCCTCTGTAGTTTTAAGTGATCAGTCTTCTTGTTTTGTCCCTGGGTACTTACTATGCCTATCCTTCTGTGAATATTACAGTTAAGAAGGCCTGATTCTTTATTTTTTAAATTTTATTTTATTGATTTGAAAGAGAGAGAGAAATACTGACCTGTTTCCATATGTACTTGACCAAGGATCAAACTGGGAACTTCTACATATTGGGATGATGCTCTAACCAACCGAGCTATCTTACCAGGGCAAGAAGGCCTGACTCTTTACCTCTGGTGATTGTGGAGTTTTTGATGTCAGAAATTTTATTCTGTATAATATATGACGCTGATTGCCATTGACCGCATTTACTAGTAATGTTATTAGGCCTTGAAAACTGGTCAAGAGGCTGAGACAGATGATGCTAAAGCTAAGCATTAGAACCAACCACTTAGGAGTTTTGCTTTGTGTGTTGGTCCATTGAAATATCTGGCACTTTTCCTACCATGGTTTTTAGAATATCCTAAAAGATAAAGTCAGACTATTTTTGAAAATAATAAGGAAAATCAGGAAACTGAAACTGGCAGCTACCTTGAGCTTTTGTCAGACTCCTGAGACAGAAAAAAGAGAGGACAGAAACAAATAAAAGTAGAAATCAGAGTTTTATGATCTGTTATTTCCAAGACAGACTTGGTGCTCTTTAACATGACTTTACTCTTTTTGACCTATAAGTAATTCATGTGTTCATGAAAGCCTATGTTAAAACTAATTCTAAGTTGAGAAGTAGGAGAAACCGATGCCGTCAGCATTTACTCAACAAATATAGTATTTGTTGAGTAAAGTACCTTCTTTGAATTATGTTAGTCACAGGATTAGAAACTGTATGTTTTGTTTCCTCTAATCTACTTAGGTCTTTCAGGGAATACAAATTATTTTGTCACAGTTGCAGTCTTTTTTTTTTTTTTTGGTATAATACAGGAAAACTAACCTTTTTTAAAATGCAAACTGAAATAACTTTAATACTAAATAACTAAATAAAGTTATTTCAGAAAAAACTTTTTTTTAAACTTTGTCTACTGTAATGAATAGAATAATGTCACTGAGAAAACTGGTACTGCTTTTACAGGTCCAAAGTGCAAGGTACCCAAACTTTGAAAGGCTAAAATGCAAAACTCCAGAGTTTGGAGAAAGGAAAGGTTTATTGATAGAAAGGCACCAACTGAGAAGATGGGAGACCTAATTTTCAAATTTATCTTTGGAAAGTACAGAGTTCGGGTTTCTTTTTTATTTCTTTTTTTTTAATGGTATCATAGTCCAAAGACCTTTTCTAAAAACGAAGAGAGAGAGACAGAGAGAGAGAGAGAGAGAGAGAGAGAGAGGAAGAGAGCGAAAAGAAGGGGGGAGAGCTGGAAGCATCAACTCCCATATATGTCCGGACCAGGCAAACCCAGGGTTTTGAACCGGTGACCTCAGCAAGCGAGGTCGAGGCTTTTATCCACTGTGCCACCACAGGCCAGACCGGAGTTTGGGTTTCTTAAATGTCAAGGGAAGGGTAAATGGGAGAGGCAAGAGATGACTGATCACTGCACACATCTGGGATCAGCAGGGGTTGGAGGAAGATTGTGCTTGTTGCTGTGAGCATGGTTACAAGGTTTCTGCAAATCTTTCATAAGCAGAACATATTTTATTTTTCTTAAGTTATAAGCAGAATTTCTGTAATGATTAGCATGTCTATGCAAGACAAAACAGAAGTTATTAGCCTGAAGGCCATGTGAACAAAGCAGGCTTGAACAAGAGTCAGAAAAATGGAGCATTAGGCCTGACTTGTGGTGGCGCAGTGGATAAAGCGTCAACCTGGAATGGTGAGGTCACTGATTCAAAACCCTGGGCTTGCCTGGTCAAGGCACATGTGGGAGTTGATGCTTCCTGCTCCTCCCTCTTCTCTCTTTCTCTCTCTCTCTCTCTCTCTCTCTCTCCCCTCTAAAATGAATAAATAAGTAAAAATAATTTAAACCTGAAAAATTAACTATTAAATATTAAAGAAAAGAAAAGTGGAGCATTAGACTGTTACACTGCTTTCATCCACTAAAATATTAATGTCTATGTATATCTGAGAAGCAGCAATATGAAGAAAACTTTCTAATTTTTTATCTTGAAACTAGACCATAAAGCAAGGTAGGCAGGTGGGCTGTGAGGTGCTCATTACAGGCCTAGGATAGTTTATAGAACTGTAAACATTATAGGATCGAATTGATCCCGTTATAGAATTGTATATATAGTATGTATTTCAGGCTAGTTTTCATGAGTTGACTTAATGGAATCCATTCTACATGAAAGGTATTTAAAATATGCATAAAAATATAGAACAGATATCCAGGTGCTCTGGAGTGACTGTTTTACTTTGGTTATTCATATATTTCTTTCAAGAGCCATCAGGCTGATTATTAGATGGGTCACTAAAATTGCAGAATTTCTTAATTACATATTTGCTGCATTTTTGATAGCATTCAAACTCGGCTATTTTAACAATATCTGAAGATCATCTTGGTTTGGGATGGTGGGTGAGGCAGAAAGGTCAGGAAGGATGTCTCCAAGATATAGATTCTAAAGCTGAGTCATGAAGAAGGATTAGGTGTTTGTGTACTTAATTGTAGGCATTCATTTTACTCCGTCTTTGTGATTACCATTTACTACACAAGATTCATGGTTCCTAGTCATCCACCATTACAGAAATATCCTTTAAAACTTGTTATTAACAAATTTCCCGCTTTTATCTTTTTAGCTTTGCCATGCTTCCTTGTGTTTTTAGTAGTTAATCTCTTTGAAACCATTCTCATAGTATTTTTAGCCATAGCAGTTAAAACCATCTCTCCATGAAACAGGTAAGGAAGTCAGGACTCAAGAAAGAACATGTTGGGTATGAACTCAACACGGAGGAGGTTGAATTCATACCCAGTTATTCTGGTTCTAAATTCAGAGCTTTTTCTACCATTTTTCTCTGTTTGCTTGTTGAATTTAAAATGCAATTTTCCAATTTAGTCTTTGCCTCTAACTTCACAAACCTGTATAACTCAAGTTAGATGGGTAGATTTTGAAGCTACAGGTAAACGGAGCACAAAGACTGAGGAAACTTTCAGGTGTTTGATAATAATAGTAGTATAGTATTATTGAACCATCATCATATGTGCCAGCACTGTGTCTTAAGTACTCTGCAGTTACTGCATTTATTCCTCATTACAGTTCCATGAGGTAGAAACTGTTACTAGTTCTATTTTATAGGTGAGGTACTTGAACCTTAGAGAGGTTAAATACATTCCCAAATGAAATAGCAGAGCTAGCACTCAGTGTTTGGGTAATTGGAATAATTCTCTGATGTTGAACTGAAGCACACTTTGTTTTTTCAGGTTGATTTAATTGAACTCAATTTGTACAAAATTAAAAAGAGGAATAGGGGCAGAGGCCAGGACTTTTACCCTTTTGAGTTTGTGTAGGAAAGATATTCAGAGGTATTTAATCTTCTGTTTTGTGTAGTTCCTGAAACCTCATGGGTACTCAAAAAATGTTGGTTAGGGTACAGTGTAGAGGAGAGAATTAGGAAACTGTGAGAATGTTTGTGAATTGTGAGTTTATTGAGACATATTGGGATAAATGATTATACTAGAAAGAAGTTTAGGGCCTGTAGATTTTTCTAGTAAAGCTTGATTAGAGAAGAAGAACTTATTAGATAAAAGCAACATGGGTTAGTTCTAAGGCAAAGAGAAGGAGGTAATGGAAAAGAAATAATGGAAGTGAAGACATGAAGATGCTGGGTTAGATTTACAAAGTTGTAATTTGTTAGTCTTGGTAGGTTTGACATATAGATTCTGCCTGAAATCAGTATTAAATTAATATTTAATGCCTTGAGCTATTGTTTGCAGGAGAGGAGGTTGATATATCTATTAAGAGAAGAAAGCTGGTTTTGCATAGTATAGAGAGCAGTAGTAGCGCTAGGGCAATGAATGAAAGATGTGGAAAAGAAGAAACATATATCAGAGATATTGTGAAGAAAGGATTGATGAGCTGGATGGCTGATTAGTGATGGAGGTGGGGGCATGGACACCTGCCAGGCAAAGATATCTCAAAGGTTTTGAAACTAGGTATCTAGGAAGCAAATACGTAGTGTACATACACAGCCCGAGATTAAGCCTGGATCCAAATATTGATTTTGCTGCATATTAAACAGTGTGAATATGAGTAAGTTCCTCTACTTAGGGCCTCAATTTTAGTATCTGAAAAATGAGTAAGATGGCTTAATTAGTGCTTATCAAACTTAAAATGTACATATAAATTACCTAGGGATATTATTATTAAAGTGTAGATTCTAATTGAGTAGGTCTGTGGTGGGACTTGAGATTCTGCATTTTCAACAAGTTCCTGTGTGATACTGAGTAGCAAAGGCTTAGCTTCAGGATCTTTTGCAGTTGTTCAGTTTCTTTTTCTTTTTTTTTTTATTTATTCATTTTAGAGGGGGGGGGGGAGCAGGAAGCATCAACTCCCATATGTACCTTGACCAGGCAAGTGCAGGGTTTCGAACTGGCGACCTCAGCGTTCCAGGTTGATGCTTTATCCACTGTGCCACCACAGGTCAGGCTCAGTTTTTGAATTCTATTTATCTAATATTTGTCTTTTGAGGAGCTGTTATACTCTTGTGATTTTATCCTCTATTTAGATAAGTGAATTCTAAATCTGTATCTTTACTTCAAATTACAAATGCCTAAACCAATTTATCATCTTACCCTGATAACCACATCCCTTTCTTGACATCTCTATTTCTGTTGAGTCCTTTACAGTTTTTCAGCTTTTGTATTCATTATTTCATTTGTTCCTTATAATAACCCACAGAAGTAGGCATGCAGGAAATATCTCCATTTTATGGAAAGGAAAACAAGCTCAGAGACTTAAGTAATTTACCCATGGAGAAGTGCAGAACCAGCCTGGAGCTCAGGATTGTTGACCCTGGGTTGAGGTTTGCCACTGTCATACTGCTTCTAGTATTGGCTGTCACAGACACCTGTACAGCTTAATGGTTGGTTGCCATATGTTTGTTTAAAACGTAAATTATTTTATTTTATTTTAAAATTTTTACTTATTGATTTTAGAGAGAGAAGAAGGAAGAGGGAGAAAGAGAGAAACATAGATTTGTTGTTCCACTTATTTATGCATTCACTGGTTGATTCTTGCGTGTGCCCTGAGCAGGGATTGAACCTGCAAACTTAGAATATCGGGACTATACTCTAACCAACTACCAACTGAGCTACCTGGCCAGGGCCTAGTTTTATTATAAAAAATAGATAATATGTTCATGTGGAACATTTTCAAAAAGTATGTAAAGAGATACTGTGAAGGGTCTCCATACCACTCTGTGGCCCAAATACCTGTTTTCCCTTCCCTGGGGCAACGATATTGTTAATTATATTTTATGCATCTCTAATAATTACATAATAATATTCTTTTTTTCTCTTATGAATGACAAATGATGATATGTTAAACACACTGACTTTATAAACTGTTTTGTACTTTAAGAAAACTAATAGTGTGTCTTACAGATTATACCATATAGGTCACAAAGAGCTACCACATAATTTGTTCTTTATGGCACATAGCATTTCACCATAGGATATAGCATGATTTGGCTAATCCCCTTTTGATGGACACTTATTTCCAGTTTTTTGCTAATACAAACAGTAGTGTATTACATACATTGTATTGCATATCTGCAAGCATTTTCCTTCTTGTGTGTGTGTGTGTGAGAGAGAGAGAGAGAGAAGAAGGGAGAAGAATGAGAAACATGAACTCATAGTTGGCGTTACTTTAGTTTGGGCTCAAACCAGCAACCCCGTGTTCAATGCAGTCAACCTGTTGAGCCTGCGGTCAGGCCCACAACCTTAGGTTTTGAACCTGGGTCCTCAGTGTCCCAGGTCAAAGCTGTGTCTACTGTGCCACCAACGGTCAAGACTCTGCAAGTATATTTTTAACATAAATGAAAAAGTGGAATTGCTGAGTCAGAGAATATGTGCATTTGTAATTTTGTTAGATATTGTGAGATTGCCATCTGTAGAGGTTGTTTCTGACTGTGTTACTGGACTTTTTGGTTTGTGCCAACTTCAGTGTAGTTTTAACTTGCATTTCTCTTATGAGTGAGGTTGAAAATCTTTTCATATTTATTTATTTATTTATTTATTGTATTTTTCTGAAGCTGGACACGGGGAGAGACAGTCAGACAGACTCCCGCATGCGCCCGACCGGGATCCACCCGGCATGCCCACCAGGGGCGACGCTCTGCCCACCAGGGGGCGATGCTCTGCCCCTCTGGGGCATCGCTCTGCCGCGAACAGAGCCTCTCTAGCGCCTGGGGCAGAGGCCAAGGAGCCATCCCCAGCGCCCGGGCCATCTTTGCTCCAATGGAGCCTTGTTTGCGGGAGGGGAAGAGAGAGACAGAGAGGAAGGAGGGGGTGGGGCTGGAGAAGCAAATGGGCGCTTCTCCTATGTGCCCTGGCCAGGAATCGAACCCGGGTCCCCTGCACGCCAGGCCGACGCTCTACCGCTGAGCCAACCAGCCAGGGCCAATCTTTTTATATTTAAATGCTATTTCTATTTCCTTTTCTGCAAACTGTTAGTATTCTTTGCCATTTTTTAATTTCAGATTGTTAGACTTTTTTTTTTTATTGATTTCTAGGAATTCTTTTATGCTTTAGTGAAATTGTATCATTATGTGAGTTAAACATTTTTTGTTAAGTTGTTTTTTCCTTTTCCATTGCATAGGATAGTTTTTCCCTACAGAATTGAAAAACATTTTGTGTAGTAAAATATATTATTTTTCTTTTTATAGCTTCTGAGTTTTATGTTCTTCTTAGAACTCTGAGGTTTTAAAATAATTCTTCATATTTTTTTTTTTATTTTGACACTTTTATGCTTTAATTCACATTTAAATATCTGTTTGGAATTTGATAAAAATGATAAGGGTATATTTCCTCCATATATGTTTAATTTCTTCTCTTTTCTTTTCTGATTGCTACTGTTACCTTAACATCTTTTTTTAAAAATTTATAAATAAATTTTTATTAATTTTAATGGGTGACATCAATAAATCAGGGTACATATATTCAAAGAAAACATGTCCAGGTTATCTTGTCATTCAATTATGTTGCATACCCATCACCCAAAGTTAGATTGTCTTCCGTCACCTTCTATCTAATTTTCTTTGTGCCCCTCCCCCTCCCCCTCTCCCTTCTTGCCCTCCGTGCCCCCCCCCCCCCGTAACCACCACACTCTTGTCCATGTCTCTTAGTCTCGATTTTATGTCCCACCAATGTATGGAATCATGCAGTTCTTGGTTTTTTCTGATTTACTTATTTCATTCCATATAATATTATTAAGATCCCACCATTTTGTTGTAAATGATTCGATGTCATCATTTCTTATGGCTGAGTAGTATACCATAGCGTATATGTGCCACATCTTCTTTATCCAGTCTTCTTCTTTTTTTTTTACAGTGATTAAAGCCTTTAAGCAAACTTTTCGCCAATACAGTAAGAATCCATAAAAGAGTAGTGTCCTTAACATGTTCACCAAGTCCAAGTTGGTACCAACACCATTCCAGATCTCTGCAAATGCAACCCAACCCCAGTTCAGTCCGTTAGGAGCTGTCACAAGGAGCAGGAGTCCAGGAAAAGTCCACATCCAGGAAAAGTCCTCATGGCACTGGAATTGTTGTCACCATTCTATACTTTGCAGCTCACGTCCAAGTCCCAATGACCACTGCTTCTAGCTGGTAATGATTCAGGTAGACTGGAAAAGCCATCTGCAGCATGTGTGGATATGGAGCTTCTGTTCTCCTCTGCCTGGAGAGATGAGACCAGGTTGCTTTTCTCTGGAGCTCTGCAACTGTGGCATGGTAAAGAGAACCTTGGGATACACTAAGCTGGGTGGCAAAGGTAAATTCATAATAGAAGTTGGCAAAAGGGGGAAAGAGAGCTCTAAATTAGGAGTAGGTCCCAGCCTGAAATATGAGTGGGGCATTGAGGTAGGAGGAATAAAGGGAACACTATATATTAAACAAAGCAGCAGAAAATAGGACTATCAACACCCACAACAGAGATCTTCGAGGGAAGAATAAAAAACCTGACTATTCAGGCAAGACATAGTTAAGTGGCCCTTGTGCAAATGAGATCAGTTTACCTGCTTCTTGCAAGAAATACCCTAGGCTCATCCACAGTGTCGTAGATGGGGCCGACGGCCCTGGGCACCTTCAGCCTTCAGTGGCAAACCCCAGCATTCTGGACAAGGTTAGGTCATAGGTGGCTGGAGCAGGGCTGGGAGAGACTGAACCCTCCCTTAGAGGAGCGAGGGGGAAGCCTACCTTCCAGTGTCCCTTTTTTCTCACAGCAGAGGCATGTAAGACTGGCAGGCTTTAGCTCCATGACCTTCCAATTCACTATTGAAGCAGGACCCAGATGGAATCCTATGAGACCCCTTTGGGGCGTTGGAGCCTTTAAGGGCATATCCTAAAAGCTGGTAGTTCATCTGATCTCTATTGGGCTTTTTCTGCCTCTTGGTACCTTAAAAGCCATGCTCAGATCTCTCTGAGGGGTTTGAAGATCTCCATCTGCCTATATAAACCTTTTCCGTATATGTGGAGCTATTTGGCAAAAGACAAAACAGTTATTAGCTGGATCAAATAAAGGAAGGTAGAAGTTTGCAGGAGAAAAAGATTTGACGTCTCCTGTTCATCAGCATTCAAAAGAAATTAAAAAATTTTTAAGTAAAAAGCATGGTATGGTAGACGCGTAGGAGTTCCAGGATATGACTCCCCCCTTTAAAATTTTTTTAAATTGACCTTAAAATATTTGCTGGGTACACTTTAATAATACCTTGACTTTAAAGATTGTAAGAAATACCCATAATTCGAAAGGTTTGACAAAATACAGTAAATGCTTTTGCTACATATGCAGGAGCATTGTCAGTTTAACCAGTTTAGGAAATCCAATAATAGAACAATGCATACAGACAATGAGCTATAAACATGCTTAGCAGCCTCTCCTGTTCTGACAGAGGTTAGTATAAATCCAGAATATGTATCCACTGTAATGTGGACATAGGACTGTTTGCCAAATGAAGGTATATGAGTAACATCCATTTGCCAAAGTTGTCCTGGGGGGAGTCCTTGAGGGTTAACTCCAAATGAAGGGACAGATTGTAGTATAGGACCCCTTGGACAGGATTTCTCAATCTGCCTTGCTGCTTCCCGAGAAAGTTGAAACTGTTTACACAGGGCTGCAGCGTTCTGGTGATGAATAGTATGAGACTGAATTGCTCGATCTGTCATGGTTCCTCCAAATAATTTTCTTTTGGGTAGCTTGATCAACAAGGGCATTCCCTTGTGCTAAAGCTCTAGGGAGCATGGAGTGAGCTCGAGTATGTCCTATAAAACATGGAGCTCTGTGTTGACATACAAGTCTTTGAAGAAGGAGGAACTGCTGAAATAGTTCATCAACAGTTGTTTCTAAGACAGCAGTCTTTATAGTGGAAACAACCATAAGTAAATATTTGCTGTCTGTATATAGATTAAAGGAGGAATATGGCAAATGCTGAAAAGCCATGATAATGACAAATAATTCTAGTCTTTGAGCTGGTTTTAAGTTGACTGTTTCAGTATAAAGTTGTCCATTGATTTGCAAAAGCGATTTGCCATTTAGTGGAAGTTTCCCAGAGTCATTGTTGATCCTTTGAAAAAGGAACAACAATAATTTTGAGGCTCGAAACCTATAAGCTGAAGGGTCGCCTATGCCCCTTGATAATCCAGGAGGCGACAAGATCAAAATATGGAAGTGTATTCCATGGGCTATTAGATGGTTCAATGTGCCCAAGCTGTAGCTGCTCTTGTACCAATTGAGCAGCTGCCCTAAGTTTCTCCTGAGAAAGGGGCCATTGGTCTACCCATACAGGATTATCTGATTTCCAAGTAATTGGGTCTGCTCGATGCATTATTGACGTAGCAGGAGCTACCAAGGCCCCTATGCTAAATTTTGATATCCTAATCCACACCTTCTGGTAGTGGGTGCCACTTCATGGGGGTGAGAATTCCTCTGTTACCTTAACATCTTTACTTATTAGTTCTTATTTCTCTAGGGGTCCTTTGACTCCCTTATCTTTTATCCTTTTTAAAAAATTTTTATTTAGAAAATTAAATTTAATGGAGTAACATTGATCCATAATAGTACATAGGTTTCAGGTAAACATCTCTACAGCATTTGAACTGTTGATTATGTTGTGTACCCTCCCCCCAAAGTCAAATAATTTTCCATCACTGTATATTTGTCCTTTACTCTCCTTCCCCACGCCTCCCCACAACCCTATTTTCCTGGTAACCACTTTACTTTTATCTATGTCCATGAGTCTTAGTAGTAGTCTTCTCTTCATCCTCAACTCCAACCATTATCTAATTAGCCCTTATTAAGTCCCTTATCTCTTTTATCAGTCTTTTCTTCATCCTCAACTATATCTATTATCTAATTTAATTAGCCCCTATTAAATCCATTTTTTCTCTAGCTTCAATATGGTTACCCTTTCTGTTCCTATTGATATTACTTTAAACTTTATGGAAATTTTAATGAATAATTTAATAAGTATATTGAAATGTCTACAGTCATGGGGGATTGGTTTTAAGACCTCCTCCCCCAATACCCAAATTCTCAGATGCTCAAGTCTCTTATATAAAATAAATGGTGTAGTATTTACATATAACCTGTATTTGTGTACAGGCTATAACAGGGATTTCCTACATATTTCTTCATTTGTGTGGATTCAGCATAGTGCTCATTGATATATGGCAAAATCAAGTTTTGCTTTTTGGAACTTTTTGGGATTTCTTTTATTTTTTTTAGGATATTGTCAGTCTGCAGTTATTTGAATTCACAGATGCAGAGGACAGACTGTATTGTATATATCAATGTATATTGAAATACATATATAGAGAAGGAATATAATGAACTCCCAGGTGCCAATTATCCAGTTTTAATTACAGTTGCCTCCAGCAGGTCTTGTTTTATCTATACATCTACCTACTTGTCCTCCCTCCCTCACCCAATTATTTTGAAGCTAATTTCAGGCACAATATTACTCTTAACACTTGGACCACTGACAACTGCCTTCTGTCTTCTAATTTTTACTCCCTCAGTCATCCTGTATAATTCTGTATCTTTCTTCTTTAGCCTTATATTTCTAAAGTAACAGTGCTTTGATACATGCTCTTTGAAAGTATACTGTTGGATAGACTTACCTCCAATTGGCCTTTTCGTGTGCACAAACTCCAGTACTTTTGTAAGATTACATATTCTGAAATTAGGAAATGCCGTTTGTATCCCCACAGTTCCTAGAATAGTCTGTAAAGGAAATGCCAGCAAGATAAAACAGAAAAGAAAAAGGAACAAGAGAAGAAGTATGAGAGAGACAGGCAGAGGAAGATACCAGATTCGTCACTGCAAAGGACTGCTTCTTAGAGCAGTACTACCCAGTGGAATCAGGGAGGCAAGAAGGCAGGCTTGGATCGTCCACCGAGATTGCGGTGAACACATGTAGATAGAAAAGCCCAGAGCCCCAATGTGTAAGAAAAGTAGAAAGTTCAGAGATAAATTTTGGAAAGGCCTGTTTTATAAGTTAGCGGTGTTTAAATAAATGATAATTAAATTCTAAGACCGACTTGAACTTTGGTGAGAGCAGAGTTAATGTCAGAAGAAAGGCTGTAGTTCCAAGGTTGTGTCATTTGCAGTAGAGAAAGCTCTCAGGGGTGAAAGTTATAAAGTATTTTATGAGAGATTAGAGTTGATGGATTGTTTGTTTAAATTTGTAATATTGGCTATTGGCACCATTTGCTTATAGTCAAGGGCACCAAATACTAATATTAAAGTATTTTTGTGTTCTTTCAGTACTTTCCACAGTGAGTCTTTCAGGTGCTATAAAAAGATTCTAAAAAATAGGTGATTGATCGTACTATAATATAGAGGGGCTTTTATGTTTTTTAAAAAAATTTTATCAAGCTTAAATTCTTGATTCAGTAATTTAGCATTTGTGTGTGTGTGTGTGAGAGAGAGAGAGAGAGAGAGAGACAGAGAGACAGAGAGACAGAGAGATAGACAGAGACAGTCAGAGAGAGGGACAGATGTACAGACAGCCAGGAAGGGAGAGAGATGAGAAGCATCAGTTCTTCATTGCGGTGCCTTAGTTGTTCATTGATTACTTTCTCATATGTGCCTGGATTGGGGGGGGGGGCGCTACAGCAGAACAAGTGACCCCTTGCTCAAGCCAGCAACCCCGAGCTCAAACTGGTGAGCCTATGCTCGAGCTGGATGAGCCCTTGCTCAAGCTGGCGACCTTGGGGTTTCGAACCTAGGTCCTCCACACCCCAGTCCGATGCTCTATCCACTGTGCCACCACCTGGTCAGGCAGTAATTTAGCATTTTTATCTTTGGTGGAAATGTGGAAAACTAATTTCCTTCTAGTAATAGTAATCTGAGTTTACTGGCAATAGCCTGGGCCTTAATTCTTCCATTCCATTTAGCCTTGTCCCAGGCTGAGAATAAATGCTGACCTGAAATGAGTTGAGAAGAGAAAATGCGGAAGGTGTCCAGAAGTTTGACTACATTTCCAAAGCAAGTACTGCTTTAAAAAATTACCTTATAAGGCCCTGGCTGCTTTGTGCAGTGGGAGAGCGTGGTCTGGCATATGGATGTCTTGGATTTGATTCCTGGTCAGGGCACATAGGAGAAGTGACCATCTGCTCCTCCAGCCCTTCCCCTCTTCCTTCTCTCTTTCTCTCTCTCTTCCCCTCCTGCATCCATGACTCAATTGGTTCCAGTACATTCGCCAGGGCACCCTACCTCAGGCATTAAAAATATAGTACCTTGGTTGTGAGCATGGGCCCAGATAGGCAAGCATCAGCACCAGACAGGGGTTACCGGGTGGATCCTGGTCGGGGTGCATGTGGGAGTCTATCTCTCTATCTCCCCTTCTCTCACTTGGAAAAGAAGAAGAAGAAGAAAAAAGTACCTCATAATATCTGTGATTTACCTACATTAGGGCTCAGCAAACTATGGCTAACAATCACTGGGTTTTGTGACATCTGATGAACTAAGAAAGGCTTTTATGTTGCTAAAGGATTATAAACAAGTACATACCAAAAAAAAAAGGAGAGAGAGAAAGAGAGAGAGAGAAAGGAAAGAAGGAAGGGAGCAAGGGAGAGAGAGAGGGAGGGAGGGAGGGAAGGAAAGAAAGAAAATGAATGATTATGCAGAGACAGGATATGCCTTGAAAAGATTTACTTTTTGACCTTTTATGAAACAAGTTGGCCAACCCTTGATATATTATTCAGGATATATAGTGTAAGGTATTTTTCCCCGCTGAGAAGGAAGGAAGAGGTCTCGGAGCCACAAAGTGTGGAATAATAAACGGCTTTATTGAGTATAGAGCGCATCCCGCCGGCAAGGTTCCCTGGCCCCGAAGAAAGAAAGATGGAGGAGAGATGGAGGTCAGGGAAGTTGCATGGATTAAACCGCATGGGAGATATTTAAAGGGTCCCTCTAGGGAAGTGGAGCTAGTATGATGTGGTGAAATTTCACTGGCTGGCAGACGATCGCTTCTTTCCAAATGGTTCCTGGGAAGCTTCCTTTGGCGGGCTTGGTTGTGGGCGGTCCTAGCCAAAGTTCCCGGGCCTGGGTTCCCCACGTGACCATCCCCCATTATCCACCGACCTTACATATAGTATATTTCTTTACATGAACATTTAAATTTTCTTGCTCTTTTGTTTGTGTTCTGTATTGACACTTTGTTTTTTTAATGGTGATGTAGCTTTCCATTGTATGAATGGACTACACTTTAAGAGTGGTTATTTCGTTTTTGCTTTTATAGCCAGTATTGGACTAAGTATATTTGCACACATTTTTGTGACTTGGAGGATTACTTGTTCATATCTTATATGCAATTTAGAATTTGATAATTGTTGTTAAATCGCCTTCCCTTCAGATTGGACCAATTTATATTTCTCCCATTGTTGTTATTCTTACTCATGTCAACCTTGACAGAAATAAAATAGTTTGACTCTTTAATCAGATGAGGTTTCTTCGTTTTCTTTTGTTGAGTAACAAACAAAAAATTTAGGGGCCTAAAACAACATCATTATTTAGTTTGCTCACAAATAATTCAGTTTCGTTTGGGCTTGGTGGAACAATTTTTCTGTGCTTTACTTGATGTCATTTTTGGAATTTCAAAGGCTTGGGGCTGAAATGGTTGTATGTCTGACTTTCGCTGGGATCTCGGCTCAGGCTCTGGAAATCTTTTCCATGTGGCTGCTTGGCATCCTCACAGTAGGGTGACTGAATTTCAAGACTCCACTGAGTAATGGAGGAGTGGCAACATCACACTGTAAGAGAGCATGTGGGATGGGAAGTATTGTTGCAGCCATTCTTTGGAAATGGCAGTCTGCCACAAGGTAGAACGTTTGTTTTTGAGTGCATATCTTTAATTATGAGTGTGATTATATAATTGAGCCTTGAACAACATGAGTTTGAACTGTACAGGTCCACTTATGTGTGGATTTTTTTTTTTTTTGTATTTTTCCGAAGCTGGAAACGGGGAGAGACAGTCAGACAGACTCCCTCATGCGCCCGACCGGGATCCACCGGCACGCCCACCAGGGGCGAAGCTCTGCCCACCAGGGGGGATGCTCTGCCCCTCCGGGGCGTCACTCTGTCGCAACCAGAGCCACTCTAGCGCCTGGGGCAGAGGCCAAGGAGCCATCCCCAGCGCCCGGGCCATCTTTGCTCCAATGGAGCCTTGGCTGCGGGAGGGGAAGAGAGAGACAGAGAGGAAGGAGAGAGGGAGGGGTGGAGAAGCAGATGGGCGCTTCTCCTATGTGCCCTGGCCAGGAATCGAACCCGGAACCCCTGCATGCCAGGCCGACGCTCTACCACTGAGCCAACCGGCCAGGGCCTGTGTGGATTTTTTTTTCCAAAAAATATATCAGAAAAATGTAGATTTCCATACTGTTGTAATGTAATCATATTGATTATACTAGGCTACCATAAAGCAGTCATATTGCTGCTTCATTACCAGTGCATGAATCATTATACTGTACTTATAAAAAAATATAACATTAACTTTTTATTTTTGATGTTTTATGTTAGTATATGTTTAACACTGCAGTGTTTTGTATCATATAAGACAATATTGATGTAGGTATTGACAGATGATTCTTCTAATAAAAAGATGTCATAAATTTACGGTATTGATAAATATAGTACGGTGCTGTAAATGTACTCGATCACTTTCTTAATAATATTTTATTTTCTCTAGATTACTTTATTGTAAGAATATAGTATAAAATACTTATTCAAAATATGTGTTGACTGTTTATGTTATCACTAAGGCTTCTTCCAGTCAACAGTAGGCTATTAGTAGTTAAGTTTTTCAGGAATCAGGGATTATATAATACATGGAATTTTCACCGTGTATGGGTGGATGGGTGCCCCTTGTTCAAAGATTAGCTATATATCTTTTCATATGTTTATTGACCTCTTCTATTTCTTTTTCTGTGGCCTGCCTTTTTATATCATTTGTCCCTTTTTTTATTGAACTATAGATTATTGATTATATTGTTGATTTGTAATAGCTCCTATAGATTAAGCAGAGTAGATTCAAAATTTGTTTTGAAGATACTTCAGTATGGCTTTGGGAGTCATACAGGGTATGTGATTGTTTAGTTTGGTGATGGTGGGAATCTGTAGAGTAATTGTATTTAAGAATCATAGTACTTTCTGACCAGGAGGTGGTGCAATGGCTAGAACATTGGTCCAGACCAATGCTGAGGACCCAGGTTCAAAACCCCAAGATAGCCAGCTTGAGCGTGGGCTTACTAGCTTGAGCATGGGGTCGCTGGCTTGAAGCCCAAGGTCGCTGGCTCAGCTGGAGCCTCTCCCCCCCGCCCCCCCCCCGCCCTCCCATCAGGGCACATGTGAGCAAGCAATCAATGAACAACTAAGGTGCCGCAACGAAGAATTGATGCTTCTCATCTCTCTCCCTTTCTGTCACTGTCTTTCTCTAAAAAAAAGGATCATAGTACTTTTATTTTTTTTAAGCAAGAGATTCAATGAAAGGAGGGTGAATGATAGCCATTTCCTTCTCTTTTGTTTGCCATCAGCCTGCCTGAGTCACTCTTCAGCAGTGATGAGAAAGAAGATCAAAGGATCAAAGACACCTCAGTTCTCTTTGGTTATTATTATACCTCAGAAGCCAGAAAATTTTAGATGCCAGCAAGGGACAGGTAAATTGGGAGAATATAGAACCTCAGTGACATATTTAGCTACTGAAAATTACTTCTGATCCCCTTTATTTCTGGAGTGTGATTTAACTGTTTTTGAAGTCTTGGTATCATTTATATTTCTTAAAAATTTTTTTATTGATTTTAATTTATTATGCTTACATAGATTCAAGTGTTCCATCAAATATATCTCCCTCCCCCCACCCCTGTGTTCCTCTTGATACCCCCTTTGACCCCTCCTCCCAACGCTTTGCCTCATTCCCTTCAGGATTTGCTGTCCTGCTCTCTATAATACTGTGTTATGTATATATAATTTCACTAATCTCTTTCCCTTCTCTGTCCCATCCTCTCCTCTCCCTCTAACCGCTTTCCCTCTGGTCCCTTTGATCCTGCCTCTACCTCTATTCCATTCCTCAGTTCACATTGTTCATTCAGTTCTTCATATGAGTGAGGTCATATGATATTTTTCTTTCTCTGCCTGGCTTATTTCACTTAGCATAATAGTCTCCAGGTCCATCCACGTTGTTGCAAAAGGTAAGATTTCCTTCTTTTTCAGTCGTGTAGTATTCCATTGTGTATATGTACCACAGCTTTTTAATCCACTCGTCCACTGATGGACACTTGGGCTGTTTCCAGATCTTGGCTATTGTAAACAATGCTGCAATAAACATGGGGGTGCATTTCTTCCTTTGAATCAATGATTTGGTATCTTTAGGATATATTTCTATAAGTGGGATAGCTGGGTCAAAAAGCATTTCCATTTTTAATGTTTTGAGGAATCTTGATACTGTTTTCCACAGTGGCTGCACCAGTCTGCATCCCCACTAGTAGTACAGGAGGGTTCCCTTTTCTCTACACCCTTTACAGCACTTATTCTGTGTTGTTTTGTTAATGAGCACCATTCTGACTGGTGTGAGGTGATATTGCATTGTAGTTTTAATTTGCATTTCTCTAATGATTAGTGATGTTGAGCATTTTTTCATAGGCCCATTGGCCACCTGTATGTCCTCTTTGGAGAAGTGTCTATTCAGTTCTTTTGTCCATTTTTTGTTTAGATTTCATTTATTCATTTTAGAGAGAAAGAGAGGGAGAGAAGTGGGGACGAGCAGGAAGCTTCAACTCCCATGTGTGCCTTGACCAGACAAGCCCAGGGTTTCAAACCAGCGACCTCAGCATTCCAGGTCGACACTTTATCCACTGTACCATCACAAGTCAGACACTTTTGCCCATTTTTTTATTGCACTGTTTATCTTCCTGGTGTTGAGTTTTACAAGTTCTTTATAAACTTTGGTTATTTACCCCTTATCAGACTTATTGTCGAATATGTTCTCTCATTGTGTGGTTTGTCTTTTTATTTTGTTCATATTGTCTTTAGCTGTGCAAAAAGTTTTTTTATTCCAGAGACAGAGAGAAAGTCAGAAGAGGGATAGATAGGGACAGACAGGAATGGAGAGAGATAAGAAGCATCAATCGTCAGTTTTTTGTTGTGACACCTTAGTTGTTCATTGATTGCTTTCTCATATGTGCCTTGACCACGGGCCTTCAGCAGACTGAGTAACCCCTAGCTTGAGCCAGTGACCTTGGTTCCAAGCTGGTGAGCCTTGCTCAAACCGGGTGAGCCGGCGCTCAAGCTGGCGACCTCGGGGTCTCGAACCTGGGTCTTCCGCATCCCAGTATGACGCTCTATCCACTGTGCCACCGCCTGGTCAGGCTGTGCAAAAGCTTTTTAGCTTGATATAGTACCATTTGTTCATCCTGTCCTTTATTTCACTTGCCCGTGGAGATAAATCAGCAAATACATATATGGCTGAGAGAGATGTTGGAGAGTTTATTGCCTATAATTTCTTCCAAGATGATTATGGTTTCATGACTTACATTTAAATCTTTTATCCATTTTGAGTTTATTTTTGTGTATTGTATAAGTTGGTGGTCTAGTTGCATTTTCTTGCAAGTACTTGTCCAATTTTCCCAACACCATTTGTTAAAGAGACTGTCTTTATTCCATTGTATACTTTTACCTCCTTTGTCAAATATCAGTTGTCCATAAAACTGTGGGTTTATTTCTGGGTTCTCTGTTCTGTTCCATTGATCTATATGCCTGTTCTTATGCCAATACCAATCTGTTTTGAGTAAAATGGTTTTGTAGTATAACTTGATATTAGGAAGTGTGTTACCATCCACTTTATTCTTCTTTTTTAAGATTGCTGAGGCTATTCATGTTCTTTTTTGGTTCCATATGAATTTTTGGAATATTTGTTCAATATCTTTGAAGTATGCCATTGGTATTTTAATAGGAACTGCATTGAATTTATAGATTGCTTTGGTTAATATAGACATTTTAATGATGTTTATTCTTCTTATCCATGAACACGATATATGCTTCCACTTGTTTGTATCGTTCTTGATTTCTTTTATCAATGTTTTATAATTTTCTGAGTACAAGTCTTTAACTTCCTTGGTTAAATTTACTCCTAAGTACTTTATTTTTTTTGTTGCAGTAGTGAAGGGGATTGTTTCCTTAATTTTTCTTTCAGACAGTTCATTGTTGGTATATAAAAATGCCACTGATTTCTCAATATTAATATTATATCCTGCCACCTTGTTGAATTCATTTCTCAAGTCCAGTAGTTTATTGACTGAGACTTTAGGGTTTCCTATGTACAGTATTATATCATCAGCAAATAATGATAGTTTTACTTCTTCTTTTCCAATTTGGATGCCTTTTATTTCTTCTTGTCTGATTGCTGTGGCTAGGACTTCCAGAACTATGTTGAATAAGAGTGGTGAAAGGGGGCACTCCTGCCTTGTTCCTGATCTTAAGGGGATTGCTTTTAAGTTTTGTTCATTGAGTATGATGTTGGCTGTGGGTTTGTCATAGATGGACTTTACCATGTTGAGGTATGTTTCCTGTATTCCCACTTTTCTGAGAGTTTTGATCATAAATGGGTGTTGGATTTTATCAAATGCTTTTTCTGTGTCTACTGATATTATCCTGTGATTTTTCTCCTTCCATTTGTTAATGTGATGAATCACATTGATTGTTTTGCAAATATTGTACCAGCCTTGCCTCCCCAGAATAAATCCCACTTGATCATGATATATGATTTTTTTCATGTATTGCTGGATCCAGTTTGCTAATATTTTTGGAGAATTTTAGCATCTAAGTTCATCAGGGATATTGGCCTATAGTTTTCTTTCTTTGTAGAGTTTTGTCTGTTTTGGAATGAGGATTATGCTCGCCTCATAAAAGGAACTTGGAAGTCTTCTCTCCTCTTGAATTTTTTGAAATAGCTTGAGAAGGATAGCTGTTAGTTTTTCTTTGAATATTTGGTAAAAGTCGCCTGTGAAGCCATCTGGACCAGGACTTTTGTTTGGGAGTTTTTTGATAACTGTTTCAATCTCCTTTGCTGTAATCAATCAGTCTATTTAGGTTTCTGATTCTTCTAGATTGATTTTTGAAAGATTATGTGTTTCAAGGAATTTGTCCATTTTGCCTAGGTTATCTAATTTTTTGTCATAAAGTTCTTCATAGTATTTTCTTACAATCCTTCGTATTTCTGCTGTGTCAGTTGTTCTACATTCTCATTTCTAATTTTATTTGTTTGAGTCCTTTATTTCTTTTTTCTTGGTGAGTCTGGTTAAAGGTTCATCAATCTTGTTTACCTTTTCAAAGAACCAGCTCTTGGTTTCATTGATCTTCTGTATTGTTTTTGTAGCCTCTATGTTATTTATTTCTGCTCTGATCTTTATTATTCCCTTCCTTCTTCTTCCTCTGGGCTTTGTTTGTTGTTCTCTTTCTAGTTCTTTCAGATGTTGGGTTAGGTTGTTTATTTGGGCTTTTTCTAGTTCTTAAGGTATGCCTGTAATGCTATGAACTTTCCTCTCAGGACTGCTTTTGCTATTTGCCACAGATTTTGAGTTGTTGTATGCTTATTTTCATTTGTTTCAAGGAAATTTTTTATTTCTTCCTTGATCTCACTGTTGACCCATTTGTTATTTAATAACATGCTGTTATTATTCAAGTGTTTGAATGTTTTTCAGTTTTTCTATTGTAGTTGATTTCTAGTTTCATGCCATTGTGATCAGAGAAGATGCTTGATATGATTTCAATCTTCTTAAATTTATTGAGACTCGTTTTGTGTCCTAGCATGTGGTCTATCCTAGAGAATGTACCATGAGCACTTGAAAAGAATGTATACTCTGCTGCTTTAAAGTGAAAGGTTCTGAAGATATCTATTAAATCCAGTTGACCTAGTATATCCCTTAATTCTGCTGTTTCTTTGTTAATTTTCTTTCTTTTTTTTTTTTTTTTTTTTTTTTATTTTTCTGAAGCTGGAAATGGGGAGAGACAGTCAGACAGACTCCCGCATGCGCCCGACCGGGATCCACCCGGCACGCCCACCAGGGGCGAAGCTCTGCCCACCAGGGGGCGATGCTCTGCCCCTCCGGGGCGTCGCTCTGCCGCTACCATAGCCACTCTAGCGCCTGGGGCAGAGGCCAAGGAGCCATCCCCAGCGCCTGGGCTATCTTTGCTCCAATGGAGCCTTGGCTGCAGGAGGGGAAGAGAGAGACAGAGAGAAAGGAGAGGGGTGGAGAAGCAAATGGGCGCTTCTCCTATGTGCCCTGGCCGGGAATCGAACCCAGGTCCCCCGCATGCCAGGCCGATGCTCTACCGCTGAGCGAACTGGCCAGGGCCAATTTTCTTTCTTGAGGATCTATCAATTGGTGTTAGTGGGGTATTGAAATCCCCTACTATTATAGTATTGCTGTTGATCTCTCCCTTTATTTCCATCAAAATCTGCTTTATATATTTAGGTGCTCTTATGTTAGGTGCATAGATATTTATAATGGTTATCTCTTCCTGTTGGATTGCTCCCTTTATCATTATGTAGCGACTTTCTTTATTCCTTACTATAGTCTTTGTTTTAAAGTCTATTTTGTCAGATATAAGTATTGCTACCTCAGCTGTTTTTTCATTTCTATTTGCATGAAATATTTTTTTTTCATCCTTTTACTTTCAGTCTATCTGTATCTTTTGTTTTGAGGTGGGTCTCCTGTAGACAGCATATGTACGGGTCCTGTTTTCTTATCCATTCAGCTACCCTATGTCTTTTGATTGGAGCATTTATTCCATTTACATTTAAGGTTATTATTGATATGTAGTTGTTTATTGCCATTTTTCCCTTTAAATCTATATTCATTTATATATATATATTTACTTATTTTTATTTTTATTTTTTTCCCCCTGCTTTGTTCTGTCTACCGCAGGCCCTTTAACATTTCTTGCAGTATTGGTTTGGTTGTGATGAATTCCTTGAGGTTTGTTTGTTTTTTTTTTTGTCTGGGAAGCTTTTTATTTCTCCTTCAATTTTAAATGATAAGCTTGCTGGATAAAGAAGTCTTGGTTGTAGGCTCTTGTTTTGCATTACTTTGAATATTTCTTGCCATTCCCTTCTGGCCTCTAGTGTTTCTGTTGAGAAGTTGAATGTCATCCTTATGTGGGCTCCTCTGTAGGTAATTAGCTGCCTTTCTCTTGCAGCTTTTAGTATTCTTTCTTTATCCCTTAATTTTGGCATTTTAATTATGATATGTCTTGGTGTAGGCCTCTTTGGGTTCCTCTTGAATGGGACTTTCTGTGCTTTTTAAATTTTTTTTTTAATTTTTAAAATTTATTCATTTTAGAGAGAGGAGAGAAAGAGACAGAGAGAGAAGGGGGGAGGAGCAGGAAGCATCAACTCCCATATGTGCCTTGACTGGGTGAGCCCAGGGTTTTGAACTGGCGACCTCAGCATTTCCAGGTCGACGCTTTATCCACTGCACCACCACAGGTCAGGCCCTGCTTCTTGAATTTGTGTAATTTTTTTCTTCATCAGTTTAGGGAAGTTTTCAGTTATTATTTCTTCAATTAGGTTCTCGATCCCTTTTTCTTTCTCTTCTCCTTCAGGAACCCCTATGATGCGGATGTTGTTTCTCTTCATGTTGTCACAGAACTCTCTTAAAGTTTCCTGAGACTTGCCTGACCAGGCAGTGGTGCAGAGGATAGAGCGTCAGACTGGGATGCTGAGGACCCAAGTTTGAGTCCCTGAGGTTGCCAGCTTGAGTGCAGGCTCATCTGGTTTGAGCAAAAGCTCACCAGCTTGGACCCAAGGTCGCTGGCTCGAGCAAAGGGTTACTCGGTCTGCTGAAGGCCCACGGTCAAGGCACATATGAGAAAAGCAATCAGTGAACAACTAAGGTGTCGCAATGCGCAACAAAACACTAATGATTGATGCTTCTTATCTCTCTCTCTGATCCTGTCTGTCCCTCTCTCTGACTCTCTCTCTGTCTCTGTAAAAAAAAAAAGTTTCCTGAGACTTTTTGAGCCTCTTTTCTTTTTCTTTTTCTTTTTTTTTTGTATTTTTCTGAAGCTGGAAACAGGGAGGCAGTCAGACAGACTCCCGCATGCGCCTGACCGGGATCCGCCCAGCACGCCCACCAGGGGGCGATGCTTTGCCCATCTGGGGCGTTGCTCTGTTGCAACCAGAGCCACTATAACGCCTGGGGCAGAGGCCATGGAGCCATCCCCAGCACCCAGGCCATCTTTTGCTCCAATGGAGCCTCGGCTGTGGGAGGGGAAGAGAGAGACAGAGAGGAAGGAGAGGGGGAGGGGTGGAGAAGCAGATGGGCGCCTCTCCTGTGTGCCCTGGCCAGGAATCGAACCCGGGACTTCTGCACGCCAGGCTGACGCTCTACCACTGAGCCAACCGGCCAGGGCCTGAGCCTCTTTTCTTTTTGCTGCTCCGCTCTGTGCTTTTGGTTAACTTGTCCTCTAAATTGCTAATTTGATCCTCTGCTTCATTCATCCTGCTCTTAATTTCTTCTGGTGTAGTCTTCTTTTTGATATTGTATTTGTCATTTCTGACTGGTTCTTTTTTATGATTTCAATGTCCTTTTTTGTATTTATTTTTTAAATTTTAAAATTTTTTTTTGTGGGAGAGACAGAAGAGAGAGGGACAGATAGGTACAGACAGACAGGAAGAGAGAGAGATGAGACACATCAGTTCTTCGTTGCGGTTCCTTAGTTATTCATTGATTGATTTCTCATATGTGCCTTGACCGGGGGGGCCAAAGCAGACTGACCCCTTGCTTGAGCCAGTGAGCTTGGGCTCAAGCTGGCGAGCCTTGCTCAAACCAGATGAGCTCGCGCTCAAGCTGGCGACCTTGGGATCTTGAACCTGGGTCCTCCGCATTTCAGTCCGATGCTCTATCCACTGCACCACTGCCTGGTCAGGCTCAATGTCCTTTTTGCTGCTTGCTGTCTCTTTATTTAGGTGCTCATTATGTCCGTCCATCGTTGCTCTAAGATCTTTGAGCATCCTAACAACCATTATTTTATACTCTGCATCAGGTAATTTGGTTATTTCCATTTCATTCCATTCTTTTTCTGGGGATTTCTCTTGTTGATTAATTTGGATTGCATTTCCCTGTCTTCCTATTTTGTCAGTTTATAGACTCCTCCTTTTGGTGTGTTTGTATAGCTACCTAAGTCTAGGGTAGGTATTATCTGCCTCCAATGTTCAGTTGTGTTGTTTCTAGATCTTCTTGGGTTGCCATCAGCTGTTGTTTGTAATCTGCTGTGGGCTACTTGTCTGCTATCACTGTTCTTTTTGCTATTTGTGTTGGCATTTTCTGTGTCTTAGCTCGGTCAGGTGTGAGGAGCCCTTCCTTAAGATACCACTCTAACAAGGATTGTTAGGTCCTGAACTGATGCTCTCCGTCCGTATCTGGCTGCTGAATGTGCCTGCCCTGGTCCTCCCTGGCTGGAGCCTGGCTTAGATCAGTGGGGGTCACTGCCTTGACTGACCCTTATCAACCTTTCTGGAGCTACAGGCGATCCAGATCCTGTGGCTGCTTCTGCTGGGCCCAGAATCCATTGGAAATATCAGCTGCACTCCTAAGCTAGCTTTTATCTATTCTTGGCCTGGGGGAAGTTTGTTTAAAAGTTCAAGTTCCCCTGAGACCTGCTTTCTGCCACCTCTTATTTCTGCCATCTCTTATTGCTGGCTACTTATTGGGCTCAGTACTATAATTCATAGATTAGGTATGGTATTGGATGTGACTTGCCCCTTAACCTCAGATGTCATTCTATCCAGACATTTTATTTTATTTTGTTTTGTTTTTTTTCTTCTTTTTCATCCCTCAGAAGGGTGTGGCCACAAGAGCCCAGTGGGTATGGCCTCTGTGTTCCTGATGTGTGGTCTGTCTGCCTGCCTGCTGTCACTGCTGCTGCTGCCTCGGGCATTTGGGCTCGGGCACTGCCAGCGCTGGCTTGCTGCCGCAGCTTCCGTTGCTGCAGGTGGGCTTGCGCATGTGTGCTTGGGCTGCTGCCGTGGCCGCCCTGGCCCCTGCCGGCCTTCCCTCCCTCTGTCGAATACTCAGCAGTGTGGGGGTGGTGGTGTAGCTCAGACCTTAGCACTCACTATTTGTGTCCCTGACATGCTCCCTGCTTCTAAGTGCCTCTTTGTTCTGGCTGGAGTAGGAGAGCCTCCGGTGGGCAGGGTAATTTCTTCCCTTTGCTGGTGTTGCTGCTCCCAGGAAAAATGGTCACTTTTGATTTGGGGAGTGACACAGCCCAGGGGTTAGGGTGCTTGTCCCTCAAAGTGTCTCTCCCTGTGCTTCAGAGATTACACTCTCTTCTGGCAACTCCAGTCCTCTCAGCACTCCCTGATTCTGGAGCCCCGGGTAAGTGGCTGTGAACGAGGTTTTCCGTGCAGTTCCTTTAAGACGGAGCCTGGGTCTGAGAGTTCTGTCTCTTTCTCTCAAACAGTATCCTGGCTCTTTTCTCAGCTAAATACTGTCCGTAAGCCTCTTTTAGGCTCTGGGGCTCTAGGCTGGGGCTCTGGTCCTGGGGCTGAGGACCCACAACTCACCGGGCAACCCACCCCGCTGTTAGAGACCCTCCAGGCCGCAACTCGCTCCTAGGAGCGGGGCAGCCCTTTCTGTTTCTCCGCCTTTCCTACTATTCTCAGTGTGGTTTCTTTGGTGGTCCTTGGTTATAGAATCCTCTTAGTTTAGTCCAAAGTTGGTTTTTCAAGATGATTGTTCTTAAAATTAAGTTGTAATCCACTTTGGTTCTGGTAGGTGGGAGTTAGAACATCCACCTACTCTGTCATCATCTTGCTGCTCTTGGTATCATTTATCTTGAGGTTCAAAATTATATTAGCAAAAATGGATTGACCTGCCAGAAATGATCATTTTCTTCTAAAATACTGGGATGTTTAACAAAATGAAGTATTTCTTTTTCCCTTGCCACTAAATTAGAATGTTGTTACTCTTCATTTGCTAACCTATGACAGGATTAAATCTTAATAAATAATTACAGTATGAGTCTTTTCCCTAGTTGTAATCTTTGACAGTTTTATGGGGACTGAGCTGGTGATTTTGATCGTAGTTCTCATTTTAGGTGTGGTTTGATCCAAAGAGTTAAATTCTGTTGGCAGGACCTTAATCCTGTATCTCCTGGTTCTGCTTTCTTCCTTGCTGGTTTCATTCTCAGGTTACACAGTGATGGAAAGGTAGCTGCCAGCATCTCTAGCTGTATGTCTTTGCAGGTTCAAGGCCAGTAGAAAAAAAAAGAATTCAACAATTTAGTATAATTTCTTGGTCTTTCATGGACCTTTTCATGAATCATGTGTTATGTGGTCACCAGCATGGAATGTGCTGATTGGCCTGATTTGAGTCACATAAACATCCCTGGAGTTGGAAGTGAAGTTAATTGCACAGGAAATATACACTGATAAGAGGGGAGGGTGGTTCTACAAAGGAAAATCTGAGTTTGTTTTTAACTGTATAGGTGCTGGGGAGGACAAAACAAACAAAAATACAAAAACAAAACAAAGTATCCTTTTGACTACTGTGGGTTTTAAAGCAGTTTTCTAAGGTGGTTGTATATTGGATATAGCACTGACCTGTGACTCTGAGGACACAGGTTTGAAACCCTGAGGTGGCTGGCTTGATGAGCACAGGCTCACCATTGAACATGTGGTTGCCTGCTTCAGCGTGAGATCATAGACATGAGGGCCCCCTGTGTACCTCACCAAGGCATGAATGAGAAGCAATCAATGACAACTAAAGTACTTCAACTATGACTTGATGCTTCTCCTCTCTGTCCTTTCCTGCCTGTCTGTCTGTCTCTCTCTCTCTGAAAAAAGCAGTTTTCCAAGAACATTAGTAGTATTAATAAGAAAAAGAGCCCTGCCTGGTTGGCTCAGCAGTAGTGTCAGCCTGGCATGTGGAAGCCCCAGATTCGATTCCTGGCCAGGGCACAGAGGAGAAGTGCCCATCTACTTCTCCACCCTTCCCCCTCCCCTTTTTCTCTCTCTCTCTCTTCCCCTCCCGCAGCCAAGGCTCCATTGGAGCAAAGTTGGCCCAGGTGCTGAGGATGGCTCCATGGCCTCCACCTCAGGCGCTAGAATGGCTCCAGTTGCAACAGAGCAACAGCCCATATGGGCAGAGCATCACCCCCTGGTGGACTTGCCGGGTGGATCCCAGTTTGGCGCATATGGGAGTCTGTCTCTCTTCCCCTCTTCTCACTTCAGAAAATACAAAAAAAAACCCCAAAACCCCAAAATAAAAAACAACTATTTTTCGTTCTTCAGAGGGACCATTAACAGTCATACTAATGGGTAACTCATGTTTTTTACTAAAGCAAATGTTTTAGGTCTATAATGCATGCCACTTAAATCTTGTTTTAGAGATTATTCTTGAAAGAGTTGTTAAAAAGTTAAGGAATTTAGAGTCATACTGATTCTTTGCCCACTGCCAACATTTCAGGTAGCAGAATTGTGCTTTAATTACATCCTTCAATCCTCCAAAATCAAAGGTGAATAGGAGGTTTTAATTTTATATGTTAGTAAATGTTTTTAACCTCTGTATAGAATGTTTTATAGGTAGTGTTTCAAGGATTTTAAAGTTATGTTAATTCCAACTTCAAAAATTAAAATTTAGTCAGCCTTAGATTTGGAGATAGGTGTCATTAGTGTAATAAAGCTTGGCTGCCTAAAGCTATTGCTGCAGAGTGAAGCACCAAGATTATTCTCTAACTGTGAAAGCATGGAGCATCTGAGAAAGTATAGAGATTGCTGGTAAAGAGAACTTCATGGAATGTATTTGTTTTTTTTTTAAGTTTTATTCATTTTAGAGATGGAGAGAGCAAGATAGAGAGAGAGAGAGAGAGAGAGAGAGAGAAGGTGGGAGGAGCAGAAAGCATCAACTCCCATATGTACCATGACCAGGCAAGCCCAGGATTTTGAACCGGCAACCTCAGCATTCCAGGTCGATGCTTTATCCACTGTGCCACCACAGGTCAACCATGGGATGTTATTTTAAAGAGTTATTGCAAAGTGTGTAATTTAATTACTCAATATTTTTACTTGAGATATTTGGGCCAATTTAAATTAGAAAGACATTTGACTTTGAATATCTTTAGATTTGTCATTTGAAAAGATAATCTGGAATTTAATTCCACTTAGGCAAGGGCTGAGGCATTGCATTTCTACTAGGTGGTGCCACCATGAAGTACTAGTAGATTGTATATATATACCCTAGAGCAATGGTACCCAACCTTTTTTGGGCCACGGACCGGTTTAATGTCAGAAAATATTTCCACGGACCGGCCTTTAGGGTGGGATGGATAAATGTATCACATGACCGAGACAAGTGTCAAGAGTGAGTCTTAGATGGATGTAACAGGGCATCTGGTCATTTTTAAAACATAAAACATCGCTCAGACTTAAATATAAATAAAACGGAAATAATGTAAGTTATTTATTCTTTCTCTGCGGACCGGTACCAAATGGCCCACGAACTGGTACCGGTCCGTGGCCCGGGAGTTGGGGACCACTGCCCTAGAGCACTGATGGTAGGTGAGTCCTGAGGATTGGTTGTAGTCCAGAAGCAGTGTTAAGACTTCATCTCACTTTTAATTTCTTTCTTTTTTTTTTGTGAGAGAGAGACAGGGACAGACAGGAAGGGAGAAATATGAGAAGCATCAATTCATAGTTGTGGCACCTTAGTTGTTCATTGATTGTTTTCTCATATGTGCCTTGACTGGGGCTCCACCTGATCGAGTGACCCCTTGCTCAATCCAGTGACCTTGGGCTCAAGCCAGCAGCCTTTGGGCTTCAAGCCAGCAACCTTCGGGCTCAAGCCAGCGACCATTGTGTCATGTTTATGATCTCATGTTCAAACCAGCAACTCTGTGCTCAAGCTGGTGAGCCTGTGCTCAAGCCAGATGAACCTACGCTCCAGCCAGAGACTTAGGGGTTTCAAATCTGGGCCCTCAGTGTCCCAGGCTGATGCTCTTATCTACTGTGCCACCACCTAGTCAGGCCCATGTTTAGTTTTTAGTCTGTTGTTTTTTTGTTTTTTTTGAGACAGAGAGTCAGAGTAAAGGATAGACAGGGACAGACAGACAGGAACGGAGAGATGAGAAGCATCAATCATTAGTTTTTCGTTGCGCATTGCGAATCCTTAGTTGTTCATTGATTGCTTTCTCATATGTGCCTTGACTGTGGGCTGAGTAACCCCTTGCTTGAGCCAGCGACCTTGGGTCCAAGCTGGGTGAATTTTTGCTCAAACCAGATGAGCCTGCGCTCAAGCTGGCGACCTCGGGGTCTTGAACCTGGGTCTTCCGCATCCCAGTTCGATGCTCTATCCACTGCGCCACTGCCTGGTCAGGCTTTAGTCTGTTTTTTAGGTTTGATGTGCTCTGTTTTTTTCCACCAGAATTCAGTAAGGGTTCTGGGGGCCACTTAGGATCGATGCAAGGACTATATCATACAAGGAACTTCTTGACTGGGCTAATTCACTGGAAATTACATGCTGGTTTGGTCAAGTATAGATCTTCTGGGGAACTGAGAACCAGAGAGAATCCTTTAGGTCACCTTGATTTCTTTAATACTTCCTTTGATTATAGAGTAATAATTTGGGTAAAAGTGGGTGGGTGATATATCCTAAAATTGGTGGTAACTTTTTATTTTTTAAAGCAAGGGAGAGAGAGAGAGAGAGAGAGAGAGAGAGAAAGAGAAGCATCGACTCATAATTGTCACTTTAATTGTTCATTGATTGCTTCCCATACATGCCATGCCTAGCCAGCGACCTTGGGCTCAAGCCAGCTACCTTGGGCTTCAAGCCAACTACCTTGGGCTTCAAACCAGTGACCTTTGGGCTCAAGCCAGCAACCATGGGGTCATGTCTATGATCCCATGCTCAAACTGGTGACCTTGGGATTTTGAACCTGGGTCCTCAGTGTCCCAGTTTGATGCTCTATTCATGGCACCACTGTCTGGTCAGGCATTTTTTGGTATTGCTGTTATATTTTTGACTGGACTTATTTGATTTGAACTTTTTCTTATTTAACTTTATTTTTTGAGTATGTGAAACATGCTGCAGAAGTCAAAGCTACATAAACAAGTATCAAGTAAATCTTGCTTATATCTCTGTTCTCTCTAACCTGTTCTCAACTTTCTTGAATTTCTGGTTTGATCCTCCAGTGTTTTTTTTTAAAAATTTCATTACATCTTGTGAGAATGGAAGGAAGGAAGGAGGTGGGAGACTGAAGAGGCTAACGGGTGAGAATGGAGGGAGACGAGTTCTAGTTAAGTAGTGCTTGTGAAATGTTTCATTGGCACTCTTTTTGTCCCACTTCCATTCCTGTTGACTCTGAGAAAGGCAATAACTTTAAAAAATAAACCTTTTATTGGCATAATTTTATTACAGATATGTTGCAAATATAACACAGAATTTCCTTCCTTCAGTTTCCTCTAATATTAACATTACAATACCCTCTGTATTATTTTATATGATCAAAACTGAAAAATAACATTGGCACATTATTATTAAACTGTTTTAGCATTTTTAAGTTGAATTTATTGGGGTGACATTGGCTAATAAAATTATATAAGTTTCAGGTGTACAGTTCTACAATACATCATCTCTATATCATATTGTGTGGTCACCACCCCAAGTCAGGTCTCCTTCCATCACCATTTACCCCCAATATCCTCTAATACCTCCCTTCCACCCCCCCTCTCCATCTGGTAATTATCGCACTGTTATCTGTCTGTGTATATAAGGTTATAAGGTTGCTATTTATTTATTTTTAAGATTTTATTTATTTTAGAGGGAGGAGAGAGAGAGATAGAGAAAGAGACAGAGAAAGGAGGAGGAGCAGGAAGCATCAACTCCCATGTGTGCCTGACCAGGCAAGCCTGGGGTTTTGAACCGGTGACCTCGGCGGTCCAAATAGACGCTTTATCCACTATGCCACCACAGGTCAGGCGAGTTTGTTATTTACCATTATTTATTTTAATTCCTTTACCTTTTTTTACCCATCCCTGCAATCTCCCTCCCCTCTAACAGCTTTCAGTCTATTCTCTATATATGAGTTTGTTTTTATTTGGTTTGTTAGTGTACCAGTTTAGGTTTAAAAAATTTATTTACTTTTTTTGGAGAGAGAGAGAAAGAGAGAGAGAAAGAAACAGCTATTTGTTGTTTCCCCCTTAGTTATGCACTCATAGGTTGATTCTTGTATGTGCCCTGATCGGGGATTAAATCTGCAACCTTGATATATCAGGATTACATTCTAACAGTGGTGGGATTCAGCTGGTTTGCACTGGTTCAGTAGAACCAATGTTTTTTTGTTGAGTTCAGTGAACGGGTTGTTAAAATGGCACTTGTAATCAGGATTCTCTCTCAGGTGGGCGGTTGCCCAGCAATGTGGAAATCACAAATTTACATTTCTTACTCTTTTTTAATGTTTATCTGTACAATAATGTATTTTAAGAGCCTGTAGTAATGTTCATTCCGTCCATAGGTGAAAACAATTTGATGGAACTATGCTTGTAATACTGTTTCCCTGAAAATAAGACATCCCCCGAAAGTAAGACCTAGTGCATTTTTTTTCAGGCTTAGAAATGTAAGGCCTCTCCTAAAAATAAGACCTAGCACAACTATAGGAGCAAAAATTAATATAAGATACTGTCTTATTTTTGGGGAAATGGTAGATTGTTGTACATGGAAATAGAGGCACAAGAAATTCTTGATGAAATTCAGAATTTGCTGGTTATGCTGACGTTTGTGATAACATGACTACAGTATATTAATAAATGTTGATTTTTTTTTTGTTCAACAATATGTGAATTTTTGTTCATGGAAAAATAAGACATCCCGTGAATATAAGACCTAATGCATCTTTAGGAGCAAATTTAATATAAGACATTGTCTTATTTTCAGGGAAACATAGTATTTATTTATTTAATAAAACTCATTATACCTTTGATGAAATACTACATTTTAATTCCCTGCATTTGTTACTTCAGTAAACAAACATATAACATAAAGAGAAAAATCACCAAACAACCAGGGAGTGACAATTTGTATTGTTTTTTGTCAGGTGTTATTTAGTATTTTTCATTAACATTTTAAAACTCTTATAACATAATTTAGTTGTGTGTACTTCTTTTATTGTTCTCATTTAAGTATTAAATGCATGAAATAATAAACTACCTTTTGGTATATCATTTTTTGTACTTAAAATAGTCATTAGGGCAGAGAACTGGTTATTAAATTATTTGAGTCCCACTGTTTCTTTTTCTTTCTTTCTTTTTTTTTTTTTTGTATTTTTCTGAAGTTGGAAACGGGGAGGCAGACAGACAGACTCCCGCATGTGCCCAACCGGGATCCATCCGGCATGCGCACCAGAGGGCGATGTTCTGCCCATCTGGGGCGTTGCTCTGCTGCAACCAGAGCCATTCTAGCACCTGAGGCGGAAGCCACATAGCCATCCTCAGCGCCTGGGCCAACTTTGCTCCAATGGAGCCCTGGCTGCGGGAGGGGAAGAGAGAGACAGAGAGGAAGGAGAGGGGGAGGGGTGGAAAAACAGATGGGCGCTTCTCCTGTGTGCCCTGGCCGGGAATTGAACCCGGGACTCTTGCACGCCAGACCGACGCTCTATCACTGAGCCAACCGGCCAGGGCCTCCACTACTGTTTCTAACCAATTGAGTTACTTGGCCAGGGTCAATTTAGCACTTTTCAAAAGTAAAAACAGCTTTATGACAATTTGGAATGAGTTTTATTAAAGAATCCAAGACAAAGGGCACAAGAAGGCTCTTTTGGACATTTACTGCTGCTTACCAAGATTACTATCAGTTATTTACCCATAAGGATTTGATTTCTTTAGGCTGTTCCAGCTGCTGTGGGGGCACTTTGTATTTTAATTAATCATGGTGTAATGAGAATACTTACCCTAGTGCTTTAGAAGTAAATAAAATAAGGGACAGGTCATACAACCCAGGTCATACAACCTAGGTTAGTGCGTTAAGTATAGTTGTCTGATTTGCGGAGGAATTTATTTATTTTGTAAACTTTCTTATAAAATGCTTTAATATGGTCAGTTCTGTTTTCTGCACATCAGGAGAGGGAAGCTTAGAAATAACAATATATTGATCATGAGTAGTCAACCTTTTTATACCTACTGCCCACTTTTGTATCTCTGTTAGTAGTAAAATTTTCTAACCGCCCACCAGTTCCACAGTAATGGTGATTTATAAAGTAAGGAAGTAACTTGACTTTATAAAATTTATAAAGCAGAGTTACAGCAAGTTAAAGCATATAATAATAATTACTTACCAAGTACTTTATGTTGGATTTTTGCTGTTTGGCAGAATAAATCTTTATAAAACAACTTACTATAATTAAATCTATCTTTTTATTTATACTTTGGTTGCTCTGCTACCGCCCACCATGAAAGCTGGAATGCCCACTAGTGGGCTGTAGGGACCAGGTTGACTACCACTGGGTTAGATGATGACTCCATTGTATACTACATTGCTGATTTTAGAATCCTAGAGCTTGAAGTTGGAAGGTGGCTTGGAGGTGGTTGTGCTAACTTCCTACGTAATACAGAGATCTCTTCAGCAATATCTGTGCATTCATTATAGATTCAGTCTCTGTCCAAGCCCTGCATACTGCTTTGTAAGGCAGGCAGTTCTGATGTTCTTGTATTTGTCGTAAAATTATTCTTATCTTTATCTATCATCTGTCTATCTGTCTATCTATCTATCTATCTATCATCTACCTA
Source organism: Saccopteryx bilineata (assembly GCF_036850765.1). Lineage (NCBI taxonomy): Eukaryota > Metazoa > Chordata > Mammalia > Chiroptera > Emballonuridae > Saccopteryx > Saccopteryx bilineata. The sequence goes on along the minus strand of NC_089490.1, from coordinate 345,321,721 downwards.
TCTATCTAAAATGAGAGGTGGGGAGGCAAAGAGACAGACTCCCACATGTGTCCTGAATGGGATATACCCGACAAACCCTCTATGGGATGATGCTCTGCCCATTTGGGGCCGCTGCTCGGTTGCTCTACTGCTGAGCCAACCGGCCAGGGCCAAATTATTTTCTTGAGCTGAAGGGTAGGTCAGTGCTCAGCCTTTGTAGCAATAGAGTATAAAGACTAAATTATATCTCTTAGGTATGTATAAATATAGGACACACACACACGTATGTATGTATGTATGTATAACCCCTTTGCTTTCTTTCTGCTTTGTTTCCTTCTTTTGAGGTATCCTTATTTATTATTTACCATTTTGTTTATTATTTTGTTTCCTTGTTCATATTTGGTTACTTAGAAATGTTGGGATAAAGAGATGAATAATGATAATGATTAATTCTAACCTTGTAGGAGTGTTATGAAGATTAAATAAGATCACATGTGTAAAGTGTTCAGCATAATACATAGTACATGGTAATCATTTAATAAATGCTAACAGTATAGTGATGGTAATAGTCTCTGTCATCATGTCTTTTCTTCCCAGATTAATAGAGAAAACAACTGTAAACAACTACCTATAATACAAGGCTAAATGAAAATAAATGGCATAATGGAGAGAGAAGTAAAGTTCTTATTCTTATAAAAGAGCAGTTATTTTCAGTTAGAGATCAGGAAGAAGGACTGTTGTCTCCTTAATTTTGAAGTAGAAATAGGATCTCTTTAAAGAGAGTGGTATTCTATGCTCTGGTTTTTCTTCAGATCGTATAAATCTTTCGCCTTTTAAAGAGAGTGGTATTCTAGATCATTTCTAGCAAAAGCATGAGCTAGGAATGTGCATGGAAGGGACATGTGTAACTAAGCTGTCTTGTGTGACTGAGGGTTTAAATATGTGCAAGGTCTATTGGGAAGTAAGAATCATATATGGATTGCACAGGGCTTTGAAAACAGTAATGGGAAGTTTGTATTTTGTGCTAAAGGCTTTGGGTAATATTTTCAAGTCTGAATAAAGGACAGGATTGCAGTCTTACAGGGATATGAATGTGATTACTGTGTATAGGCAATTTAGTGGTTCCTGTGAACTTAAAATCTTGACTGAGAGGGCTAATGAAAAATAGGTAGTAGGAGGAAATTGTAGCCGTAATCCAGGGTGTGAAATGGAAACTGTTGGCAGTTTTTGGAAAAATGAGTCTTTTAGAGTAAGCCCTAGGATCTTTCTGTAAATACATTTTAGGCTTTTCATACTTAGAGTATTAAGTAAATTTATTAGACAATAACCTCTCTCAAAGAATCTTAATCTCTGGATTGGGAGAAAGGATTGCATATAAAGAAAGAACTGTACTTTTCTGGTTGACTGCACATGTAATCAAAGATGGACTTGCCTCAGTAGAATAGGATATATTTTAGCCCAAAGGGAGAGCTTTAAGCATATTTTAAAACTGAGCATTTTGTTGCTATTTTTAAATCTCTGAACATAATATTTGACACAGGGAACCAGCTTTTGGGAAAGAATCTGATGTGCTCAGATTTCAGCATTGCTAGCATTTTCTTTTTGTGATATGAAATGATTTGGCTATTCCTTAAGTTATCTTATATTTTGATTTCTACTGTTGCTTAAGGAGCTTTTGCCTTTCATCACACTACACTTGTTTTTTTTTTTTTTTTTTTTGTTTGTTTGTTTTTGACAGAGACGGGGAGAGTTAGATAGAAGGACAGACAAGATAGGAAGGAAGAGAGATGAGAAGTATCAATTCTTTGTTGCTGCATCTTGTTATTCATTGATTGCTTTCTCATATGTGCCTTGATCCGGGGGCTACAGCAGAGTGAGTGATCCCTTGCTCAAGCCAGTGACCTTGGGCTTCAAGCCAGCGACCTTGGGCTTCAAGCCAGCAACCTCTGGGCTCAAGCCAGCAATCATGGGGTCATGTCTGTGATTCCATGCTGAAGCTAGAGACCCGTGCTTAAAGCTGTTGAGCCCACGCTCAAGCCGGATGAGCCTGCGCTCAAATCAGCGACCTCGGGTTTCGAACCTGGGTCCTCTATGTCCAGTCCAAAGCTCTATCCACTGCTCCACCTCCTGGTCAGGCTCATCATACTTGTGACTCCAAATAATTCATGCATTCTAGTTTGAGAAATTGTTGGGAAGGATGCCTGATTAGCTTTCCAGTAAGCAATAATAGCTCTTCAAGTGAGAATTTAATTTAAGCTACAACAGTTGAGTCATTGGTGAGATGCAGTGACCAGTGAGTTAATTGCTTTTATTTTTTGGTTTTGGCTTCTTTTTTGGTTGTACAAATATATAGATGGTCTGGTATCTAGACTGAACTAGCAATAGGGCTGTATGAATGTAATAGCTGCTGATTTTCTGTTGGTATGAGATAGACTTTGCATGTCTACCAGCATCCTTCTGAAGGGAAAAAAGGAAATTACTAAAGTTCTAGGAAATACTAATGCTATACTGCAGGTATATAGCACTTACATAATATTTATGCTTTTCAAAAATATTTCATATTGTTGTCATTTCATGCTCACAACATGAAAGTGACACGTTTTAGCCTTGTAAATGAGACATGGCAGGTACAATTCTCATTTGACAGTGGGGGTACTGAGACATAAATGAAAGACTGGGTAAGGTTGGTGGCTCAACAGATAAATCACTGGGACAACTTACTGTCTTTCATTTAAAATTTTAACTTAGGAAATTTTATAGGAGGAAAAAGCTGAATGCCCCTCTTTTTTTTTGTGGTTTACTTTTTAGCGTCGTCTTAGACATCTTCGGAACATTGCTGCCCGGAACATTGTTAATAGAAATGGCCATCAACTCCTTGATACCTACTTCACACTTCACTTGTGTAATACTGAAAAGATATATAAAGGTAAGGGACTTGCTACCCACAGATCATTACATCTCATTTTTATTCTTTTGTGACACAAGTGCCACTTGCTCTCACTGCTTACTGGAAGGCTAAATTGTCATGCTGTGAAAATATTGCTTGAGCAGTTGTTATATATATTAAGAAACATGATGTTTGGACAATTCTTTCAGATAACCTTACTTTGGTAAGTTTATCATTCCTTTGTGAATGTTAGTTAATAACTTTATTCCAGTAGCTATTGTTTAAAATAGATTATATGAGTTCAATATCCAGTACTAATTTGCTTTTCTTTAAAGTGTAATTGATTTTGATCCTGCCCAGATAGCTCAATTGGTTAGAGCATTGTCCCAGTACACTAAGAATCAAGCAATGAATGCATAAATAAGTGGAACAACAAATCACTGTTTCTTTACTTTCTTCTCTCTCTAAAATCAATCAATAAAAAAAAATGTAATTGATTTCTTTAATATTTTGGTAAAATTGGGTCCTAGTTCATATAATCTCATATCTGTAATTCCTTGTATATATGGAGTCGTTTTTTAGAATTGGCACATGGTTTCTTTTAATTCAGTTTTATGTATTGAAATGCGAATTCTTCCATAAATGACAGTTCTAAAAGTAGACCCAATATGTGATTCAATATCACAAGTATTTTTTGAATACATATTAGATGAAAGGGACTTTGATATAATCAGTTGACTTTATGTTGGATGCTTTAAGAGAGGAAGCATGGTATAATGACAAGAATATTGGATTAGGATAGAAAATATCAATACTACTTACAGCTCAGCTATTTACTAGCTGTTTGACTTGGGACAAAGATCATGGCTTTTTAAACTTCATTTTTCCCATTTGTAAAGTGGAGATTATGAGGTCTTATGAAGCTGGCAAGACTGAGGATCAACTGAGATAAAGTGATAACAGTAGGTATGATGTTATTAAAGGTCTTCATATATATTTGTGTGTGTGTGTTTGTGTGTGTGAGAGAGAGAGGGAAAGGGAGAGACAGGAAAGGAGACAGATGAGAAGCATCAAGTTTTAATTGCGGCACTTTAGTTGTTCATTGATTGCTTCTCATATGTGCCTTGACTGGGGTGCTCTAACTGAGCCAGTGACCTCTTTGCTCAACTCAGTGACCTTGGGATAGAGCCAGTGACCATGGGGTCATGTTGATGTTTGCACGCTCAAGCTTGCAACCCCATGCTCAAGCCCAATGGGCCCTCACTCAAGTCGGCAACCTCAGGGCTTTTTGAATCTGAGACCTCAGCATCCCAGGTTGATGCTTTATCCACTGAATCGCCACCAGTAAGGCAAAGGTCTTCTTATTAATAAAAGGTGGAATTATTTTAATAAAAGTTATTGAGGATTTGAATTTTGTCCTTTGGCAAAGATGAAATATTTAAATGACATTTATTTTTTGGTTTTAATTACTTTTAAAAACCATTATTATCAAAGCAGTAGTTGTTTTAGCAAATATTTTCTTTTTTTTTTTAATTTTAATACCAGCATAAGCTTATTAAAAAATTCAATCAGGAATTATGTTGAGTAGAACCTCCCCACCCTCCAGTGTAAATAGCATTAAAGTACCTTTTAAGGATGAAAAAGGACTCTAAAATCTGCTATTTTCACATAATTTTATTTGATTTTTATTTTTTACTTTGACCATCGTGTATTTTTAAAATAATTGCTGTAATCTGAGTGAATAATGCTAGCTATTATACCAAATACCACAGATCTCAGTAGCTTAACATAACAAATTTCATACTCTAAGCTCAGTGTGGGGGTGTTCTGTATCAGGCACTGTTCTGACTGCTGTCTGCTAAGTGGTGACTCTGGGGTCCAGGCTGCTTCTGTTTTGGAATGCTGCTGTCATTAACACATGACCTCTGACACAGCAAGAGAGAGATAATTTGAGGGAAATTTTTTTCTTAATTAAAAAAAAAAATTATTGATTTTTGAGAAATAAGAATAGAGAGAGGCGGACAGACAGAAGCATTGTTTTGTTGTTCTACTTATTTATGCACTCATTGGTTGATTTTTGTATGTGTCCTGACTGGGGATAGAACCCAACCGTAGCATATCAGGATGACACTCTAACCAGTGGAGTTACCCGGCCAGGGCCTGAGGGAGATTTTTAAAAATGGAAATAGCCCAGCTTAATTCCATCACATTCTATTGGCCATAGATCTGCATCATTCTTTTTAGATGAAAAGAGGCCTAGGAAATGTTGTCTTCCTATGTATCTAGGAGGAAAATAAACAGCTTGGTTGCTATTTGTCCTAAATGTATAAGCATTTTTGCAAACTTTAATACATTTGATCTACTGTTCACTAATACTGGTTTTATCATTAGCAATATATGACAGTGTCAGAGTATTTTAAATTTTTGATAGGTTTCTATAATCAGTTCTTGATCATTTTCATAGAACTTCTGTGTCCTTGCTCTCCAGAGTTATATCTGATAATAACGATTAACATTGTACTTAGAGCATTTTAGGTATTTGGTAATGGTTGCAATTGTTATTAGAACTGTAATGTTAACAATCGTAATAGTAGTTTCTAAAAAGAGAGTAGTCATGGGACTGGTTAATGACCATGATGTAAGAACTTGTCTAAGAGAGATGAGGAAAGTGATTTTTGTTTTTGTCTTTTGTCTTTTTGCTCAGATTACATTTTGAGCTTAGAAATTATCATTGACTATTTCTTGAAGTTATCTCAATAAAAGGATCATTAACACCATTAGGGAATAGCTGGTGGTTTTGAATCTATCACTAACTGGCCAACCCTTTGGCTAGGGCAGTGGTCAGCAAACTCACTAGTCAGCAGAGCCAAATATCAACAGGAAGTTGCTGCCATTTTCTTTGGCAGCAGTGGGTTTAGGCCAGCAGCAGCGACAGAGATGCGCATGTGTGGGCTCTCCTGAGGCCTCCTCGTCCAGGGCTGGGATTTAGTTGATGCTGAGTTGCGCATCTCCCACATGTGGCTTGCGAGCCGCGGTTTGCTGACCACTGGGGTAGGGCATTTAGTTAATTTATCTCTACAATGAGAGGATTGATGATTTCTGAGACTTCCTTATGTTCCAAAATGTCATGGATGAATGAAGTCTTTTCATGGTGGTTTTGTCAGGCCCATGTGTTGGGCTCTATAACTTTTATCTACCATAAGGGGAACCAAGAGCTGTTTCCTTACTAAACCTAGCTAATACTTTATTTTATTGGACCTGTGATAATAAACACAGGTCCAGTTATTTATTTCATGATCATTATGTGGCCGTTGGCCTAGGAAGACCATGCTAGAAAGCAAATTGGCTCTTCTTACAAAACCACTTGTACCACCTGTGTAGAGGCATCATTTGTTAGTTTTAAAAGACAAGTTTTTTTTAATAAGAATATCTCAAATGTTAATTTCTAAATTATTATTTTATTTTAGCTGAATTCAGAGCAGGTCCTAAGAAGTTATATATGAAAATTTAAAAAAATTGACATCTTTTAGTGTCCTTAGGAGGCTGTCTACTTTTTAGTTAGTTTGAATCAAGCACTAACACATTGTTCTCTCTGGAGAACAATGTCTTGTGTTTTGGATGAGAACCTAGTTTTTAATCCTGGTTTCCTCTTAAACTTGAAAATTTTATAAAATCAAGCTTGTTCTTAAGCCATAGTTATTTTCTTACTATGAAATGTGAATGCCTGTCCTCTCCTGGAAAATCAACCAGATATTTGGAATATATCGAAGGATGAACTCTATATAATCCAGTTTGGAGATCTCATCCATGTCTCCTAGTTTTAGATATGCTTTGTCACTAATAACTTGCAAAATGTTCTTAGCTTGAATCCTCCCCTCTGAACTCATACTCCTATATTCAATTGCCTACTTACTCTACATCTTTATTTGGAGTCCAGTAGGTAACTTAAAGTTGATATATTCAAAACCATATTTTGATATTCCAGCTCTGAACCACCTCCTGTATTCTTTCTTCTTTCAGAAAATGGCAACTTCATTCTTTAATATTTTTGGCCAAAAAACTTGGAATCATCCTGTATTGTCCTCTTTTGCATCAATCTTTTTATATATGTATCTATGTATTTATGTATTTTAGAGAGAGAGAGAGAAAAACATCAACTTGTTGTTCCACTTATTTATACCTTCATTGGATCCTTGTATGTGCCCTGATCGGGGATCAAACCCTCAACTGTGGTGTATTGGGATGATGCTCTAACCACCTGAACTACGTGGCTAGGACTATCCCACATTCAGTCTTTTAGCAAATACTTTTGGCTCTTACTATCAAAATATATCTATAATATAATCATTCCTACTACCTCCAAATCACTATCATCTCTTGCCTGAATTGTTGAAGTAGACTTCTGTTAAGTTAGCCTACTCATGTATCCTCTTCAGTATGTTCTCAACTGAGGTCTCATTAAAATTGAAGTGAGATCATGTTATTCCTCTCCTTAAAACCCTCCAGTGTCTTCCCATCTTACTCTGTAAAAGCTAAAATCCTAAAGGTTTTTCAGAAGGCTTTCATGATCTGACCCTCTGTTACTCTCGGGACTCATCTCCTACTCTTCTGCTTCTCGGTTCCCACCACACCAACTTTGCTGCTCCATGAATATATCAAGTTTACTTCAATTGAAAGGCCTCTGCACTTGCTGTGTCTTTGCCTGTGCACACTTTTTCTTGACATCTACACGATGAGCTCCTCTACCCACTTTCAGGTCTTTACTCTGAATGTTTTCTCAGAGAAATTTTTCTGATCGCTGACTAAACCCTTTGAAAAATTGTGACTACTTTTCTCCTGTTTTTCGTGCTTTATTTTTCTCCACAATACTTAAGATCATTTGACATACTGTATGTTTAACTCTTTGGTTAATATATGTCTCTCTCCACTTGAATGTAAACTCCACGAGAGCAGAAAATTTAAAGTCAGTAACTTTTAGGTCACTTTTGTTCACTGCATTATTTCCAATACTTGGAACAATGCTTGGCACATACTGTGAGTTAAGTGTATATTTTTTTTCATTAAATTTTTGAATAGCTAATGCAGTTAATGGTTCAGAATATACATGAAGTGCATTTCATGGTATATATATATATGTGTGTGTGTGTGTGTGTGTGTGTGTGTATAAAGGTTTGTATTAAAGTCTTGCTTTCATCTGTTCTGTTTCCCTAGTTTTCTACTCCACTCTGATAACCACTGTTACTCATTTCTTGAGATTCTTTATACAAATACAAGTTAAATTAGTACCAAGCTATATATATTTCTGTGCTTTGAAATTTTCATTTAATATGTCTTCAATGTTTTTTTTTATATTTAAAATGTTTTTCTGTATCCTAAATGTTTTTTCTTATTGGTTCATAGAGAGCTTCCCTACTTTTCTGCATAGTTTTGCATTGAGTAGTGTGCCATAAATTATTTGACTGGCTCCTATTGATAGACATTTATAGGTGGTTCCCGTCTTTTGCTGTACACACAGTACTGTATTAAGTAACTTTATAAGCACATTATTTTCTAAATTTTGAGAAGCAGAAGTACAAAGAGAGTGTATATTTATAGACTTGGTAGATATTAGAAAATTGTCCTTGCTTACATTCCCAGTTGTTATGTCTTTGCCCCAGAGCCTCACAGTACAATCAAACTTTTGAGTTTTTGCCCATCTGATAGGTGAAAAGTAGATAGTATAGTTTAAGTTTGTATTTCTTTTATTGTGAGTGAAGTTGAAGTCCTAGAAAAGCATTTGTTGAGTGAATGGAATGCTGCAGAACAGCTAGAACGTGCCAGTGGTGCTGTGCTCTGCAGCCTCTGGTTGCTTTGTTTAGGCTGTGGCATGGATAGAGAAATGTTTGCATCTAATGGTCTCTTTTATGTAGAAATAGATCTTGGATGAGCATCTTTTTGTTCAAATTGAATTAATTAAAAATTCATGGAATTGTAATAAAAATTTTAATTTATAGTGTCAAATAATATAATTCAATTTGAGTTAATAAAAAATGATAGAACTGTATTAATAAAAATATAATTCATAATTTACCATTTCTTTTGAGCCTCACAACAACCCTGTTATTTTTCAAGTGTCATTCTCTTTTGAAAGGTAATATGCCCAAAAAAGTTGACTTGACCATGGTCAAGCTTATGCATGGTAGATTGGGGACTAGAACTATTTTTTTCCTTTTTTTTTAGTGAAAGAGACAGAGACAGAGAGAGGGACAGATAGAGAGACAGACAGGAAGGGAGAGAGATAAGAAGCATCAGTTCTTTGTTGTAGCACCTTAGTTGTTCATTGATTGCTTTCTCATATGTGCCTTGATCGGTGGTGGTGAGGCTATAGCAGACTGAGTATCCCCTTGCTCAAGCCAGTGATCTTGGGCTTTAAGCCAGAGACCTTTGGGCTCAAGCTAGAGATCAGAAGATCATGTCTATGATCTCAGAGACCCCGCGCTCAAGCTGCATGAACCCGCGCTCAAGCTGGGGACGTCGGGGTTTCGAACCTGGGTCTTCCGCATCCCAAGCCAACGCTCTATCCACTGTGCCACTGCCTGGTTAGGTGGGACTGGAACTATTTTTGATTCTAAATTCTTCTAAATTCACTATTCTGTTTTTCACCATGCTGCTAATTTTATTGACAATATTTTAGATGTAACAGAATGATAGACTGTTTAGGTCCATGGTTAGCATGTTAGAAATTACCTTAGACTTGATTTCTTTCCAAATTGTGTGACTCCTTCATTGATCTCTCTGCATTTAAGTTAGCAAGTCCATTTTGAAGGTTTCAAGGAGAAGGAAAATTGTTCAATTTCATTTATACAAACAATCAGGTAGCAAAGTTTTGAAAGAATTCTATTCATCTTCTAAGAGCTGGAGATACTTATTTTGGAAATTGTTTAATTAATTTAACTTTGTAGATTAAGCTGAGGAATTTTCTCCCTTGAAAGGAAAAAGGAATACTTAATTTTTTCCCACTGATTTTTAAAGTAATACTACAATGTAAAAGTATAAATACCTTGTTATAAAAATGAACACCTTTTTAGTCCCTTTAGTGTTTTTTCTAAAAAAAAAAAAGGCATATATAAATTTGAATATATGGATATATACAAATACATACATACATAAGTATCTATAATTAATTTACAGTTGGAATAGTTGGTTAACCTTTTGGGGAATAAATGAAAAGAGTAATACTTAGTGTTGCCTAGTGTTGGGGAACAGTTTTTATTTTGAAAGAGAGAATGTGTGAGTGTGAGCAGGAGGGGAGAGAAAGGATGAGAAGCATCAACTCGTAGTTGCTTTCACTTTAGCTGTGCATTAATAAGTGACCAATCGTCCTCCTTTAGGTGTTATAAAGTACTGCACCCCAGATTCTGAAAGGCACTGTACCTCATTTCATCAAGTTCACATAGAGACACCCAGTCCAGATGAATTTTGAAGAGTTTTATTAGAGGAGGAGAGTTATTAAATATGCCGGCCGCATATGGCTGACACGGGGCATCAGACCCAAATCGTGCAGTCCCAAAAATAGTTCAGGGGCTGCTTATATCACACATGGGCGGGGGAGGGCATGATGTTATGGTGTAGGCTGGCAACATTTGTTTAGGGATACACAGAAACATTAAGACTTTCAAGGTAACACAAAGATATATACAAATTTTTCAAGGTTCATCTTCCCCCACTAGCCTAGAGGTATTTTACTCTCAAGATTCCAAGAAGGGGGAGGAACTACAATCAATGCAAGGTGGTATGTAAATTCTGCCTCCTATTGAAAGAGAAGTTTCTTGGTTAATCTTTATTTTAGATTTAAAACTAAATGACCCATTGTTCTCGCAAGCTAGAATATTTTATGTTCTTCTCCCTCTCCTCTCTAAAGGAGGGACTGTGTGCCACCACCAATCAGATAGACAAACAGTTATTTTTGTAGGTGGGATTGTAAATTGGTACAATATATTTAGAGAATAAATTGACAATATCTATCAAATTCATATTTTTCTTTTTGTCTTGCAGTTTTATTTCTAATAGTTTATCCTATAGATTCAAATATGTTAGTGTAGATATCTTTCAAAGATTGCTTATTTATAACATTACTTGAAATATCTAAAAATTAGCAGTAACCTAAATGTTTATCAGTAAGAGATACTTTGAAAAAATTCTGTTTAGCAGTAGGAGATTCTGTTGAAAAAAATCAACAATGCTACTCCTTTATGGTGCTTACAAAGAAAGGTTTAATATATGAGATATAAGTTTCAATTTATTAGGAAAAAATAGTTTGTCCATGTATCATCTAAAAGCATCTCAAGGACTAGTAGTATTTGCATCATGCTTGGGAAATAGTATCTTATAGCAACCTGAGGATACAGGGTCCTTGTGAGCTCTGCAGAGACAGAGAGCATCCTGGAGGTAGGTAACTTGGCAAGGTCAGCAGGGAATGTTGGAGGCTGGTTGGAAATGTTTGCCCGAACTTCTGTCACATTTTTCTCTTTTGATTGTGTTTTCAGGTTTTGTAACAGTTAACATATACTTGAAGGTTTGTAGGATCATGCTTACAGAGGATTTTTGGTTATTAGTTTAATTCTTTAAGTTGTCTAATGATAAATGGGCCCACAGAAATTAGAATATTAATGACAGGTGGAACTATATATAACTTATGTTACCTGGTTGATAGATCCATATTCACTCCACAATACTACAATGCATAATCATAAGAGATGTTTGAGAAAAACAGGGCATATGGAAGCAGTTGTAGAGTGGCAGTAGGTAGGGAGAAGAAAATCTGAGTTTTAAGGACACAAATTTGAATCTAGGATAAAAGGAACCATTAAAGTAAAAGTAAGTAACTTAAATCTTAATTGGTTTTGACCTTTAAAACACCTTTATTTATATTTTAATTTATTTTTTACAGATAAAGCTATAGAGAAGATAGATCCGTTGAAAATATTTTAAAATGTTTTACTGATACATATGTTAGAAAATTTACCGGATTAAGAGTTAATGAGCTTATTTTCTTCCATATCACTTATCGTTCTTTTTCTTTTTTTCCAGAATTTTATAGAAGTGAAGTGATTAAGAATTCCTTGGTAAGTTTGCCTTCTGACAGGTACATATGACTAAGCCTGTAATTCCTGTTTCAGAAAATGCTGAGACATAAAATAAAGCTAAGTTCAGTTGTGGTACAATCCTTCTACAGTTTGGTTGATTACTGCTTAAATCTTCATTGATTTGTTCATTGCTGTATCTCTTGTGCTTAGAATATGTCTGGCACATAGTAGGTGCTTGATAAATATTTGTTGAATAAACTGATATTTTTTTTCTATTAAAAACTTTTTTTTAACTCAAAATTTTATAATTCTATCACTTCTGTATACTAGAGAGGCTTTTGACTTACCAAACATTATAATAAATGATATCTTTGTTTAGATAGAGTTCTTAAAATTTTTATGTCTAGGGCCATCGTATAGGATCCTTCCAGTTTTTGGGAATGATGTTACTTAGAAATTTGAAAGTGTGCTACTTTTGATAATCTATACATTTGGTATTTGCATTATTAATGGCTCACTTTATTGGGCCATGTTGATAAAGAAGAAGAGCTTTAGGGTAATGATTATATCCCTTTAATGGTCCAAGACCACACTGGAGTTGGCTGCTGTCCACATGTTTAGACCTCATCTCCTAATATTTTTTCTCAGTCATTGTACTTTAGGCATACCTCATTTTTTAGGGCTTTAAAAATACCAAGCTTGTCTTGTTCCTTATACCTAGAACTCTTGTTTCCCTGGCTCTTCATCTGGCTGAAGAAATCTTTGAGATCTCAACTATGACACTTCTGCTAGGCTTCTCTGACTATTCTATCATCTAAAGTAGTTTCCTTTCCCTTATTCACTGTTTTTCATGTCACCTGTTTTATTTTCTTTAGACTGAGCATTTATCACTATTAGAAACTCTTATTCACTTACTAATTTGTGTTTCTTTATTATCTGTCTCACATCTACCAGAACATAAATTCCATGAGAGCAGGGACCTTGCCAGACTTGTTTGCCTTTGAAACCCTAAAGTGCAGAATAGTATAGATGCTCAGTGAGTATTTGTTAGATGAATAAGTGGATATTAGTGATGTATCATGTTTGCAGAATTTTTTTACAAATGTTATCCCATTTTGCCTGACCAGGTGGTAGCACAGTGGATAGAGCATTGGACTGGGACCTGGAGGACCGAGGTTTGAAACCCTGAGGTCGCTGGCTTTAGTATGGGCTCATCCGGCTTGAGTGAGGGCTCACCAGCTTGAGTGTGGGCTCACCAGCTTGAGTGCAGGGTCACTGGCTTGTGCGTGGGGTCATAGACATGACCCCATGTTTGCTGGCTTGAGCCCAAGGTCGCTGGCTTGAGCAAGGGGTCACTTGCTCTGCTGTAGCCCCTGATAAAAGCACATATGAGAAAGCAGTCAATGAATAACTAAGGTGCCACAATGAAGAATTGATGTTTCTCATCTCTCTCCCTTCCTGTTTGTCCCTGTCTGTTCCTCTTTCTGTCTCTCTGTCACAAAACAAACAAACAAACAAACAAAACAAAAAAACCCCCAAATGTCCCATTTTGAACCTTAAAAAGTATGTAAGGTAGATGGGGTAAGTAGATCTTAAGAAACTGACATACAGAGAGGCCCAACAACTTAGTTATACAGCTACAAGACCAGAACCTCAGTTCTTAGACCTTCTGTCTTAAAGTTTCTACTGCTCTTTCCTCTTCCTCAAGCTGTCTTTTGAATATCTCAAATATCATAATAGATTTGGATTCTAGGCCAAACAGGTTCCTGAAACTCATCTCTGATGAACTCCAGTCATCAGTAAAGCTCTTCATGCATTACATGTTCATGATAAATGACTAGCACCAGGCCTGGCACATAATAGGTACTGCACAAATATTACTATTTTCTTATCTTCTGGCTTAGGAGGAAATTGAAATAGCCCACAGAGAAGTGAGAGGTGGGAAGGGGTTTATGGAGTAGAATATACTTTGATTTATCTACTCCCTTTTACATAGTCAAAACTCTAGATGGAGGTGGTTTTACAACATCCCATTATATTTTCTCTGGATTTGTATTATAATGGACCCTATGCTGTAGTGGTACCTTACGGTATTATTATGCATTATAAGAATTGTATTAACTTGATATTCACTTGACTTCCAAATCCATATTTTTAAACATCATCTCTCTGAATGGTAATTCTTGTCTTCAGCTCCTTTTGACTCCTGTCTTTAAATAACTTCTGTACTCTATATTAATTTGTGACATCTTCATCCCTGGTGTACTTAAGCTGAGTAATGCTTTGTAAAATGGATTCCCGTCAAGGGAAGAGGGTTGAACAAAAAGACTTCCAAGGTCTTTTCAACTATAGTTTGTACTGCAGTTATATTTCCTGAGTATTCCACTTAATAACATTTGCTTGCATTGTACTTGTTCATGAATGTTTCATCTCCCAAAGTAGATGAAAGCTACTGAAGGTTGGAGACCGCCTGAAAATCTTTATGTCTCCACTGTTACTTCTGTCCTGTAGTGGTTTGCTAAATGTTGATTCATTGATATTTCCTTTTAAGGCTATTCTTGGAGATTGTGATATTTTTAGCAAGGATTGTTAGTTTCTTTTATGCCTTAATATAGGTTTGATAATCCTTAATTCTTTTCTTTTTGAAAGGATTCTTCTTAGCTTTTTGCCAAATCATTGTAACTGGTTCAGATTAGAGGGCGTTGAGCACCACAGGGGTTAGCTACTCTCAGGGAATAATATGCTGGGGATGGCACATTGTTACCTCCCTTCTTGCTGCCTCTGAAGAACTATAGATGAGTAGAATTTGATTTCTTCCCTGCCTAGAAGGTTTTAATATAGATATTTGTATTTCTCTGAAGTTAGAAGCGGGGAGGCAGTCAGGCAGACTCCCGCATGTGTCCGACCAGGATCCACGTGGCATGCCCACCAGGGGGTGAGGCTCTGCCCATCTGGGGCATTGCTCCCTTTCCGCCTGAGCCATTCTAGCACGTGAAGCAGAGGCCTTGGAGCCATCCTCAGCGCCTGGGCCAACTTTGCTCCAGTGGAGCCTTGGCTGCAGAAGGGGAAGAAAGAGACCAGGGATCTGGAAGGAGAGGGGGAGGGGTGGAGAAGCAGATGGACACTGCTTCTCTGTGCCCTGACCGGAAATCAAACCCAGGACTTTCACACGCCGGGCCGATGCTCAACTGCTGAGCCAACTGGCCAGGACCTGAGGTTTTAATTCTTAAACTATTGTTGTATTTGCTGAATGGAGTTAGTGGTTTAAATGCTTTTATTCCTCCCGGTGACCGTTGTGCTTGGCACATAGTGCTCAACAAATGTTTCTTATTGGATGAATTCTTCCACAAATATTTATTGACTGACCTCTGATTAGCTACTAAAGGACTAAGCAAAGTAATTATTTGTAGCTAAGATTTCAGTAAATTTTCACTCTAGTGAACTAAGTCAGACTCTGGCGAGCTGGTGAATAATATTTTTTACTTATGTAACTTGAGACTTTGACTCTTTTCTCTAGGTTTGTATTCTGAGCTTGGTTCTTAGACCAGAGTGGCCTGGTTTTGCCACTCTGACGTTAAAGGCAACATAGAAAAATGGACACAAGATTAAAAACAGTGTTTTCCTTAAAGGTTAGATAAACTGTCCTTACGTGCCTTTTCTGTGCCTCTTTCTAACTCCTGAAATCTCCAACTAAGTTCTGTCCAGTCAGCTTCCTGTGACGAGTGCAGCGTTCTATGCACTGTCCTGTGCACTTGCCACTAGCCACATGTGGCTCTTGAGCACTTGAATATGGTTAAGTCTTACTGAGGAACTGAATATTTAGTTTTATTTAATTTTAAATTAAATAGTCACAAGTGGCTAATGGATATAGTGTTGGATAGCTCAGTCTAGATGCTTCGGAAAGCTTTCTTACAAATCTGTTACCTTAGCAGGAAGAAATTTCTTATTTTGTGTGTGCTTTAAAAAGATTTTATACACACACACACACACACACACATATTGTACTTATACCACTAGTACCATTCTAAATAAATTTAATAGCTGTTCATGTGGTTGCCTCACGTGGTTGTCCTTTAATACATAGGATAAACCTCATGGAGTCAGGGACTTTGTGTACTTCATCTTTGTAGTCTCCACAGGCATTGTATTGTGTTTGGCTTGTACTTGGCAAACAAGCAAGGGAAAGACAATTTATAGTATATATATATGTGCTAATCCAAGTTGTCAGTTGTAAGATTCACCATTATTTCATGTTCACTAAGAAAAAATAAACACGTCTGAGCTGAAACACAGGGCCTTGGCAACAGTCCTGTGTGAATTGTGGTCAATCTTACTAACCTCTTATTACTTTGAAATTTCTTTTACACATTCCAAGGAAGTATTTATTTAGCAGTTTTTTCTTCCTTTATGTGTATTGCTTGACCTGTGATAGAGAATCTTTTGTATGTATCTCAGCAATAAAATATAAATCAGTTTCCTCAATTGTGGGAATTTCCTTATGTTCTGTAAAGAAGATGGATGAGGTTATTTCTCCATTGGTGGATATTTGCTTCTCTAATACCAAATTTGTGCCTCATTGCTTTATATCTTTGCCGTTATGCTTATATAAAAACTTAATACTTTTAATTGAATTTTATTAATTTTAAATCTTAATTTAATTTTAACATACATGGGTTTACAGATCTTAAGTATACATTTTGGTGAATTTTTTTCAAATTAAATACACCCATGTAACCAGTGTCTATCTAGATCAAGAAATAGACTTTCAGTGCCCCCAAAGCCCCCTCCTGCCCTCTTCAGTTACTGTTACCCTCTTGACTTTTAATGCCATAAATTAATTTTACTTGTTTTTGAATTTTATAGAAATGCATTCTTTGTGTCTGACCTCCATGTCTTAACTTTGTATCATAAGAGTCATTCATATTGTGAGGTGTATTTGTATTTGTTTATTCTACAGTATTTCATTCTGTGAATATGCCAGAATGTGTCCATTCTGTTGGATGGCGTTTGGTTTTCTGAGCTGAGTAGTGCTGCTATGAGCTTTCCTGTATATCTTTTGGTTGAAAGTATGTGTGCATTTCTGTTGGGTATATATCTAGGAGTGGACTTGCAGGGAATATGCTTGGTATCAGCTTTAGTATATGTTTCCAAACAGTTTTCCAAAATTATTGTTTTATTTATATTCTCACCAGCAGTCTGGTTACTCCATATTCTGAGAACACTTGTTATTTCTTTGATCTTTTTTAATATAGAATTTTATAGATATTATATACAATATATATAGATATACATTTTTGGTAGATATTATATATAAATTGTTGAATTTAAAATTTTGATATTAAAATTTTGGTAGATATTAAATTTTTGATAGAAATTTTTTTGTTTAAATCAAAATCAGTAAAGGTATTTAGTTGGCAATTAAACTCAACACAGTACCAACACATGCCTAACAGAACTGACAATAACAGTAGCTATTTTTAAGGTTGTGCATATAGAGGCATCTGATGACTGCCATCTGGTGGTCAAATATTATAGGATTGTATTGATTTTAAAATTTCTAAAATCAGAATTCATTGAACAGTGTGAAGAAAGTACATGTTAAAATTGGTAAATTAGAAATGTTAAATGGTAATAAATATAATGGAGTAAAATAAAGCAGGTAAAGGAGTTGCTTGTTTTTCTATGGTAGTCTTAGAAGATATCATTTGAGTAGATACCTGAAAGAAGGAAACAAACTCGGTATATATTAGAGGAGAGATCCAAGAAACAGGGAAGTACAAAGGCAGGAGTGTAACAGCCAAGCAGTTACCTGAAGCGGGGTGCTTTGAAGTTTTGCTGGGCAGGTGTGACAAAGTGGCAAGGGAACTGAGGAGCAGGGCAGCGGAGGAAATAATCTGAGAGACAGGAGATGATAGTGAAAGGCTGGATAGCAAAAGAGGAAGATTCTGGCCAGGTACAGTTATGGGCCACACAAAGCTACGAGCTTCTGGTGGACAAGGACCCCCAACTTAGTAATTTTTCTATTTTCTAATGTCCCCAGCACAAGACTTTACCCAGAGCTGGTCAATAAATGTCTGTTGCATTAAGTAACAAGAATAATCTACCTTTGACAGGTTAGATGGTGGGGATGTGTCTGCAAGTTATACATCAGAGTGATGGTTTCTTCTGATATATTTAGCATAGAATAATTACTGGTGAATGTATAATTCAACTTTAATGTCTCTGGCTTCAGTTTGCCATACCTTCCAAGTCATTTGTTAACTTTTGGGAACTTTTTTTTTTTTGGTTCAGCAGTAGGTTATATCCTTAATATGATTTGAGAGATTGTTGGTAATAACTGAAATGATTGAAGTAGTAAGAATGAAAGTAACTAAATTCTCTAAAGTAGATTTTTTACATTCACACAAGTAAAGATTTTTTTTTTTTATTTGTTTGTTTTTTGTATTTTTCTGAAGCTGGAAACGGGGAGAGACAGTCAGACAGACTCCCGCATGCGCCCGACCGGGATCCACCCGGCACGCCCACCAGGGGCTACGCTCTTGCCCACCAGGGGGCGATGCTCTGCCCCTCCGGGGGGGGGGGGGGTCGCTCTGCCCCGACCAGAGCCACTCCAGCGCCTGGGGCAGAGGCCAAGGAGCCATCCCCAGCGCCCGGGCCATCTTTGCTCCAATGGAGCCTTGGCTGCAGGAGGGGAAGAGAGAGACAGAGAGGAAGAAGGGGGGGGGGGTGGAGAAGCAAATGGGCGCTTCTCCTATGTGCCCTGGCCGGGAATCGAACCCTGGTCCCCCGCACGCCAGGCCGACGCTCTACCGCTGAGCCAACCGGCTAGGGCCAAGTAAAGATGAATTTTAATGAACCCATCTGTACCCATTGTAACAATTATGAAGTTAATTAGAAATGTTTTAAAAGGGGAATCTTAAAACTTTTATTAGAAAATTTAAAATCTCGCCTGACCTGTGGTGGCGCAGTGGATAAAGCGTTGACCTGGAAATGCTGAGGTCACTGGTTCGAAACCCTGGGCTTGCCTGGTCAAGGTACATATGGGAGTTGAAGCTTCCAGCTCCTCCCTCCCTTCTGTCTCTCCTCTCCTCTCTGTCTCTTCCTCTCCTCTCTAAAATGAATAAATAGAAATTAAAATTAAAAAAAAAAATAGAGTCGAAAATTTAAAATCTCATGGTGGGAGTAAGAACAGTGATAGCTAGTTTATGTGTGTGTGTTTTAATACATAAAAGGTATTCATTATTACCTGGCCTATGGTGGTGCAGTGAATAAGGCATCGACCTGGAATGCTGAGGTCGCCCTTTCGAAACCCTGGGCTTGTCCAGTTAAGGAACATATGACAAGCAACAAGCAAGCTATGAACAACTAAAATGAAGCAACTATGAGTTGATACTTTTCGCTTCCCTCCCCCTCTTCTCTCTGTAAAATCGATAAATAAAATCTTTTAAAAAATTCATTATTAAGTACCCACCTGTAATTCAAGTAGGGTGGATGCATTATATAGTTTCTTATGCTGATAACAATGTTATATGGTAAGAGGTATGCCTGTTTTATTAAGGAAACTGAGGGTCAAGCCCAGGAACTTGTTCTAGGCTGTAAATCTAGTGGTAAAACTGATGTTCAAGAGCCCTGCTTTTTTGCAGCATCTGGCTGCCTCCCTATAGACCACACTTCCTTCCACTGGCCGAATTTCTGCTAGAGTTCCAGTAGAGGTCAGTGATGAGCCTTATATCTGAGTAAACAAAGTTCTACAGCATGTATTTTTTAGGGAAAGCATGTGGCATAATTATCAGAACCATAAACTTCTGTTGTAATGTTGACTGCCAGAGCTCTTTTAAAAATCTTTGGGGGAAAAACTGAACTGAACTGTACAAATAGTCATTTAGGAGATACTGCCCTGTGTGATTCTCAAACTAATTTCTGTTTCAGTTGAATTTTGACTGAATGAATGACCATTTTATCTTTGTGGGTGTGTGTCTAAGTAGAAAGTTGGTGCCTCTTGCTTATGCCAAATTATGTTACTCCGGGTTACACTGCGTTTTCTAGCTTTTTTTCTGGTCAACTACTGTACATGATTTGGAGGGAGACTAAGATAATTGACACAGGCAATCATAGTACCAGGGAAGAAGAGGACTATTAAAACATGTAGGAGTATTATTTATCTCAGTTTGGGAGCTGGTGGTTAGTAAAGGTTTCTAACAGTATTCCTAAGTTGAAACATGAAGGATGAATAGAGAAGAAGGAGACGGGAAAGCAGATTTATTGGGCTGAGGAATATATACTACTGTAGTACAAATTAAGTATGCAGTTCTGGAGAGTTATCTTGTATGTTTTGAGAGAGTTAGAAGAACTTTTATGAATTCTTAGTTGTGTTTCTTGTGACCATACATTTGTCATTGAGTGATAAGAACAGTGACAGCTAGTTTGTGTGTGTGTTGAAAATTTTCTATATTTGTGTGTTTTTCAAATATATATGTATCAAGCAGTTATTGACCAGTAGTATAGAGAAATTGTCCTGGCAATAAATAATTTTAGATTCTCTTGTAGGTGGTTAAGAGGCAATGAACTTTTCAAAACTGAATATTCTGATATCCTGCCACTGTTAATTAGTGAAGATGAAATAGGTCCCTAAATGATAGTAGTACTTGAATAATTTGTTGTTTTGATAAATATAAATAAAATATAAATAAAAATAAAAAATATTTTTATATGGTAAATATAAATAAAAATCATTTTATGGGTCTTGACCATCACATTATTGAGCCACAAAGTCTTTGAATGTGTGGCAAACTGCCTCTAAACTCAGGAATTATTACTCATCGTCTGGCAGCTATTTTATGGAAGTACAAAGGAAGGTCACGGTAATAAGATTGACAACAGCTGTACCGTATTAACATTGTATTGGCTTAGAAAGGAAACCCAGGTCATCTATTCAGCCACAGAAAATAACTTCAAATGTCTACTCTCCCCTCCAAAGGCTTTTAATTTATTTTAGAATGCAGTATTGAAGAATATGTACTACAACAGCAGTTTCCAAAATCTTAGTCCCCTGTGCAGTCGGCTCTTCAGATACATTCACCAAGTCTTTACTTTTTTTCACTTTGGAAAGCAGTGGTTATTTCATGCTTTTTCTGGGGCTTATCATTGACAGTGAGATTTTGAAATTATATTATTATTATTTTTAAATTTACTTTTTCTTCTTTTCCGAGTGAGAGGATGAGAGATAGAGAGATGGACTCCTGCATGTGCCCTGACTGTGATCCTGGCAACCCCCATCTGGGGCTGATGCTCTGCCCATCTGGGGCCATGCTCACAACTGAGCTATTTTTAACATCCAAGGCAGAGGCTCCACTGAGCCATCCTCAGTGCCCAAGACCAGTGTGGTCAAACAATTGAGCCATGGCTGCGGGAGGGGAAGAGAGAGAGTGGAAGGGGGAGGGGGTAAAGAAGCAGACAGTTGCTTCTCCTGTGTGCCCTGACTGGCAATCAAAATGGAATGGCTGCCTTTTCAGGTGGTATAATTTGAAGGCCAGGAAGGTCCTTCAACTCCTGCTCTTAGGCTTTTCAGCCTAAATTTACATCCTGATGAGATACCTTCGTTTGATTTGTAAGATGCTGTCCTTTCCCCATTATTGGTTTTTTCTGTTGTTTATTTTATTGATTTTAGAGAGAGGAAGGGAGAGAGCAAGAGAGAAACAGGAACACTGATCTGTTCCTGTATGTGCCTTCACCGGGGATTGAACCAGCAACCTCTGTGCTTTAGGATGATGTCCTAACCAACTGAGCTATCTGGTCAGGGCTGGATCTTTTTTTTTTTTTTTGTATTCGGGGAGAGACAGTCAGACAGACTCCCGCATGCGCCCGACCGGGATTCACCCGGCACGCCCACCAGGGGCGATGCTCTGCCCCTCCGGGGCGTCGCTCTGCCCCGACCAGAGCCACTCTAGCGCCTGGGGCAGAGGCCAAGGAGCCATCCCCAGTGCCTGGGCCATCTTTGCTCCAATGGAGCCTTGGTTGCGGGAGGGGAAGAGAGAGACAGAGAGGAAGGAGGGGGGGTGGAGAAGCAAATGGGCACTTCTCCTATGTGCCCTGGTCGGGAATCGAACCCGGGACCCCCGCACGCCAGGCCAATGCTCTACCGCTGAGCCAACCGGCCAGGGCCTGGATCTTTTAAATATTAGTTTTCTTACTTTTTGTGGAGATATAGCACATTAAAGGCACAAGTTATAGTCTGATGACTTTTCAAAGAGATCAGTGTAACCAGATCAAAAAACAGAATATTGTCAGCCCCTCTTGTGCTCTCTCTCCAGTTACCACCTTCTCCTAGCACCATAGATTAGTTCTGCTGGTTTTTGAACTAGCAGTTTTTGAAAACATGGCATGTATTCTTTTGCTTTGTATATGTAGTATTTGTGAGATTGACCATATTGTTGCATGTAGTAGTTAAGTAACCTTAAAACCTTTCAATTGCCCCACATCCTTCTATACAGTAAGGAACTGCTTCTTTGGCAAAGTATAAAATCTCTTTCAGTTTAGTCCCATTTATCTCTCTAGCTTTGTGTCTTGTCACTCTTGTGTGCCATCCACTCTTCGCAATTTCACACCTCTGAGCCCTTCCTTGTTTGTCTTGTTCCTTTGCCTGGAATTCCTTATTTTAACCAAGTAAAATCCTGTTTGTTCTTTAAAAGTTTCATAGCCTTCTGTGATGTCTTTCCCCTGTTCCTTCAAAGTTTATTATTCCATTCTATGCTACTGTGTAACCTTTGGCATCATTCTGTTATTGAACTTTTCATGAAACAGTAAAATTATTTAAGTAGAGGTTTGTATCCAGTAGGTTTGAGGGCATTGATTATGTGTCGGTTCTTATTAATTGTGTCTTAATTGTTGAATAAATAACTAATCATAAGAAGCTGTATTAATAAGAGATTAAGAATATATGCTCCTTTTAAAGACTATAAATAAATAAGCAGAGAAATGTAAAAATAACATTATCACCCCTGTCATGTTAATTATAATGCCTTCTTGGTTTACTTAAGCTTGTAATATAATATATTTATGAAGTCTTTGTTTTTTAAAAATGAAATGATCTACAACCTAATGGAAATAACTGTAAACAGGTGAGAGTCTTCCTAAAGCATGTTTTCATTTCCATCAACAGAATCCAACGTGGCGGAGTCTTGATTTTGGAATAATGCCGGACCGTCTCGATACATCTGTGTCTTGTTTCGTGGTGAAGATATGGGGTGGAAAGGAGGACGTCTACCATCTGCTGATTGAGTGGAAAGTCTGCTTGGATGGGCTGAAATACTTGGGTCAGCAGGTAATTTTGAGGCTGCAGTTTTAAGTTGTTGTGTTCTCTAAATTAACCTTTTTCTTTTGACCATTTCTGTTGATTCTTCTGATTCCAGATTTTATGATTTTTTTTTTTTTTTTTTTTTTTTTACAGAGGCAGAGATAGACAGGGACAGACAGACAGGAACGGAGAGAGATGAGAAGCATCAATCATCAGTTTCTCGTTGCGAGATGCGACTTCTTAGTTGTTCATTGATTGCTTTCTCACATGTGCCTTGACCGTGGGCCTTCAGCAGACCGAGTAACCCCCTGCTGGAGCCAGCGACCTTGGGTCCAAGCTGGTGAGCTCTTTGCTCAAGCCAGATGAGCCCGCGCTCAAGCTGGCGACCTCGGGGTCTCGAACCTGGGTCCTTCTGCATCCCAGTCCGATGCTCTATCCACTGCGCCACCACCTGGTCAGGCAGATTTTATGATTGTTTATCTTACCAAGTAACCTTTAATTAAAAAAACTTTTGAAGGAGGACCCCAATCTGCTTATTTAAGGTGTTTTTTTTTTGTAGCAAAGAATATGCTTTCTCATAGCACACGGCTTCTTCTATCTTATTTGATGTTTCCCCCCTATAATCTGAAAATAAAGTTGAAAATAAGGAACAAGCAATGAACATGCTGTTAAACTTCTTCTCCTATGACCAGTAGAGCTGGGTTATTCTAGGAATAAGAAGAGCTACTTACTCTATATTGGGCGCAGGGCTGACAAATAGGCATATGAACTATTTCCCATTCCCCATGAGTGATGTAGCAAGGTGGTCCTTGCACTCTTCTAGCTGAGCTCAGAAGTAGCTCCACCATCCTTTCTAACACGGTGTATATGCAACTTACGTTAGAACTCATATGAAATGAAAACTATATGCCATCCCCAGACCTAGGTTATTAACAATTAACATTAATAGCAGCCTTGTGAAGGTTGATATTAATTGCCCTTATTTTCCAGATGGGAAAATTGAACCTGAGGGAATTTAAGACACTACTTAAGATCACATAGCTACCTGGAGCTAAGATTTAAGTCCAGATCTGGCTGACTTAAGAATTCATCTTGTGTGCTGTAGCACCCTGGTATATATATATACATGTAGTCCTTGGTAACCACCCACTGTACCCTGGAATGAGTGCCATTTCTGTTCTGTGGGACGACTGTTAAAGATAACCCTAAAATGCTAGTCATAGCTACAAACATCCCTGATGTTTCTTAATATTTTATTTAATATATACTCTGTGGCATGTATTTCTTTTAAAGAAACAATGTAATTCTACTTATTTTTTTCAGATTGAAAAAACTCTGCCCTTATTTTGCTTACCACACTGTATTTTGTCTCCTATAGTGATCAGAACAATGTATGTGATAGATATTTTCCTTAATTAAATTCTAACCTGCTACAAATTCTTGATTATTTTTTTGTTTTTTTTTTTTCTGTTTTAGGGCTGGTCTTAATTAAAAATGATAAAATAATAACTTTTGGCTTAGGGACTTCCTCCTTTCTTTCAGTACCAGAAACTTGTTGCATTTAGGTTGGCCAGCCATGGCCTGGGCTGAGTGAAGTCCATGCTCTTTCTATCTTCCCACATGGTGTCGTTGGCTCTCTATGGATAGACTATGATATTAAGCACTTGTTTATTTTTCTCCTGAAAGTATCTACATTTTGTGGAGGATGGTGCTTCTTAACATTAGTGTTTCAGGGGTATAGGCCATAGAATTGTAGGAGAGGTTTTGGCCCAAGAAGATGGCCTTCATCAGCCTGACCAGGTGGTGGCGCAGTTGATAGAGCATCAGACTGGGATGCAGAGGACCCAGGTTTGAAACCCTGAGGTTGCAGGCGTGAGCGCAGGTTATCTGGCTTGAGCGCAGGCTCATCTGGCTTGAGTGTGGGCTCATCGGCTTGAGCATGGGCTCACCAGCTTGAGTGTGGGGTCGCTGGCTTGAGTGTGGGATCATAGACATGACCCCATGGTTGCTGACTTGAAGCCCAAGGTCACTGGCTTGAGCAAGGGGTCACTCGCTTTGCTGTAGCTGCCCCCCCACCAAGGCACCTATGAGAAAGCAATCAATGAACAACTAAGGCGCTGCAACGGAGAATTGATGCTTCTCATCTCTCTCCCTTCCTGTCTGTCCCTATCTGTCCCTCTCTCTGACTCTCTGTCTCTGTCAGAAAAAAAAAAAAGATGACCTTATTATACTTTTCAATTCACACATTCCTTAAATGATCATCTTCTTAAAATATCCAACTGTGCTTATGTCTGACCTGCCCTAATTTCAGAGATTTAGCATTTAGGTGTCTTCATACAAAATTGGTAATGCTGGCATAACAGAGAACAAGAGAAAGAGAGAGCATATTTTTTTTAAGTCAGTTAGAAACAATAGAATTGTAGAAATTTAAAACTCACCTATGAGATAGGTATAACAAGTTATATGCTACTAGGAAATTAGATAAAATAGAATTACAAATTTTTAGAGGAAAGGTAAGACTAAAATGTATCAGGATAATAGCCAGAATCACTTAGATTCATCGATCTGCTTTCTACCAGGCATTGTTCTTAGTGTGAAGGATCTAGAGATGAGTAAGAGAAGATTCTTAGACCCCATAAACCGGTAACATACTGATTGCTACATAGAATGCTATGGGAGTACATGAAGGAGGTATTTAGACAAGCCTGGATAGAGTCAGGGAGGGCTAAGTTTGGAATGACATGTTTTTTATAAGTTAGATTTGTTGATGTATAATTTATATACAATAAAATTCATTCTTTAAAATAATATACTTCAGTGAGTTTGAAAAATATATAAGGTTGAATAACTACCACCACAGTGAGTAATGTTGCTATGAATATTTAAATATAGGTCTTTGTGTTGCTACATGTTGTCACTTTTCTTGAGTAAATACCCAGAAATGAAATTTATTGTCCTAAAGGTAAATGTATGTTGAAATTTATAAGAAATTGCCATACTTCTTTATAAAGTGACTATCATTATACTTTTCCATCAGCATAGTATGATCGTTCCATGCCTTTGTATGCACTTGTTATTGTCAGTCTTTTTTTTATTTTTTATTGTCAGTCTTTTTAATTTTAGACATTCTAATGGGTTCTGACATGGTATCTCATTGTAATTTTAATTTTCCCGATGATAAAATGATGTTAAGAATTAAAAAAATTTCTTTCATTGGTTTCTTTGTGGTGTGCACAGTCTCTTGCAAAATGTTTGTTCACATCTTTTGCCCTTTTAAAAATTTGTTTGAGTCTCATTAATGAGTTAAATTGTTATATGAATTCTGGATGAGCCAGTCCTCTATAAGATACAAATTTTGTAAATATTTTCTGCCTGTTTGTGGCTTGGTTTTTCCCTTTTTTTTAAAGTATCATTCACAGAACAGAAGTTTTTAAATGTTGATCAAGCCCACTATATCAGCTTTTTATGTTTTATTGTTTATGTCTTCTCTAAGACATCTTTGCCTAACCCAAGATCATAAAGATTTTATCCTATGAAGTAGTTTTTCTAGAAATTTTATAGTTTTAGGTTTTATATTTATGTCTGTGCTTCATTTTGAATTAATTTTATTTACATAAAATACAAGGTTCATTGTTCTACATATGGATGAACATTTGTTCCTGTATTTTTGTTTGTAAAGGCTATTATTTCTCCATTGAATTACCTTGTAATCTATGTTGAAAATCACTGTTGAAATCATTTGTGTGGATCTATTTGTGGACTCTTCACTGATCTAGACATCTGTCTCTATGCCAGTACCACGTTATCTTTATTTTTTTTAAGTGAGAGGAGGGGAGATGGACAGATTCCCGCATGCTCCCCTACCAGGATCTACCCGACAACCCCTGTCTGGGGCCAATGCTCAGACCAGTCGAGCTATCCTCAGTGCCTGATGCGACGCTCAGACCAGCTGAGCTATCCTCAGGCCCCAGGACTGACACTGGAACTAATAGAGCCACTGTGTGAGAGAGGAGAGGGAAGAGAAGCAGATGGTCACTTCTCATGTGCACCCTAACCAGGGATCGAACCTGGGATGTCCGTAAGCCTGGCCAACACTCTATTCACTGAGCCAGCCGGCCAGGGCCCCCATTATCTTGATAAATATTGAGGTTTCAATAGTCTTGGATTCAGGTAATATGAATCCTTCAACTTTGTTCTCTTTTCTGAGTTGTTCTGGCTTTTCTAGATCTTTTGCCTTTACATATACACTTTAAAATCCTTTTGGAATTATGATACGTGTTGAATTTAAGAAAACTTGGGGAGAATTGATATCTTAAAATTACTGAGTATTTAATCTACAGACATGATACATTTCTCCATTTGTGAAAATCTTTTATTTCACTCATCAGTTTTTTGGTAGCATACAGCATGCAGATCTTGCACATATTTTGTTATTTTCGTGCCTATGGATTCCATGTTTATTGATGCAATTTTAAATGGTATTCCTTTTAAAAAGATTTCTATTTCTAATTTTTGTTGCTACTATATAGAAACATTTCTGTGTTGATGTTTTAGTCTATGACCTTACTAAACTCACTTTTTACATCTGGTAGGTTTTTGTTGTTCTTTGTGAATTCCTTTTGTAGATTGTTATATAGTCATTCATGTTGTCTGTGAACTTTTCTTTCTTTTTTTCTTTTCTTTTTACATATTTTTCTTGTCTTATTTTACTGATTAAGATCTCAGTACAATGTTAAATAGATAGGAGCATAGAGTGGACATCCTTTTTTGTTGCTGATCTTAGGGGAAAGTATTCAGTCTTTCACTATTAAGTATATTAGCTACAGATTTTGTAGACATTTTATCAAGTTGAGGAAGTTTCCTTTTATTTGGAGTGGATTTGTTTGCTGATATTTTCTGAAGGCTTTTTTTCATCTAAGTCCATGAGGGATATTGGTCTGTACTTTTCTTGGAGCACCCTGTCTGATTTAGTATCAGAGTAATGCTGGTCTCATAAAATGGATTGGGAAGGGTTTGCTCATCTATCATTGGGAGAGATATGTGTAGAGTTGTTAAGTATTTCACAAATGTTTGGCAGAATTTTTTAGTGAAGCCATCTGGGTGTTAAGATTTTGTGGGAAAGGGCTATTCAGGTTATCGATATCTTTTTAAAAAAATATTTTTAAAAATAGATCTTGAGGGGGGGAGAAGAAGGAAGTGAGAAGCATCAACTCATAGTTGCTTCACTTTAGTTATTTGTTGATTGCTTCTTGTATGTGCCTTGACCAGGGGGCTCAATCCGAGTCAGTGTCCCCTTGCTTAATCGAGTGACCTTGGGCTTCAAGCCCGTAACCTTTGGACCCAAGCCAGTGACTGTGGAATCATGTTGATGACCCGCGCTCAAGCCAGTGGCTCTGGTGTTTTGAACCTGGGACCTCAGTGTTCCAGGTTGCCACTCTATCCGTGGTGCCACCACCAGTCAGGCAGGTTGGTTATCTGTATTTTCTTAAGTGAGCTTTGATAGGTTGTCTTCCAAATAATTTGTCACTTTTACCCAAGATTTCAAATTTATTGCTATAAAAACTTCTACAATATCACTATATCCATTTCACAGGATATAGTGATTCTTTCCTCTTTTATTCTTGTTGTTGGTAATTTCTGTCTTCTCTTATGATCATTCTGACTAGAGATTTATCAATTCTGTTATTTTCTCAAAAAAGTGTGTTTCATATCTTTATTGTCATTGTTTTCAGTTCCATTTTTGCTTTTATCATTATTTTCTTCTATTTGCTTACTATGGGTTTAATTTGCTGATCTTTGCTAATTTTTTCTTTTTCTTTTTTTAATGAGAGAGAGAGGAGACAGCGGGACAGGCAGGGACAGGTAGACAGGAAGGAAGAGAGATGAGAAGCATCAACTTGTGTTGTGACACTTTAGTTCATTGATCACTTTCTTTTTTTTTTTTTTTTTTTTTACTTTGATTGGAAATGAGGTCCCTTTATTCTGTTTCTTTTTTTTTTTTTTTTATAATTTTATTTTTTTAATGGGGTGACATCAATAAATCAGGATACATATATTCAAAGATAACAAGTCCAGGTTATCTTGTCGTTCAATTATGTTGCATACCCACCACCCAAAGTCAGATTGTCCTCCGTCACCCTCTATCTTGTTCTCTCTGTGCCCCTCCCCCTCCCCCTTTCCCTCCCCCATTCCCCCCTCCCCCCCGTAACCACCACACTCTTATCAATGTCTCTTAGTTTCACTATTATGTCCCACCTACGTATGGAATAATACAGTTCCTGTTTTTTTCTGATTTACTTATTTCGCTTCGTATCATGTTATCAAGATCCCACCATTTTGCTGTAAATGTTCTGATGTCATCATTTCTTATGGCTGAGTAGTATTCCATAGTGTATATGTGCCACATCTTCTTTATCCAGTCATCTATTGATGGGCTTTTTGGTTGTTTCCATGTCCTGGCCACTGTGAACAATGCTGCAATAAACACGGGGCTGCATGTGTCTTTACGTATCAATGTTTCTGAGTTTTGGGGATATATACCCAGTAGAGGAATTGCTGGGTCATAAGGTAGTTCTATTCGCAGTTTTTTGAGGAACCACCATACTTTCTTCCATAATGGTTGAACTACTTTACATTCCCACCAACAGTGGATGAGGGTTCCTTTTTCTCCACAGCCTCTCCAACATTTGCTATTACCTGACTTGCTAATAACAGCTAATCGAACAGGTGTGAGGTGGTATCTCATTGCCGTTTTGATTTGCATTTCTCTAATACTAAAGAAGATGAGCATCTTTTCATATATCTGTTGGCCATTTGTATTTCTTCCTGGGAGAAGTGTCTATTCATATCCTCTTCCCATTTTTTTATTGGATTGTTTGTTTGTTTGTTGTTGAGTTTTATGAGTTCTTTGTATATTTTGGATATTAGGCCCTTATCTGAGCTGTTGTTTGAAAATATCATTTCCCATTTAGTTGGCTTTCTGTTTATTTTGTTATCAGTTTCTCTTGCTGAGCAAAAACTTCTTAGTCTGATGTAGTCCCATTCATTAATTTTTGCCTTCACTTCTCTTGCCATTGGAGTCAAATTCATAATATGCTCTTTAAAACCCAGGTCCATGAGTTGAGTACCTATGTCTTCTTCTATGTACTTAATTGTTTCAGGTCTTATGTTTAGATCTTTGATCCATTTTGAGTTAACTTTTGTACAGGGGGAGAGACTGTAGTCCAGTTTCATTCTTTTGCATGTGGCTTTCCAGTTTTCTCAGCACCATTTATTGAAGAGGCTTTCTTTTCTCCATTGTGTGTTGTTGGCCCCTTTATCAAAAATTATTTGACTATATATATGTGGTTTTATTTCTGGACTTTCTATTCTGTTCCATTGGTCTGAGTGTCTATTTTTCTGCCAATACCATGCTGTTTTGATTGTCGTGGCCCTATAATAGAGTTTGAAGTCAGGTATTGTTATGCCCCCAGCTTCATTCTTTTTCTTTAGGATTGCTTTGGCTATTCGGGGTTTTTTATAGTTCCATATAAATCTGATGATTTTTTGCTCTATTTCTTTAAAAAATGTCATTGGAATTTTGATGGGAATTGCATTAAATTTGTATATTGCTTTGGGTAATATAGCCATCTTGATTATATTTATTCTTCCTAGCCAAGAACAAGGTATATTCTTCCATCTCATTATATCTTTTTCAATTTCCCTTAACAATGGTTTATAGTTTTCATTATATAAGTCCTTTACATTCTTTGTTATGTTTATTCCTAAGTATTTTATTTTTTTTGTTGCAATCGTGAAGGGGATTATTCTTTTGAGTTCCTTCTCAGTTGTTTCATAGTTGGCATATAGAAAGGCTATTGACTTCTGTATGTTAATTTTGTATCCTGCGACCTTACTGTATTGGCTTATTGTTTCTAGTAGTCTTTTTGTGGATTCTTTGGGGTTTTCGATGTATAGGATCATATCATCTGCAAAAAGTGATACCTTTACTTCTTCTTTTCCGATATGGATGCCTTTTATTTCTTTGTCTTGTCTGATTGCTCTGGCTAGAACCTCTAGTACCACATTAAATAAGAGTGGAGAGAGTGGACAACCCTGTCTTGTTCCTGATTTAAGGGGGAAAGCCTTCAGTTTAGTGCCATTTAATATGATGTTAGCTGATGGTTTATCATATATGGCCTTTATCATGTTGAGATATTTTCCTTCTATACCCATTTTGTTGAGAGTCTTAAACATAAAATTGTGTTGTATTTTATCGAAAGCCTTTTCTGCATCTATTGATAAGATCATGTGGTTTTTGTTCTTTGTTTTGTTGATATGGTGTATTACATTAACCGTTTTACGTATGTTGAACCATCCTTGAGATTCTGGGATGAATCCCACTTGATCATGATGTATTATTTTTTTAATATGTTGTTGTATTCGATTTGCTAGTATTTTGTTTAGTATTTTAGCATCTGTATTCATTAGAGATATTGGTCTGTAGTTTTCTTTTTTTGTGCCATCCTTGCCTGGTTTTGGTATGAGGGTTATGTTGGCCTCATAAAATGTGTTTGGAAGTATTGCTTCTTCTTCAATTTTTTGGAAGACTTTGAGTAGAATAGGAACCAAGTCTTCTTTGAATGTTTGATAAAATTCGCTGGTATAGCCGTCAGGGCCTGGACTTTTATTTTTGGGGAGGTTTTTAATGGTTTTTTCTATTTCTTCTCTACTGATAGGTCTGTTTAGGCTTTCTGCTTCTTCTTGACTCAGTCTAGGAAGGTTGTATTTTTCTAGGAATTTATCCATTTCTTCTAGGTTGTTGAATTTAGTGGCATAAAGTTTTTCATAGTATTCTACAATAATTCTTTGTATATCTACGGTGTCCGTGGTGATTTCTCCTCTTTCATTTTGGATTTTGTTTATATGAGTTCTTTCTCTTTTTTCCTTGGTAAGTCTTGCCAAGGGTTTGTCAATTTTGTTGATCTTTTCAAAGAACCAGCTCCTTGTTCTATTAATTTTTTCTATAGTTTTTCTGTTCTCTAATTCATTTATTTCTGCTCTGATTTTTATTATCTCCTTTCTTCGGCTGGTTTTGGGTTGTCTTTGTTCTTCTTTTTCTAGTTCCTTAAGGTGAGAAGTTAAGTGGTTCACTTGGGCTCTCTCTTGTTTGTTCATATATGCCTGAAGCGATATGAACTTCCCTCTTATCACTGCTTTTGCTGCATCCCATAGATTCTGATATGTGGTATTGTCATTTTCATTAGTCTGTATATATCTTTTGATCTCTGCACTTATTTCTTCTTTGACCCATTCATTTTTTAAAAGTATGTTGTTTAGTTTCCACATTTTTGTGGGATTTTTTTCCTCTTTTTTGCAGTTGAATTCTAGTTTCAAGGCTTTATGATCAGAAAATATGCTTGGTACAACTTCAATTTTTCTGAATTTGCTGATGTTGTTTTTGTGGCCCAACATATGGTCAATTCTTGAGAATGATCCATGTACACTGGAGAAAAATGTATACTCAGTCACTTTGGAATGAAATGTCCTGTAGATGTCTATCATATCCAGGTGCTCTAGTGTTTTGTTTAAGGCCACTATGTCTTTGTTGATTCTCTGTTTGGATGACCGATCTAGAGCCGTCAGCGGTGTATTGAGGTCTCCAAGTATGATTGTATTTTTGTCAGTTTTTGTTTTAAGATCAATAAGTAGCTGTCATATATTTTGGTGCTCCTTGGTTTGGTGCATATATATTAAGAATTGTTATGTCTTCTTGATTCAGTGTCCCCTTAGCCATTATGAAATGGCCATTTTTGTCTCTGAGTACTTTTCCTGTCTTGTAGTCAGCATTATCCGATATGAGTATTGCTACACCTGCTTTTTTTTGGATGTTATTTGCTTGGAGTATTGTTTTCCAGCCTTTCACTTTGAATTTGTTTTTATCCTTGTTACTTAGATGAGTTTCCTGTAGGCAGTATACAGTTGGATTTTCTTTTTTAATCCATTCTGCTACTCTGTGCCTTTTTATTGGTGAGTTTAATCCGTTTACATTTAGTGTAATTATTGATACTTGTGAGTTCCCTATTGCCATTTTATAGATTGCTTTCTGTTAGTTTTGTGTCTTGTTTGATCCTTCTCTTTCGTTTTTCTATCTTTTGTTTTTATTTGGTTGTATTCCATACATCTTTCCTCTGTTGCTATCTTTTTTATCTCATGTGCTTCTGTGGTGGTTTTTTCAATGGTGGTTACCTTTGAGTAATGAAAAGGGTCCCTACCCTGTTCATTGTAGCGAACTATTTTGTGAGTACTTTTGCACTCCATCGTCCTTTGCTACTGTTAATCTCCATCTTCTCCCCCTCTTTCTTTTTGTTGTTGTCACAGTTTAAATTTGGTTTTATTGTGTTCTTCTTGGAGCTTTTACTTGTGGCTCTGTTTTTTTTTTGTTCTTTGTATCTGATTGGAGAACCCCCTTTAGTAATTCCTGGAGTGGGGGTTTTCTGATGATAAATTCCCTCATCTTTTCTGTATCTGTGAATGTTTTTATTTCTCCTTCGTATTTGAAGGATAGCTTTGATGGGTATAGTATTCGTGGCTGAAAGTTCCTCTCTTTCAGGACTTTAAATATTGGGGTCCACTCTCTTCTAGCTTGTAGAGTTTCTGCTGAGAAATCTGATGATAATCTAATGGGCCTTCCTTTATATGTTGTATTCTTCTTTTCCCTGGCTGCCTTGAGAATTTTTTCTTTGCTGTTTGTTTGTGTCAATTTCATTATGATATGCCTTGGAGTAGGTTTGTTGGGGTTAAGAAAACTCGGAGTTCTGTTTGCTTCTTGAACTTGAGGCTTTAGTTCTTTCCACAGGCTTGGGAAGTTCTCATCTATTATTTGTTTGAGTATGTTCTCCATTCCATTTTCTCTCTCTTCTCCCTCTGATATACCTATTATTCTTATGTTATTCTTTTTGATGGAGTCAGATAATTCTTGTAGGGCTATCTCATTTTTTTAAATTTTTGAGTCTCTTTCTTCTTCTCTGTGTTGTGCCTCAAGTTGCTTGTCTTCTATTTCACTAATCCTCTCTTCTATCTGACCTGTTCTATTAGCTAAGCTTGTTATTTCGTTTTTCAGCTCGTGAATTGAGTTTTTCATCTCTGTTTGATTTGTTTTTATAGTTTCAATTTCCTTGGACATATATTCTTTGTGTTCATTGAGTTGTTTTCTGAGCTCCCTAAATTGCCTTTCTGTGTTTTCTTGTATATCTCGGAGGATTTTTAGTATTTCTATCTTGAATTCTCTGTCATTTAGCTCCAAGGTTTCCAATATATTAAATTTTTTCTCCATAGATTTTTCCTCATCTAGCTGTGTTACCTTTCTTTTGTATCCATGATATTCGATTTTCTCTTCCTTAATGGCATCTGAGGGTGGTTTTGTTGATAGTATTAATGAGATTTAATAAAGAATAAAAAGTTAAAAAAAAAACAATAAAAAAAAATCAAAAAGAGTTGTTTTTTTTAAAAAAAAAATTAATAATGAAATAAAGAAAAATAAAATAAAAATTAAAAAAAAGGAAATTATTCCCCCCCTCCTTTTTTTCCTCTCCTCTCCTCTCCCCTCTTTTTTGAGAAAATCTTGTGGTGGACTGTGAATTATAACAAACAATGCCTGTGATGGAGGGCCTGAATTGGGGAAAAGTAATAAAGGGGCAAAAAAAAAAAAAAAAAAAAAAAAGGAAAGAAAAAAGAAAAAAAAAGAGCGTATGGACCCACAAAAAGCAAATAAGGAAAAAATTTGGGTCAAGAATGAAATGATTTGCTTTTAGGTGTTGGTTGTCTAAGAATTATGATGAGAGGAATAAGAGGAAAACGGAAAAATGGGGGGACAAATTAAAAAATTACTATTGTATTTAGTGGAACAAGAACTAGATAATATGGAGAGCCAGGGATGAGAGCACTGCTAGTGAGTTAAAAAGGTGAAGTAAAAACCCCCCAAAATGCCACAAACATAGGTTTGAGTCCCAGATAAGATAATTTGTTTGTTATTGAGGTTTGAATGAGAGGAGATGTAAAGGAGAAAGGAAGAAACTAATATA
Organism: Saccopteryx bilineata; assembly: GCF_036850765.1. Taxonomy (NCBI): domain Eukaryota; kingdom Metazoa; phylum Chordata; class Mammalia; order Chiroptera; family Emballonuridae; genus Saccopteryx; species Saccopteryx bilineata. The sequence continues at coordinate 345,286,435 of NC_089490.1, read as the reverse complement.
GAGGGAGAAAAGAAAGAGAGAGAAAAAAAGAGGTAACCACTAAAAGAAGAAAAAAGAAAGGAGAGAGAGAGAGAGAGAGTTAAGGGTTTTGGAGTGCAACCCTCATAGAGAGAAAGGAAGAGAAGAGAAAAGATAATGGGAGATGTAACACTTATGGGTAGTGTAGTTCAAGGAGAGGAGAGAGTAAGACCGGTAGAGAGTTAATCGGCCAAATTGGAGGAGGAAAAAAAAGTATCAAGAATGAAGATAAGAGAAACAAACGAACAAATATAATAAAATGGGATAGGTTATAAAGTCTGCAGATTATTCTTGATTTTGAGAGGTTATCTTCTTGCTTTTTCTTTTCTCTCCCTCTTCCTGGTCGGTGACTCTGTATCCCGGGTTCTGCCCCTTTGGCACGCTCAGGTAGAGGTTTGCAGTTGATAAGTCTCTATGGCAATGTCATGTATTGTGCTTTAGTCTCGTTGGCAGTCGAAGCTCAATAGCATTTATAGGCTCCGACAGTGAGAGAGTCCGTGTTCCTGGAGCCTTTCTCCTAGTCTTTCCTTCCTTAATTAGTAGCCTGATAATCCAGCTATGGGGGTGCTGCTGCCTCTGCCTGGATAGTAAGAGGCTCAAATTGCTGGCAACTCCCCACTCTATTTCCACTCAGCACAGGGCTCTGGGTAAGGCTCAGTCAGTCAGAGCTGCTAGCATAATCAGGCGGGCTTTCTGCCCACTCAAAGACCTCTGGCTCTGCCACTCTGTCCGGTAACACAAGCAGGCGCCCACTTCCGGGGCGCTTGGAGGAAACTCTCACTCACTGTCTGCGACCAGGATATCCGGTCAGCAGTCTCACGCTCTGAGCGAAACCCCCAACCGCAGGGAAAAGTTGTAGCATTGGAATTGAGTCTCACTCCGTCCCCGTGCGCGGCTTTTGCAAGGCGCTGGGGCGGCTCGAGATTCCGCTTTGGCCCACACAAAGGCCCCTGACTCTGCCCCTCTGTGCGATAACACGGGCGCGCACTGCCGAGGCACTCGGAGGAATCGCTCACTCCTTATCTGCGCGCGCAAACCAGGATATGAGGCCGGCCGCGGTTCCCTCTGAGTGAAACACCCTCCAGCACGGAAAATCTCCACCGTTGGAATTGAGTCTCGCTCCGTCCCTGTGCGCGGCTTTTGCAAGGCGCTGGGGCGGCTCGAGATTCCGCTTTGGCCCACACAAAGGCCCCTTACTCTGCCCCTCTGTGCGATAACACGGGCGCGCACTGCCGAGGCACTCGGAGGAATCGCTCACTCCTTATCTGCATGCGCAAACCAGGATATGAGGCCGGCCGCGGTTCCCTCTGAGTGAAACACCCTCCAGCACGGAAAATCTCCACCGTTGGAATTAGTTCTCACTCCCTCCCGTGCGTGGCTTTCCCAGGAAGAAATTCTCGCCCACTAACTGCGCACCCACCAGGAGACCGGGTAAAATGGCCGCTCTGCTTTTCTTTCTTTGTTTGGGTTTGGCGCGAGTGTTAGCTTGTATTGCCTGGGTTGCCACAGGATCAGATTTTCCTCGGCTTGGATCTCTGTGCCACAGCCTGGTTCAGCCGTTTGTGCTGCGGCGGCCTGGATCTATTCACCCCCTTTGCCCGCCTCAGTTTCTATATTCACAGTTACCAGAGAAAGCCGCCCTGTTTAGGTTAGTGAGGAAGGAGGAGCATTTCTTACTCCCTATTTCCTTCGGGGTTTGGTTATATATTTAGCCAATTTTTCACTCAATCATACCTTTGGGTGTATTGCGAAGCATCTGGAAGCTCCAAGTATAGGATTTTCTGTTTCTGGTTGAAGATCTTGTTGAGTTTTGGGGGAGATTTATCGGTATCGCTTCCTACCCCGCCATTATTCTGACGTCATCCCCTGATCACTTTCTTATACATGGCTTGACTGGGGGACTTCAGCTGAGCCAGTGAACCCCTTGCTCAAGCCAGTGACCTTGGGCTCAAGCCAGTGACCTTGTGGGTCATGTCTATGGTCCTGCGCTCAAGCCGACGACCCCGTACTCAAGCTGGATGAGCCCACGCTCAAGCTGGTGACCTTGGGGTTTGGAACCCGTGTCCTCAGCATCCCAGGCCGAGGCTCTATCCACTATGCAACTGCCTGGTCAGTTTGATCTTTGCTAGTTTTTTAAGGCAGGATCTGGATTACTGATTTGGAAAGTTTTTTGTCTAAAATAAGCATTTAGTAAAAATTCCTCTTAAGTATTGCTTTAGCTGTGACCAACAAATTTTGATACTGTATTTTCATTTTTATTTAATTCAAAAATTTAATTTTCCTTTTATTTCTTCTTGACCTTAATGGTTATTTAGAGGTATGTTGTTTAATTTACGAATAATTGTGGATTTTCCAGATAGCCTTCTTTTGTTGATTTCTACTTTAATTCTATTGAGTTTAGAGAAAATGTTTTGTATGGTAGTGATCCTTTTAACTTTTCTGACATTTATTTTATGGCCCAGAGTGTATGATCTGTCTTGGTGAATGTTTCATATGAATGTGATGTGTATTCTGCTGTCATTGAATGAAATGTTTTACAAATGTTCACTAGATTAAGTTGGTTGATAGTATTAATGAATTTTGAATGTTAAATTGAAATTAGCCAAAGAAGAAACAATGTGGTTAGTCACGGAAGAATTATGAACATAGTCTAATTCATTCATTTTTATTTGAGGAAACTAGGCCCAGAGTGATGATGGAACTTGTCCAAAGTCACATACTTGTTTGTGCCAGGGGACTACAACTATAACCCTGTTTCCTGAATAGCTGTTAGAGGTAATATAGTTAATCAAGGTGTTTTACCAGAAGTCATGAACTAAGGTTGGTTTTGGATTTTGATGACAAAGAGACAAAGGAGTTTGACGATAGCTCTGTTCACAGTGGAAGTTTGGGGAATTTGTTGAACTGTGTACATGGGCCATGTTTAATGGCAGGAGTTCTTGTGCTTAGTTTAAGTGGTTAGAACTTTGTATTAATACAACAATAGTTGTGAACTTTAGTTGTCTGAGTATCTTTTTGCATTTATGTAATCCTTTTACGTGCACACAATGACCCGGGCCTTTTGTGAGCAAGTGTTGTTATTTTATTCAATAAAAGCGAAAAACTCAGAAAAATGGAAGCCCGGAGAGATTTAATAATTTGCTAAAGATGGATTTGCAGTGATGGGTGGATATAGGCTATTGCTTGTTCATTGCTCAGATTATATTATTCATTCTATTAAATCTAATCATCTGTTTTAAAATTGTGCCATTTTTTCCATAAATGGATTGAAATACCAGAGTGTGGTTAGATTAATGGAGCTTTGTATTCTTTAATCTCTGTATTAGTATTCTAACACATTGTTAGGTCAATAGTCTATAATTAATGAGTAAAGGATCATATACTATCATTTAGTATAGTATATCTTTTTTTCTTATTACAGTTTTGAAATTTACATAGTAATGTGGGATATCATGCAGCCTGTTTATTAAGCAAGCTTTTCTTTTTCTTTTCTTAGTTCAAGAACAAAAAGATAGTTCTAAACTTTATGGTTGCCTGATTCTAATGCACTATATTATTAGACTCCCCCCCAATATTACTCCTGTCTACCTTCCAAAAGTACTTTTTTTTTTTTTTTCTTCAAAGATTTTATTTATTCATTATAGAGAAGGGAGAGAGAGAGAGTGAGAGAGAGAGAGAAGGGGGGGAGGAGCTGGAAGCATCAACTCCCATATGTGCCTTGACCAGGCAAGCCCAGGGTTTTGAACCGGCAACCTCAGCGTTTCCAGATTGACGCTTTATCCACTGCGCCACCACAGGTCAGGCCACTTTTTTTTTTTTTTTTTTTTTTTTGAGGGTGGGGGAGAGAGAGAGAAAGAGAGAGAGAAATGAGAAGCATCAACTCATCATTGCACCACTTTAGTTCATTAATTGCTTCTCATATGTGCCTTGATGAGTGGTAGACAGAGGGTTTGCTGAAGCCATTGACTTTGGGATCATGTATATGATTCTGTGCTCAAGCTGGCGACTTCACGCTCAAGCTGGTGAGCCCTGCACTCAAGCCAGATGAGCCCATTCAAGCTGGTGACCTTGGGGTTTCAAACCTGAGACCTCAGGTCCCAGGTCAATTCTCTATCCACTGTACCACCACTGGCCCAAAAGTACTTTCATATTGAATTATCTCTTTTAATCTTTATGACACCTCTGTAAGGTGGAGCAAGGAGCGCTTTCTGCTCTTGGCTGATGAGGGAATTAAAGAATGGGCCATTAGCATGAATTAACTATTATAAGTTGGGTAGAGTACTAGGCTCTAGGGCTATGAAGATAAATCAGAGTTGAAGTTAGAATTAGAACCCAGAGTACTTGATTTTTTTAGCCCACTATCTTCTCAAGTACTAGATCTAAGTTGTGTCTTATTTTATAGCAAACCAATTTAATACAATATAATCTTGATGAAGCTTATGTTATGAGAATATTTCATATTAAATTTGCTCTTGCTGTTAGGACCTCCCTCCCCCGACAGTGGTATATTTTCTTATAATTTTGAAAGTAATACATGTTCTTTGTGGCCAATTTGGAAAAATTTGAAAAGCACAGAGAAGAAAATAAAAAAGTATGTATAATCCTTCTGCCCAGCTACAACCATTGTTAACATTAAGATGCATACGATTTTACTTGGCCTGTGGTGGCACAATGGATAGAGCGTTGGCCTGGAATGCTGAGGTCACCAGTTTGAAACCTTGGGCTTATCTGGTCATGGAACATATGACAAGCAACCAATGAACAACGAAAGTGAAGCAAGTATGAGTTTGTACTTCTTGCTTTGTCCTCACCCCCCTTAAAATCAATAAATAAAATCTTAACATTGCAGACAGATAATGAGAATTCTCATGTTTCAATATTTCACAATGTTTTACAAATATATTTAAAAAAGATATTGACTTGTAAGGACATGTAATAAATAACTTCAAAATGCAATGGATATTTAATTTTAAGGCATGCCTTTAACATTTATGTAAAATTTCTTTTTGTTTTTGTTCAATAGAAATTTATCTGGCCACTGAGTAAAGCTAGCAATAAAACTACTGGTTCTCAATGTGTTTAAAAAAAGATGCATATGATTTCAGTCTTTTTATCTCTCTAGCTGTATATATATGTATATAAAATATTTTGTGGTTGTATAATTTCAGATCCCTTCTAATCTTGAAATTGATTTTATAATACTTCCTCTTTGCTCTCATAAAATGAAATAATTCTTGAGGTAGATTTATAGTTGTTATAAATTTATTATTGCAGACTCATCTTTTGTTGTTGATGTATTCAATTAACTAAATGTTATAGGTAAACAGAAAATGTGATTAATTTTGCTTTAGTAATAGAGGCAGGATATATTGAAGTCAGATAAATGTTCACAGGAATTTTCTGCTTCTGGTTTTGGCTATTCTGTCTGTAGCTAGAGAAAGAAGAGACAGAGTATTCTATTCTGGTAATCTTTTCTATCTTTTCCCACTTGAACCCTCACTTAATCCCTTTACTGCACAAGCAGTTAAAATTTTTTTATAGCCACAACTCTTCCTGATGATGTAACTAAATCTATTTCCATGTTTCACAATTGAATATTTTATACTATTTTGCATTAGTCTTTATTTTACTTCTTCAGTTTTAAAGTTTTAATCTTTCTACCTTTCAGGTGAAATTTAATTTCAGGTGGCATTGACTAAAACTCAAACCAGTTGCATTTGAAAGAAAATGGCGGCCCTGGCCGGTTGGCTTAGCGGTAGAGCGTCGGCCTAGCGTGCGGAGGACCCGGGTTCGATTCCCGGCCAGGGCACACAGGAGAGGCGCCCATTTGCTTCTCCACCCCTCCGCCGCGCTTTCCTCTCTGTCTCTTTCTTCCCCTCCCGCAGCCAAGGCTCCATTGGAGCAAAGATGGCCCGGGCGCTGGGGATGGCTCTGTGGCCTCTGCCCCAGGCGCTAGAGTGGCTCTGGTCACAACATGGCGACGCCCCGGAGGGGCAGAGCATCGCCCCCTGGTGGGCAGAGCGTCGCCCCTGGTGGGCATGCCGGGTGGATCCCGGTCGGGCGCATGCGGGAGTCTGTCTGACTGTCTCTCCCTGTTTCCAGCTTCAGAAAAATGGAAAAAAATAAAAATAAAAAAGAAAGAAAGAAAATGGCATGCAGACAGTAATTAAGCGGACATATAAACACTTCATTGATTAGATATTTTCTTTTAACTGTCCTTTTGAAAATAGAAAATATTAATCTTTTATTTTTTTCCTAAGGCTTAATGTTTTTTAAGGTACTCTTATAGACTAACTGTACTGTGTTTTCTTTGAGATAGGAGAAGGTAGGTCTTGGCTGGCTGGCTCAGTGGATAGAAGGTCAATCCCTGGTCAGGGCACCCAGGAGAAGTGACCATCTGCTCACTTCCCCTCCCTCTCCCCCTTTTCTCCCTCTCCCCCTTCTCTCCCTCTTCTCCTCCTGCAGCCAGTGGCTTGATTGGTTCTAGCGTGGCCCCAGGTACTGAGGATAGCTTGGTTGGTCCAAGCCTTGGCCTTAGGTGCTGCGGATAGGTCAGTTGATTCAAGCATTGGCCCCAGATAGGGGCTTGCAGGAGTCTGTCTCACTATCTCCCCTCCTACTTTAAAAAAAAAAAAAAAAAGGGAATGTGTGGTATTGCTTCTGAATTCCTATACTTGAGGAAAAGTCTTTCTATAACAACTTCAAGAAGTGTTTCTGGAAAATACATGTAAATCATGGTGCCTGCAGTCTCATGTGATGGTTGTGTGAGGCCTTTAACTAAAGCAGGAAACTCAGTTGATTACCTGGTTCAGTGACAGTGATTCACTTTCTGCTGGCTTGTTAGATATAGCCAGCCTGTTTTTCAGCAATGAAGTATCCTGTTGTAATTGTCATTCTCTGATCATATTAAAACCTGATTGGAATAAGAACTAATAGTATGTTTTCTCCTCTCAGATTCATGCTCGCAACCAAAATGAAATAATTTTTGGACTGAATGATGGCTACTATGGTGCTCCATTTGAACACAAGGTAAGAGGATTTTCCTAGTGCTAGCAGTGTTGGTTAGTGTGCGTATGTCTTGACTTATTGGTCAAAACACATTGAGTCAACAGAATCATGTTTTAAGTGTTACTGTAAATTTGTTGTTTAGTGTGGCTTAGGGTAAATGCCTTTAACATGAAAACTTATTTTGTGGCCACCTCAAGTCATCTTTTTAAAATCTAGATTATCTTCATTTTCCTCAAAGAAAATATGAACTTTTTCTTAATTTATGTAATTCTTTGGCAGTTAAGGATTAATGGTGAATTTTGATTAAATGCAATACAATTTTATTAAATGTTTCAGATTTCTTTTACAACTTTCAATACATCCAAGAAATTGAGTCAAGTTCTATTATGGTCTGTTTCTAAAGGCGATTAGAGAAAGCAGAGGGACAAGAATCCATATTTATCAAATATCTATTATCGATGGTATGATGCCAGGTGATTCATGTTCTTTATCCCATCTGATAATTTAGTTGCAAACCGATGCAGTATGTTTTCTACACAGAGGTGGATTTAACATGGGCACACCAGGTGCTCACCTTGGGCCCCGACTTCTGAAGGGCCCCGCAAAACCCCAACTTTACACTTTTTTTCTAATATAAAGGGCCCAATATTTTCTTCTGTGCCCAGGGCCTCAAATGACTTTAATCCGCCTCTGTTTCTACATGATTTGCTCTTAGTGATCATGCTACTTCATAATTCTTGGTTGTCTGAAATCCTATTGCTAGAATACTCCATTCAGTCAACAACTATTTATTGAGCACCTGCTGAATGTCAACCACTGTGCTCGAGTGCTAAGGGTACAATGATGAGCAAATGGATATTTTTCTATTGTCATGGAGTGTATGGAAGAGATAAACATTTATAAAGGAACCTAACAGATACATATATAAACACAAATGGTTGTCAGTGCAATAAAAGCATATAACGAGGAATTTATTACCTGCTCTAGTGGCTCAGGAAAGGTCTTCTGAGGTCTTGGCTTTTAAGGTTACAATCCAGAGGATGTGTGGAAGTGAACTATGTGGAGGGGGTGAGGGCTGAATAGAGAGCTCATTGCAGGTAGAGGAGGGTAACATGTCGGAATGCCGTGTAGAAACAGGGGACATGGTGAGCTGTAGGGACTGAAGGAAGGTTAGAGTGATTGAAGGAGAGTGATAACAGATGAGGCTGGGGAGGTAGGTAAGGACCATGTCATACAGAACCTTATACAGGATTGTATCCTTGCCATAATTCTTGAGACAGGTAGTTTGCTTTGTTAAAAAAAAAAGATTTTATTTATTGATTTTCGAGAGAGGAGAGAGAGACAGACAGAGAAAGGAGTAGGGAGGAGCAGGAAACATCAACTTGTTGTTTCTCATATTTGTCTTGACTGGGCAAGCCTGGGGTTTTGAACCAGCGACCTCAGCATTCCAGGTTTACTCTCTTCATGATACCACAATAAATCAGGTGAAAATGTTTGATTTAATGAGAGGATTTTGGACCTACTACTGGTGTTGTTGTTGTAATGTCTCTTTTAGAGGATTAGACATCCGGACAGTTGTTGAGGGATTGAGTTTCTTCTGCAGTTGGTAGCTACCTCACCTGAATACCTCACCACAATGCCTGAAACATATTAATAGCCAGTACCTATTGAATATTACTGTGTATCAACACTGTTTTAAGAACTTTATATTTATTATTGTATTTAATCTCCCTAAGAACTCTGTAGCCAGATGTCATACTATTATAGTTGAGGTTTTGAGTAGGTCACTAACTTACACCTTTCTTATCTTTCTGAGTTTGGAACAAATTTACAAGACAGATAGAGATCAGAATATTGGTTTTATTAGTGATAAAGACAATTGGTGCCTGGCCAAGTGGTGGCACAGTGGATGGAGTGTTGGACTGGGACACCAGGACCCAGGTTTGAAACCCCGAGGTTGCCAGTTTGAGCACGGGCCCATCTGGTTTAAGCACAGCTCACTAGCTTGAACCCAAGGTCACTGGCTTGAGCAAGGGGTTGCTCAGTTTGCTGTAGCCCCCCCCCCCCCCGTCAAGGCACATATGAGAAAGCAATCAATGAACAACTAGGGTGCTGCAATGAAGAATTGATTCTTCTCATCTCTCTCCCTTCCCGTCTGTCCCTCCATATCTCTCTCTCTCTCTCTCTCTTTCAAACACACATTGGCTATTGTGGCTTAAATTCCGCAACTTAAAGAATTTATATATGTTTTATTACAAATTGACTCCCCTCCCCAAACAAGACAGACAAGCAAAACTGGATCTTCCCATTATACAGACAAAGCCTGATCCTCCCTGGCCAAAGCAGAAGAATTTATGTGTGCTCTAGACAGGCTATTCCTGAGCAGGAGGAGAGCAGAAAGAACTGAGAGACAAGTGTGCTCAGTTTCGTCTCCCTAGTTTAACGATCTGGTAAGTTATCTGCCTGTACTAGGGATGAGTGAGTGAAGACATAGAGTAAATGGAAATGCTCTTTTAGTGACATTTTACCCTGGAAATAGGGTGGGAAGTTTGTCTATTGTGTGGAAACATGGGGTGCAGAGTGTTGCCCCTGAGCTATAATAATAGCTATTGTTCAGTGAGCACATATGTGCCAGGCACTATGCTAAGTGCTTTACATATCTTACCTCATTTAAACCTCACAGTTGTCCTTTGTGTAGAAGAAGAAGCTGGCACAGAGAAGTCACTTTTATAAGATTACATAGCTACTAATTAGCAGAGTGAGATTAAGACCAAATGGTCAATAAATGTTTATTGAATATATGATTGTCATAGTGATAAATTTTATTCTGTGGTCTTTCAGTTAATGAGTTTTTTAAATGTATAAGTCCTGCGTATTTGCCCCTGCTTTCATATGAACACTTGACAAAGAGGCAGAACCTTAAATGATATTTTTTTTTCTTTTTAAAGAAAGTAGAGTATCTAGTCAGGCTGGCATTATAAGTATACCCTTTGGACCCTCTCTCTTACACCAAACAAAAAGCAATGGTTGTTGAAATAAGAAATTTAAAGAGGACTTAGGTTGCTAAAACAAAGAAACAAAAAGCAAGATAATAAACATCTTTGAAACAGAAATGGAATAGAAACACAAAGAAGCCTGACCAGGCGGTGGCGCAGTGGATAGAGCATCAGAGGATGTGGAAGACCCGGATTCAAAACCCCGAGGTCACCGGTGTGAGCACAGGCTCATCCGGCTTGAGTGCGAGCTCACCAGCTTGAGTGTGGGGTTGCTGGCTTGAACTTGGGATCATAGACATGACCCTGTGGTTGCTGGCTTGAGCCCAAAGGTCGCTGGCTTGAGCAAGGGGTCACTCGCTCTGCTGCAACCCCCCGGACAAGGCACATATGAGAAAGCAATCAATGAACAACTAAGGAGACTTAGGAGCCACAATTAAGAGTTGATGCTTCTCATCTCTCTCCCTTCCTGTCTGTCTGTCCCTATCTGTCCCTGTCTCTCTCTCTCTCTCTCTCTAGCTCTCTCTGTAGCTAACACACACACACACACACACAAGTGGGCAGAAGCCTTGGGAGTAGTTGGTTGAAAGATAGGCTCCTCTGGGCCAAAAGAACAAATGAATACTAAAAGCTGAGTTATTGCTCTCCCTAAGACATCTTTGACATCTTAGAGAAACTGCAGATCTTTAAGGATAATTTTATAAGGGTAAAACTTAAAAGTTGTGGAGAAAAAGGAAATATTGCATGAATTAGGGTGAAAACCAACTTCTCAACAGCAGCAGTAGATGCTGGAAGAAATACAGTGTGTCCGTAAAGTCATGGTGCACTTTTGACCGGTCACAGGAAAGCAACAAAAGACGATAGAAATGTGAAATCTGCACCAAATAAAAGGAAAAGCCTCCCAGTTTCTGTAGGATGATGTGGCAGCATCTGTGCGCATGCACAGGTGGATGATGTAACACTGTGTATACAGCGGAATAGCCCATGGCCATGCCAGTCGAGATGTGGACGGTACAGAGGAAAGTTCAGTGTGTTCTGTGGCTTGCTAAATTCGAATCTGTGACCAAAGTGCAATGTGAATATCGGCGCGTTTATAACGAAGCACCACCACATAGGAATAACATTACTCAGTGGGATAAGCAGTTGAAGGAAACCCGCAGTTTGGTGGAGAAACCCGTTCTGGTAGGCCATCAGTCAGTGACAAGTCTGTAGAGGCTATATGGGATAGCTACCTAAGGAGCCCTAAAGAATCTGTGCGTGAGCCCACATCAAACTGCACTGAATAGGTATGAAACTAGGAGAATTTTCCTTTATTTGGTGCAGATTTCACATTTCTGTCATCTTTTATTGCTTTCCTGTGACCGGTCAAAAGTGCACCATGACTTTACGGACACACTGTATATCTTCAAAGTTCTGTTAACTATTAATATATAATTCTGCTCTTGCCAGTGGTTCAGTGGATAGAGTGTTGGCCTGGTATGTGGACGCCCTGGGTTCAATTCCTGGTCAGGGTACATAAGTGAAGTGACCATCTGCTTTTCCCTTCTCATTCTCCTTCTCCCCCTTTCATTCCCTTTCCTCTCCTGCAGCCAGTGGCTCAATTGGTTCAACTGTCCGCCTTGGGCACTGAGGATAGCTCAGTTGGTCCAAGCAAGTCAGTCTTAGGTGCTAAAAATAGCTCTGTACTTGAGCATTGGCCCTAGGCAGGGATTGCTGGGTGGATTCCAGTTGGGGTGCTTGTGGGAGTCTGCCCCACTATCTCCCCTCCTCTCACCTAAAAATAAATAAGTAAGTAAACAAATAACATTCTATTTCTAGGAAACTTTTTTTTTTTTTGCAAGAGAGAGAGACAGGAAGGGAGAGAAATGATAAGCATCAGTTTGTAGTTGTGTCAGTTTAGTTGTTCTGTGATTGCTTCTCATACATGCCTTGACCGGGGAGTGAGCTGCAGCCCAGCCGGTGACCCCTTGCTCAAGCCAGCGACCTTAGGCTCAAGCTAGCAACTCTGCATTCAAGCTGGCGAGTCCGCACTCAAGACAGACGAGCCTGCGGTCAAGCCAGTGATCTCAGTGTTTCAAACCTGGGACTTTAGTATCCCAGGTTGATGCTCTATTCACTGCGCCACCACTGGTCAGGCCTATTTCTAGTAAACTTTCAGTGAAGAGTAAGGGTGACAGAGAGATAATTTTAAATACACAAAGATTGAGAGTTGATTCACAGACCCTTTATCTAGACAATAATAATAGATGAGGGAGATTGTTTAAAGAGTTAAGACTTACTGAGGTCACTAATTTGTTTGGGAGAAGGACAGAGATATTAAAGAACTTTAGAATTTCTTGGAAAAATTTGTAGTCAAGTGTGATGTTAAGAATGCAAAGATGCCTATTAATGGCACAAAACAATACAGATTTTTAATTAGCATAGGAAGAAAGGGGAATATAAAGAGTAGAAAACTTTGTCAACTTGATAGTAGACAGAAAAGGAAAACAAAAATGATAAACAGGAATATGTAGTACAGTGGTAGAAATAAGTCCAAATATATTTATAATCACAGTAATTGCAAATGGATATCATATCTGTGTTTGAAATACTTCATGAAGGATTTTAAAAATACTGAAGCAACTAGGCTTTGAGAACAGGATTGTATTTTAAGAATGCGTGTTCTGCCTGACCAGGTGGTAGCACAGTGGATACAGTGTCAGCCTGGAACACTGAGGACCCAGGTTTGAAACCCCAACGTCACCGGCTTGAGCATGGGCTCACCAACTTGAGTGTGGGGTTGCTGGCTTGAGCATGACCCCATAGTCGCTGGTTTGAGCCCAAATATCTCTGGTTTTAAACACAAGGTCACTAGCTTGAACCCAAGGCCGCTGGCTTGAGCTCAAGGTTGCTGGCTTCAGCAAGGGGTTACTGGTTCAGCTGGTGCCCCCTGATTAAGGCACATATGAGAAGCAATCAATGAACAACTAAAGTGCAACAACTACGAGTTGATGCTTCTTATCTCTCTCCCTTCCTGTCTCTCTCTTGCTAAAAAAAAATGCATGTTTTGTATAGAAGAGGATGCGTTACACTTTTGAAGCAATAAGTAAACATGTTTTAAAGTAACTTCTAAAATAGTGACTAAAATTTTTGTTGGCTAGTTCTTCAGTATTCTTGTTTTTTGCATTAGCTATAACTACAATAGAAACTCTTACTATTACTTTTGATGATTATGTTGCTGTTAGTGTTCCCCCTGTTCCTATTACTTAAAGTATGTTCAGTCACTATGGGTCTAAAAGCTGAATTACTTATTTTCTCAGAACTTTTGCCTCTTTTTAAAAACTTTCCCAAAATGTCTTTACTTATTTCATAAAACTGTTGAGTTTTTAGGAACCTAGTAAATGTGTCAACTATGTATATACTACAATAGACAAGTAGTTCAGTCTCACTACTAGGGGTGTGTTTGGAAATTAATATATTTGAAAATCTTTGGCTAAAACATACATTGTGGGTTCGAATCCTTTGTTTGGTAACCTTGCTGGCATTATTTGAGAATAATATGTTCTTATTATTTTATGTAGTAAAACTTCATTTATTTGGCATACAAATGTGGAACTCTTAAATATTTAATAGCAGTGCAAAGAGGTAATTGAATAAATGAAGGAAATTTATCTTTAGTTGTAAAAGTGATTCATGATTTTTCTGTCAGTAAATATTATGTACCTACTGTGTGCCCATTATTAAACTAGGTACTGAAAGGCAAAAACAACAGTCTTTTTCTCCTATTGTAGGGATAACCCAGTCCTTCTCAACTGTGTTTCTCTTCCCTCTGTGTCTTTACTGCTCACACTTCTCACTTCTGACATCTCTGGTCACCAAATGGGTGGAGGTTTTCCCTGTGTCAAGTCATTCTCTGAAACACCAACTGGGTGTGCTACAGTTTCTAATACTATCGACCTGGAGATAGTGTCAGATGCCACAGGTTAAGGGCTCAGTGCCACAAGACTCCTATCTACACCACTTCAGATGCCAGTTGCAATCCCAGGTTATGACCTGTGCTTCTGACCAACCAGCTATGGATCCAAGGTTCCAGTGAACCCTCCTTGGATTTGATTAATTTGCTAGATTGGCTCACAGAATTCATGGAAACACTTATGTTTACCAGTTTATAAAGGATTTATTAAAGGGTACAGATGAACAGGGAGTTTCTGTCCCTGTGGAGTTGGGGTATGTCCCTTTCCCAGTGTGTATATGTTGGCCAACTTGAACTCCATACTTTCTTTTTAATTCAGTGAGAGGAGGGGAGACAGAGATAGACTCCCGCATGCACTCCAACTGAGATCCACCTGGCAATGTTCTGCCCATCTGGGGCATTGTTCTTTTGCTCAGCAACTGAGCTTTTCTTAGCACCTGAAGTGAGGCCATGAGCCATCCTCAGTGCCCAGGGCCAACTCTCTCCAATCGAGCCATGGCTGCAGGAGGGGAAAAGAGAGAGAGAGAGAGAGAGAGAGAGAGAGAGAGAGAGGGATGGGGGAGGGATGGAGAAGCAGATGGTTGCTTCTCCTGTGTGCCCTGACCATGAATCGTCTCTGGAACGTCCCTGGAACACGCTGGGCTGACGCTGAACTCCATAGTTTTGGGATATTATGGAGGCTTCATCATATCAGCATGATTGATCATAAACTCCATTTTCAACCCTACTCCCTTCTCAAGAGAATGGGGGTGGGGTGGGGATGAACATTTTAAGCTTCTAATCTTGGCTTGGTCTTTCAGGTGATCAGCCCTCATTTAGGAGCCATCCAGGAGCTCACTAAGTGTTGCCTCATTAGAACAAAAGACTATTGCTTCTTGACCTTTTGGCTAAGCAAGTGTAGAACAAAATACACCAGGATTTCAGGAGCTCTATGTTAAGAGGCCAGATATTAGAACAAAAGATGCTTTGCAGGTTCTTATCATTTAGGGAAATTATAAGGATTTTAGTGGCTCTGTGCAAGGGACTGGGGGCAGATATATATATCTGCCATAGTAACTCTTAGGGCTATTGACAAAGGACAAAGCATTAGATTGGTAAGAGTTCTTTTCTCAGACTAAAAATTGTAGCGGCAATGACTTCAGAGTCCAGTAGATGGCAGTGCTTTCTCATTTTAATGGAAAAAATTAGAGCATGAGTAGACTGAAAGGATCAAATTTTTTTGGAATGGAATTTAGGAGATTGAAATAGCAATTTGGTGATTAATTTCACAACTGCAGCCACATAACTTGATTATCTCAAGCTGAGAAAGAAGATTTAGGGACAACAACAAGTTTCATGGTCTGAGAGCCTCTACAAATGGAAATTACCCTTCCTTCTTTTCCCTTTCCTTTCCTTTCTTTTCCTTTCTTTTCCTCCCTCCCTTACTCTTTCACTTTTTTTCTTTTGAGGGGATATAGTGAGGCCAACTCCTGCATATACCTTGACCAGGATACACCCAGCAACCCCATCTGGGGCCGATACTCAAATACTGAGCTATTTTTAGCACCTGAGGCTGATGAACTCTGATGGTGTGGCCACACTGGAACCAGTCAAGCCACTGGCTACGGGAGGGGATGAGGGAGAGAAGAGAGAGAGGGATGGGGGGAGAAGCAGATGGTTGCTTCTCCTGTGTGCCCTGACTGGGAATTGAATCTGGGTCATCCATATGCTGGGCTGACACTCTATCCACTGAGTGACCAGCCAGGGTTAGAAATTTCTTATTTTATTTATTTCAAGACATGATTCTTTTGAAAAGTAGAAAACTGAATTCTAATTCCTTTTTTGTTTGGGTACTGACTGTGTTTTTTTTTTTTTTTACAGAGACAGAGAGTCAGAGAGAGGGACAGACAGGGGCAGACAGGAACGAAGAGATGAGAAGCATCAATCATTAGTTTTTCATTGCGCATTGCAACACCTTAGTTGTTCATTGATTGCTTTCTCATACGTGCCTTGACCGCGGGCCTTCAGCAGACCGAGTGACCCCTCGCTTGAGCCAGGTACCTTGGGTCCAAGCCAGTGAGCTTTTTGCTCAAACCAGATGAGCCCGCACTCAAGCTGGCGACCTTGGGGTCTCGAACCTGGGTCCTCGGCATCCCAGTCCAACGCTCTATCCACTGTGCCACCGCCTGGTCAGGCTGACTATGTTTCTTGAGCAATTCACTTTTCTTAGTTTTAGGTTTCTCATCTTAAAAGCTAGAATATCCTAATTAGCTGATAAATGCTAGAGGGAATACTAGAGTTATATAGCTCAGCACTCTTATTTCATGGGTGAAGAAACTGAGGCTCAGGAAGCCTTATGACTGCTTTAATCTGACATGACAAGTTAGTTTCATGCTATAGAGAATAACTTAGATGTAGCTATAATAATATCATAGAATACAATCACTGCATGTTCTCATAGCTCTTTTACCTTTAATAATTTACCTATAATTTATTTCACTCCATCCTTACAACAGCCTATGAGGAAAGGTAGAACATCAATTATTAGTAGTTTTGGTAGTATTAGTGGCAGGCATTTAATAGGTACGTATCTATAAATATTTGGGGAATAAATGAATGCCCAAGTTATCAGGATGAGTTATTAGCAGAACCGAGACCAGAACACGTCGTTCTCTTTCTAGATATGCACTTTCTTCTTTATACCATGCTGCCTGTGTAAAAGGGGTGGATTGATGATTTTCATCATTCAATTTTTTTGAGGTTTCTTCCATCATTTAACTTGATTAACTGTGATTATGATTACATGCTGTTAGAGATATCTTCTTTAGTTTATAGCAACTCAGTTGGGCAACTGTTAGTATTTTCATTTTCAGAATAAAGATACTAAAACCGAGAAAAATTAAGAGATTTCCATTTGGTTAACTTTGTGGAATTGAGAAATTAAAAAAGTGGCTATTTCCTCTTGCTAGTCAAATTAATGAATGCTAACTTATTTCCAAAGCACGTTCCACACAGTACACAAATGGAACATTCAGAAGTAGGGATTAAGTGTCCCAAGCTGCCGATGTTTTAACAACAAAGATCTATGGTATAATTTCTGTACAGGTCTCAAGTGAAAGTTGGAAAATCATAAAAATAGCTTATTCCTGCACATATTCTATTCAGTTTTCTTTTTACCCCGCTTTCTCCTATTACAAAATACAAGAAACAAAAATTAGACAAATCTTCAGGGATAGTTTCTAATAGCTGCCTGCTTTGTTATAAAACATCTGGGTATAGATGAGCTCAGTTTAAGTCCAGGGTAAAATGTTGTTTTTGAATAATTTGAACTGGTATGATATCCTAGTTACAGTATTACACCAGGTTGACCCTGGTCAGCAAACTGCAGCTCGCGAGCCACATGCAGCTCTTTGGCCCCTTGAGTGTGGCTCTTCCACAAAATACAACGTGCGGACGCTACCTCAATAAGGAATGTACCTACCTATATAGTTTAAGTTTAAAAAATTTGGCTCTCAAAAGAAATTTCAATCGTTGTACTGTTGATATTTGGCTCTGTTGACTTAAATGAGTTTGTCGACCACTGGAAGAGCATTTGGAAACTAGTCTTGCTAGTTTTCATTTGCTGAGGGCCTGCTTTATATTAGATACTATACCAGCTACTTCATGTGTTTTTATTTAATTTGTGTGACAACTCCACAAAGTAGTTATATTGTTGTTTTATAGGTAAAGTATTCTAAAAGAGAACATTAAATTACTGACCCAAGGTTACATAGCTAGTAAGGTCATAGATCCGTGATTCAAACCCAGGTCTGACTTATTCAAAAGCCTTTTCTCTTAACCGCTATGCTATGTGGCATCCCTCATTTCTTCATTATATAGCATGTCACAGTACCAAGTCCCTATCTTTACATTTAACCAGAGATATCCATTGGAGCATTAGGAGAGAGTATACAGGAAAGTGCTTTGAATGGTATAAATTGCACAGACTTTGGGTATTTATTATTGTAGAGTGGGCATGCAGTGCCCACGAGGCCATCAACCCACTGAAGTCCACATGAATTCCATGTATTAGTCACTATATTTGGCTTCCCTGTGAGTCTCCCCCCCCCCTTTTCTCTTATATCAAATTAACTTCTGACAGATGTTTGGAAAATCATCTTATCCTGTAATTCATATTTATAAATCCTGCTGCTGCAGTGTGGTCTCCATTCTCTTTCTTCATTGAAGCCAGAGAATAATCTGGGAAAATGCCATGTTTCCTGTTATGAATTTGGAGGCCCTTGTCTTCTTAGCACAATTTTTGAACTTTTCAGAATTTTAATACTGGAAAATTCAAAGCCAAGCATGGTTCTTCATATAGATATTGTAGATTCTGGAAAAGTAAGTAGGAGCAGTTTGACTAGTCCTCACTAGGGGATTCAGAGTTTAAATCTTTGTTTAGTTTAAAGTTTTGAAAACCAGTTTTTACTGTTTTTTCTTAACTTTGTGACGAGGCCATTCTTGACCATTTCCCCGCTCTGATAGTTTTGGTTTAAACTGTTCTTCTACAAAGCTGGGAATCCTTTCCTTTTGTTTAAAAAATCTCTCCACTAATGCTAGTTAAGATGATGTCACTATTGCCTTCCCTTCCTCTCTCACTTCTCTCTTTTCTCCACGTTATAGTAATTTGTGGCTACATCTTTCCTCCTGTTAGATCTTAAGCTCTTGTAGGACTGAGGTTGTGTCTTAATCACTATTGTAGTCCCAGGACTTAGCAAAGGCTTCACTTAGTAAATATTTTTACATGAGTGACTGATGTTTACTGGGATCACTTGGTTCCTATCTCCATTCTAAAGTATATTTTAAAGTATGGCCTCTTCAGCAGGGTCACTTTCAGTCCTCATGCCGGGGAGTAGCAGTGATGCCTTTCAGTCCACTTCCTACTTAGAGTGTGACTGTGATTGTGATTGTATTTTTGAGGGGTGTTTGAAACACTGATGTAAGAACAAGAATTCTTTATCCCTGTTGATTTGAATTAAAACAGCAAAAAAAAAAAGATTTTATTTTCAGGATCTGTATATCTTTGCTCAGTAACACTATTCTTATTTCTCATTGCTTCTCACTGTTTTGAAGGAGAAGAAAACATCTTCTGTTGTCTCAAACCTTAGACCAAATCTGGGAATATACATTTTTAGCTCCAGTTTAGTGTCTAAGAAGAGGCCTTGCCTCCGCTCCTTAACAGCTCAGCATCTGGGCTTTGTCAAGAGTTCAGAGGCAGAGGATGTCCAAGGCTTGAAAGTGCTTAACAGAGATACTTGCATAATTTTTCTCAGTTTTAACTTGGCTGACACTTAAAAGTATATTAATGTCCAAATAAACATATACACATGGGAACACAGGCTGTCTATTGATTCATCAGGTAGCTATTTTAGTAGTTGTACAAATAAATACTACATTTTTAGAAAGCATATGCATTGCATCTGAAAAAATGTTCAAGTAGTAGAATGATCCATTGTTTTTGTTTTTTTTCTTGCCCATCATAATTTCTTACTCTACTTAAGTAAGTAAGTAGAAGAAGGACTATTTGCAAAGCTTACAGTTTTAGGAATACAGCACATTGACAGGCCTGCTAGGGAAAACTTTCAGTGGAGCCTGTAAATTACTATCCTTAGGCTTCTACTTGGACCTTTTGTCTTCTCATTAACATATTCTGTCTGGATGATTCAGATTCCTCCCAAGTCGACATTTCCAGTCTGTTTTTCCATATCTCTACACTTGTTGGATGCTTCAGTCACAGCACTCTACAGGTCCTGATCGGAACTCCATTTCCCTCCCCCTTTCAAAAAACCCTCCTTCTGTTGTATTCCTTAGTTCAGTGAATGGTACTGCGATCCATCCACTTTCTCAAATGAGAACAGGGAGTCATTCTGGACCCCTTCCTCTTTTTTTTTTTTTTTTTTTTTCTTCATTTTTCTGAAGCTGGAAACGGGGAGAGACAGTCAGACAGACTCCCCCATGCGCCCGACCGGGATCCACCCGGCACGCCCACCAGGAGCGATGCTCTGCCCACCAGGGGGCGATGCTCTGCCCATCCTGGGCGTCGCCATGTCGCGACCAGAGCCACTCCAGCGCCTGAGGTAGAGGCCACAGAGCCATCCCCAGCGCCTGGGCCATCCTTGCTCCAATGGAGCCTTGGCTGCGGGAGGGGAAGAGAGAGACAGAGAGGAAAGCGCGGAGGAGGGGTGGAGAAGCAAATGGGCGCTTCTCCTATGTGCCCTGGCCGGGAATCGAACCCGGGTCCTCCTCACACTAGGCCGACGCTCTACTGCTGAGCCAACCGGCCTGGGCCCTCTTTTTTAAATCACTTCTTCGAATCACTACTGATGGTACCAGCTAAATATCTACATCTTTCCTGGGTCTTGACTTCATAGCCAGATTTATTTTACTAAAATGCTTGCCCTGTCCCTTCTTTATTCAGATCATTTCAGGGTAATTAATAAATGGCTTATAAGGTCTTGCTGTGATCTGGTTCTTGATTTCTGTGTTCCACCCATACTACTTTCTTATGCTAAAATTTACCCATTTCAGGTTTTTGTTTTTTTTTTTTTTTTTTATAGCTTAGATCCTATTCCTATTAGTTTTCTGTGAATATCTCTAAATCCAGTTTGGATACCACACTGTCACCCATAGCACCTTGCATTTCATTTTCCTCTTGACTGACCCTGATCCTGTTGTAAGCTGATTGCCCATTTGCTCATCTCTCTTACTTATTAGAATGTAAACTGCTTCGGGCAGGGATAGGGTCGGTCTTTGTCACTGACTTATCCCTAGTGCTTAGTACTCTATGTGGCATATGGTAATAATTTAATAACTAGTTGATAGATGAATGAGTGGAGCTTCTGTAGCATCAGATCATTAAAAATTCTGTTGGGGTCTACTACTTGGTCATCATCATCAATTGTGTAGCTTGTTACTCAGGATTCTAGTTCTCTCTTTTTTTAAGTCATTTCCACCATTTCTGCATACATACCTGTCATTTGTAAATTATTATACTTAAATGGAACTCTTTATTTTTCTCTCCACATTTGCTTTCCCTTCCAGTTTTCCACATCTTTATTAACTATTTTCCATTTATCCAGGCCTGAAATCTTGTAGTTAGGTTTGATTGATTTCTTACATCCTCTTGATTCAGTCGCTGGACTCTTTTGAAATAACTTATATCCATGGCTACTTTTCCATCTCACCGCCATAATCCAAGCTCAGGCCGGCATCCCTCGAGGGCTGATTACTGCTTTAGTTTTCTGGCAGGCCTATGGGCTCGAGTCTCTTTGTATTCATTCTGTCTTATTCACCACTGCCTCATCAGTCTTCCTAAAGCTCCCTTTCCTTTTGGTTGTGGAGAGTAACTTCCCATTATCTGCTGAATGTGTGGGGATCTCTGACCTGATGTCCTTCTTTCCATCAGTCCAAGTTCAGGCAGTGGTGTTCTTGTGGTTCTCTCTGCTTTTATTTTTACTTCCTCTCTCTTTTTTTTTATAGTTTGAGCTCTCATTACCTCTAGTAAGTGTGGATTTTTAGAATAGCTTCTTAACTGGCATTTGGGCATTCTGCCTCCTCCCTTTGTCATATTTGTCATTACCAGAGTAACCTTCCTGAAATGTAGGTCTGATCATTCCCTGACACTTTCAGAAACCTTTCATGAGTCCTTATTGACCAAAGGTTGTCTTGGATTTTTTGGCACGAAACACAGGGCTTTCTGTGCCCTGGTCCTTCCAACCTAATTATTAGCTGTATCTCCCACTGCTTCCCTCTTTAGGTTCTAAGTAATTTCTGTATCACCGAAGTTGAACAAATTGGACCACTGTTTAATTTTCTCCCAGTGCAGTTTGTGTTTTCCACTGTCATGCTTTGGCCGCAGGTGTTCAGTCTGTGTGGGACTTTCCTTCAGTCCTATTCAGTTTTTCAGTACTTCTTAATCTATCCCACACACTGACCTGCATGCGATCTTTGCTGTTCTTGCTTCTACTGGATGGAATCTTTACATCAGAACTCCTGTAGAGCCTGACAGGTGGTGGCTCAGTGGATAGAGTGTCGGACTGGGACGCAGAGGACCAAGGTTCAAAACCCCGAGGTCACTGGCTTGAGCGTGGGCTCCTCTGGCTTGAGCGCGGGGTCATTGGCTTGAGTGTGGGATCATAGCCATGACCCCATGGTTGCTGGCTTGAGCCCAAGGTCGCTGACTTGAGCAAGTGGTCACTCTCTCTGCTGTAGCCCCCTGGTCAAGGCACATATGAGAAAGCAGTCATTGAACAACGATGGAGCCTGCAACAAAGAATTGATGCTTTTCATTTTTCTCTCTTCCTGTCTGTCTGTTCCTCTCTCTGATTCTCTCTGTCTCTGTCAGAAAAAAAGAACTCCTGTAGCTTTTGTTTTTAACCTTTCTATGGCATCTTTGTATTTTTTGCTTTACTTGGATACTTGACTTGGTTGTATACATTATAGTATGCTGGCTTATATACTTTTATAAGGATGGTAACAATTGCCTGTGATACTCCCTATGTATTAGGTGTTTAGGAAACACTGAAATGAATAAGTTTATGTAGAATACTGTTTGCTTTGTAATCAGTTATCCTTTCAATTAGAGTACTTCAGTACTACTTCTTTTTCTCCCATTGATTTGAGAAAGGAAGGCAGGGGAGGGAGAGAGAGAAAGAAGTATCAACTCATTGTTCCATTTAATTATGCACCCACTGATTGCGTCTCATACATGCCCCGACTGGGGCTTGAACTGGTGACCTTGAGGTGGAGCTGGTGCCCTTGGGATCAAGCCTGCAACCCTAGGATTGATCCAGCGACCCTGGGATCAAACTGGTGACCTTGGCATTCCAGGACAACACTATTCACTGCACCACCAGCCAGGGCATACTTTAGTACAACTTTTATAGTTTTAATAAAATTAAGGACAGTCTTATGACTGCTATAGCAGCTAAAAAACTCAAAATGTACAATAACGAGTTTCTAAAATGTGGCTTATCCAGTGGTCTGGTACACAGGGGTAAGCAAACTACTTCCCCAGACATGTTTTTGTATAGCTAGCAAGCTAAGAATATTTTTATTGTGAAGAATTTAAAGGCAAAAACGAAGAATATGTGACAGAGAGCTTGCAAAGCCTAAAATATTTACTATTTGGTCATTGACTGGGAAAGTTTCTTGACCGCATTTCTAGAAACACACCTGATCATCTGCGTAGAATTGTTTCTGCTCATTGGATTATGTGAAAGTTTCTGTTTCTTTGAGCAGTTTAATGGGTTCTCACCCAGACCTTACAAGAACAAGAAGGGATAGGCTTGGCTTCTGAAGAATTCTGAGTGACATGTAAATCTCCTCTGGGCTCTTTGGCACTTGGCAGTACTATCTCACACAGATAACCAGATACAAACGAGCCGTTTCTTTCCATTATGATCCTTCATCAGAGGTCTGTCGGGATTGCACATCTGGTGAAGTTTGATGTCATTCAGAACAAAGCTCTTAGCATATTTCAAGAATGATAATTGCTAAGTGGTGGCTGAAGCATAAGGGTTTAATATTGTCCTTAAATTGCCTTAAATGTACATGGACCCAGAATTTTAGAACTGGAAAAGGTTTTAGAGATCAACGATAGCATGATCAGCCAGACTGCATGGCTCTTCTATTTAATCCTCTCTGTGGCTCAGTTTCCTCACCTTTAAAGTGGGGATAATAATAGTTTCTCCTTTTCAGGGTTGTGTGACTATTAAATATGTTAACTTTTAATATATTAACGTTGAAGTATTAAAATTAACATAGAAAACAAAACTGCCCGGTATACTGTAAATACTCATAAATGTTATCCTGTGTCTGTTGCTGTTACTTATTTATTTTATCTTATTTTTATTAATTTTAATGCAGTGACATTGATAAATTAGGGTACATATGTTCCGAGAAAACTTCTCCAGATTATTTTGACATTTGATTATGCTGCATACCCCTCACCCAAAGTCAAATTGTCTTCCGTCACTTTCTATCTGGTTTGTTGTTGTTATTTTTTAATGATTATTTTTATTAGTAGTAGTCTCATCTGATTTTATAGTTGAAGAAACTGAGGCATAGAGTTATTAAATGATTTTCCTCATTTCTATGACAGGCAGAGTGAATTAAAACCTTTCATTTGAATGCTCTTTTTCTGCTATAATGTGTTACTTTTAGTTGTTTGTTCATGGGTGTGGATGAGTTTTTAATAGGAAAAAAATGTTTGGCAGACTTTTGCATAAAGTAAGAAATGTTAAGTAGAATGTCATTCATTTCTCCTGAGAATCTTAACTGTACTGTATTTCCCCATGTATAAGATGCACTCTTTTCTGAAAACTTTGGGGTCTAAAAACTGGGTATGTCTTATAAAGATGGTTGTAGATTTTTTACTTGTATTTCCTGCTTCTTCGCGCTTGTTTTTGTGTTCATTGTTGAAGAAAGTGAATTCATCATCAGACACAGATGAAGACAAACTAATAGATGGGAGTTTTGACAGTGGTGAGGAGTTGTATGAATTTTATAGTGAATAAAACTTGAGTTCAGTAACTTTATGTAATACATTTTCCCCCCCAAAATTTGGGCCTCCAAATTAAGGTGCGTCTCATACATGGGAGCATCTTATACATGGGGAAATACAGTACTTCTAGTGTCTTACTATTTTTGATTTTGTAGCTATTTTACAGGACTATCTCTTGTCTCTGTTCTTTCTCCTCCTTGCCCTCATGATATATAGATCATTCCATAGCCATCTCTTTTGTTTTTTTTTATTCTGATGAAATTCACATAACATAAAACTAACCATTTTAAAGTGTAAAGTTTAGTCACATTGGTGTGTTCATAATGTCCCATCACCACCTCTGTCAAGTTGCATAACATTTTCATCACTCTAAAAGAGAATCCCATACCCATTAAGTATTCACTCTCCACGTTATCCTTGCTAACCCCCTTGGAAATACCAGTCTGCTTCTGTCTCTGTAGATTTACCTAGTCTGAGTATTTTATATAAATGGAATCATATAATGGCAACCTTTTGTGTTTGGCTGCTTTCACAGCAAAATGTTTTTGAGGTACATCCATACATAACATGTGTCAATACTTCTTTCCTTTTTATGGCTGAGTAATATCCCATTGTATCATGAATATGCCACATTTTGTTTATCTATTCATCTGTTGATGAATATTTGGGTGGTTTCTACATTTTTGGTTGTGAATAGTACAGCTATGAATATTTGTGTACAAATATTTGTTTAAGTACCTGCTTTTAATTCTTCTTTGTATATACATAGGAGTAGAATTATTGTCATATGGTAATTCTGTTTAACTTTTTGAGGAATTGCCAAACTTTTTTTCCATAGAGGCTGACCATTTTACATTCCTAGCAGCAATGTATGAGGGTTCTAATGTCCCTACATCCTTGCCATCAGTTATTTTGTTTTCACTCTAATTTTAAAATTTTATCTGTCCAGTCACCTGCTGTCTGTCTCCATCCATCCATCCATCCATCCATCCATCCATCCATCCATCCATCCATCCTAGTGGGTATAAAATAGCATCTCATTGTGTTTTTTTTAAGATTTTATTTATTGATTTTACAGAGGATAGGGGTAGAGTAAGAAATAATCAACTCATAGTTGCTTCACTTTAGTTGTTCATTGGTTGCTTATTGCTTATTGTATATGCCTTGACTGGTCAAGCCCAGGTTTTCAAACCGGTGACCTCAGCATTCTAGGTCAGTGCTTTACCCACTGCGCTAACCCAGGCCAGGCTCATTGTGGTTTTGATTTGCATTTTCCTAATGACGGTGACATATTCTTGTTGGCTATTTGTGTATATTTTTTGGAGAAATATCTTTAAGTCCTTTGCCTCCACCCCCCCCCTTTTTTTAGACATAGAGATAGAGAAAAGGACAGACAGACAGGAAGGGAGAGAGATGAGAAATATCAACTCGTAGTTGTGGCACCTTAGTTGTTCATTGATTGCATTCTCATACGTGCCTTGACCGTGGGGTTCCAGCTGAGCCAGTGACCTTGGGCTCAAGCCAGTGACCTTAGGTTTTAAACCAGCAACCATGGGGGTCCTGTCTATGATGCCATGCTCAAGCTGGCAACCCCATGCTCAAGCTGGGTGTGCCCGTGCTCAAGCTGGGGAACTTGGGATTTCGAGCCTGGGTCCTCAGTGTTCTAGGCCAACGCACTATCCACTGCACCACTGCCTGGTCAGGCATTCCTTTGCCCATTAAAAAAAATGGATTGTCTTGTTGTTGAGTTGTCAGTTTTTTTATGTATTCTGGATATTAGACCTTTTTCAGATACATGGTTTTGCAAATATTTTCTCTCATTTTGTTGGTTGTTTTTACACTTTCTTTATAGTGTTCATTACACAAAATGTTTTTAATTTTGAAGTCTAATATATTATTTCTTTGGTTAGCCACGCTTTTAGTGTCATATGTAAGAATCCATTGACAAATCCAAGGTTATATAGATGTACCTATGTGTTTTCCTCTAAGTTTTATGTTTTTAACTCTTACACTTAGCCTTTGATTCATTTTGGAGGTAATTTTTGTATGTAGTGTTAGGGATGGACCCAACTTCATTGTTTGCATGTTACTATCCAGTTGTTTCAGCATTGCTTGTCGAAACCCTGGTCTTTCCCTATTTTTTTTTTTTGTATTTTTCTGAAGCCGGAAACGGGGAGAGACAGTCAGACTCCCGCATGCGCCGGACCAGGATCCACCCGGCACGCCCACCAGGGGGCGACGCTCTGCCCCTCCGGGGCGTCGCTCTGTTGCGACCAGAGCCACTCTAGTGCCTGGGGCAGAGGCCAAGGAGCCATCCCCAGCGCCCGGGCCATCTTTGCTCCAATGGAGCCTTGGCTGCGGGAGAGGAAGAGAGAGACAGAGAGGAAGGAGAGGGAGAGAGGTGGAGAAGCAGATGGGCGCTTCTCCTGTGTGCCCTGGCTGGGAATCGAACCCGGGACTTCTGCACGCCAGGCTGACGCTCTACTACTGTGGTCTTTACCTATTGATTAGTCTTGGCACATTTGTTGAAAATCAGTTGAATATAGATGTATGAATTAATTTATGGTTTTTCTGTTCTGTTCCATTTATCTATATGTCTATCTTTATGCTACTACCACACTTTTGATTACTGTTACTTTATAGTAAGTTTTGAAATTGGTAAGTATGAGACCTCCAATTGATGTATTACATGGATTGATTTTCATTTATTGAACCATTTTTACATACCTTGGATAAAGCCCTATTTGTTCCTGGCATATAATCCTTTTAAAAATATTTTTAATTGTGATAAAATATACATAATAAAATATTATCATCTTAACCATTTTAAATGTACAGTTTAATAGCATTAAGTATGTTCACATTGTTGTGCAATCATCAACCATCCATCTCCAGAACTCTTTTCATCTTATAAAACTGAAACTTTCTACCCATTAAGCACCAAGTCCTCATCTTCCTCTTTCCCATGCCACTGGCACTCACTCTTCTACTGTTTCGATGAATCTGACTACACTAGGTACGTTTTATAAATGGAATCAAACAGTATCTGTCCTTTTGTCACTTGTTTCTTTTACTTAACATAATGTCCTTAAGAGTCATCCATATTCTATCATGTCAGTATTTCCTTCCTTTGTAAGGCTAATATTTTATTGTATGAATGAATATATACATTTAGTTATTTATTCATCTGTTGATGGTCATTTGGGTTGCCTCTACTCCTTGACTATTGTGAATAATGCTGCTATGAACATAGATATAAAAAATATCTCTTTGAGTCTTAATTATTTTGGATATATACCCAGAATTGGTAGACCAAATTGTATAAGCCTTTTAATATTTTGCTGGATTAATTTTGTTAGTATTTTGTTGAAGATTTTTGCCTCTATATTCATAAGGGATATTGGTCTACAATTTTCTTATGATATTATTGTCTGGCTTTGAAATCAGGGCAATATTGGCCTTATAAAATGAATTAAGAAATATTTCGGCCCTGACCAGTTGGTTCAGTGGTAGAGCGTCGGCCTGGCGTGCGGGAGTCCCGGGTTCGATTCCCGGCCAGGGCACATAGGAGAAGCGCCCATCTGCTTCTCCACCCCTCCCCCTCTCCTTCCTCTCTGTCTCTCTCTTCCCCTCCTGCAGCCAAGGCTCCATTGGAGCAAAGTTGGCCCAGGCGCTGAGGATGGCCAGCGCTCTGTGGCCTCTGCCTCAGGTGCTAGAATGGCTCTGGTTGCAACAGAGCGACGCCCCAGATGGGCAGAGCATCGCCCCCTGGTGGGCGTGACAGGTGGATCCTGGTTGGGTGCATGAGGGAGTCTGTCTGACTGCCTCCCTGTTTCCAACTTCAGAAAAATACAAAAAAAAAAAATATTTCTTCCTTTTCTATTTTTGAACAGATTTTGAGAAGGATTGATATTAATATTATTCACTCTTTTTTTTAGAGAGACAGACAGAACAGTCAGGTAGGGAGATAGATGAGAAACACCATTTTGTAGTTCTGGCACTTTTTAGTTGTTCACTGATTGCTTCTCATATGTGCCTTGACGGGGGCCAGTCTCCATCCAAGGCAGTGACCCCTTGCTCAAGCCAGTGACCATGGGGTCATGTCTGTGATCCCATGTTCAAGCAGGCAACTCTGTGCTTAAGCTGGTGAGCCTACTCTCAAGCTATCGGATGAGCCCACTCTCTAGCGGGTGACCTTGGGGGTTTTGAACGTGGGTCCTCTGCGTCTTAGGTTGATGCTCTATGCACTGCACCATCATCTGGTCAGGCAATTGGAGTGTTTAATCCATTTATACTTAATATAATTATAGATATGGAGGCTCTGCTAATTTCTTAATTAGTTTTTTCCTATCATTTTTGTTCCTCATTTTTTCCATTATTACCTTTTTTATGTTATATATTTTCTCATGTAATATTTTGTTTCTTTTCTTATTTCTTTTACTATGCATCTTTTAATTATTTTTTTAGTGGTTGTCCTAGAGATTACAATTAACATCAATTTATAACAATGTAATTTAAATTAATACCAACTTAGTTTTAATATTATATAAAAACTTTTCTTCTATATAGCTCTGTTCCCCTTTGTGTTACTATTGTCACAAAATATGTCTTTATAATTATGTGATCATCAAGATGGATTTATGATTGTTTTATATGTTCATCTAATTGATTGGTTTTTAGATGCTAAACAGGCCTTACATTTTTAGAATAAATTCAGTCAATAATGATGTGTTAATGATTTATTTATATTCTTATACTATGGTTTAATTTGCTAATATTTTGCCAAGGATTTTTGTGTCTGTGTTCATGAGGGATATTGGTCTGTAATTATGTGTGTGTGTGTGTGTGTGTGTGACAGAGAGAGAGAGATAAATCTTTGCCAGGTTTTAGTATCAGTAATGCTAGTCTTATGCATTGAAAGTTGTTCCCCTCTTCTCTATTTTATGAGCAAGTTTGTGTTAAATTGCTGTTAGTGCTTAATGCTT
This sequence comes from Saccopteryx bilineata, assembly GCF_036850765.1. Lineage (NCBI taxonomy): Eukaryota > Metazoa > Chordata > Mammalia > Chiroptera > Emballonuridae > Saccopteryx > Saccopteryx bilineata. The sequence continues at coordinate 345,256,957 of NC_089490.1, read as the reverse complement.
GGTAGAATTCATCGGTGAAACCATCTGGACCTAGACAATTTTTGTGGGTAGCTTTTTAAATTATCCACTTAAAAAAGATATAGAATTATTCAGGTATGGTTTTATGATCAGTTCTGGCATGTTGTATTTTTCCAAGTAGTTTGTCCAGCTCATCTAAGTTGTCAAATTTAATAGCATAATGTCGTTAATAATATTTTAATAACCTTTTTTTAAAAGCAAAATGGGTTAACTCTTTTAATTCCTACAACCATTTGTGAGGTAGATAATATTATCATCTCTATAGTACCAATGAAGGAACAAAGATTTAACTAAGAATGCTTAGATACCTTGCTCAAGACTACAGAGCTGGTATATTAAGGGCTTAAATTGTAATCAGGTGGCCTGTGTCCAGAATCTTTTTTTCTTAACTATTATTTACTTTTCCATCTTAAATGACAGATACCTGTTCTATTATTCTTAAGGATTGTGCTGTGTTTTCTCTAGAAACCATTATGTTTCCACCATCTTTGTAACCACTAAATGGAAATGTTTGTTTCTGGTATTCCTAATTGGAACTTGAAATGCCTTTTTTCCCATAAAAACATTACATGTGATGGCTAAGCATACTTGAAATCTTATTATTAATACTCTTTTTCAGTCACACGTGTTATAAAGACTTCTGGGGCTTCTGTGGGAAATTTGCTACAACATGTGAAATATTGTTTCTGTGGGAAAATACTAGAGGAAATTTATTTTGAGTTTACTTGCCTAAAATGTTAAACTTCAGTTATATGAAAATTGTTATTTTTTAAATTTTTGAACAGATTGAATTTACTGAAGTGTTTATAAATCATAATTTTAAAAACACAAACATGATTAATTGTGCACATATTTTATTTCACTTTGATTAACTTGTTAATTAATATCTTTTAGGGTTATTCTAATGCTCAGAAGAATATCCTTCTTCAGGTGGATCAGAACTGTGTTCGCAATTCTTATGATGTCTTCTCTTTGCTGCGGTAAGACTCAGAGTCCTGCATTTTCTAAAGACTCTCCTTATTTTGAGTTTGTGACATTTCCATGTGGGAAATGTATGGGGGCTTTAGAAGCTGTTATTCAGGCTTGGCATTTTTTAGTGAGAGCTTCATAAATTTTGTAGCTACAGTGATTTAAGTTTATCTCTTTCACAAAGCCTCTAGAAAGTCATTTCCTTTCTTTGGACAGTGGGAGAAAATGACTGGAAGCCAGTGATCTTAAAACAGGGACCTGAGCTGTTTCCGGTCTTCTACACTATAAAGAGCTACAAGCAGAGGTACAAAATTTAGACTTATCAGAATACTAGAAAAGCCCTCCAATAGCCCCAGACGTGGAGTTTTGACTTTCTGTTCATCTTTTAAGAGAGTCATGCTTGGCAAGGCAAAGGAGCTTTGTATGAATCTCATGCTCAAAGGCTTAACTGCCTTGGCTCTGTATTTTCATAATGTCTGGGCTTAATTTTGAAAGATTTAAAATTTTGGTTTTAATTTTCAGTGTGGTAGATCATCTAGGACATTTTCCCAAGAGGAAGGTTACCAAAATAAATGCAATTCAAAATAAAGTTAACAGTGACACTCAACCTATGTTCACCCTCTTCAGACAAATGGTTCATTGAAATTTGATTTTGGCAGTATTTTTCTAATGTTTACATAACACATCATAAATTTGAGACCATTAGACATCCTTTATATATCTACTAGAGGACGAGTCCAGAAGGATGATTGGACTCTTGTCCAATTGGATGATTATTTGTTTTATAAACATTTTGAAATGGACCTTTCCTTTGCAAATCTTATATTTTATTACACATGATGATAGAGTTTGGTCACAAGAACTGTATAAATTGCTTTTAAGAGACAATAGTTTCAGCTAAAGTAACCACACACATTTGATGACTTTTGATTCTTATCTGAGAGGTACTTTCACTTTGAATTCTTAGGTTATGTAACATAATGAACAGGATTTAGTAATCAGATGGTAAGAAGCAGGAGGTGTCAAGATATGTAATTTATATTTTTGAGCCTATTCAATTTGGGACTGCAGTAAGTTTTAAGTATTGGAAGGAAAAATGTAGAGAAATCGGTTGAAATGTGAGTAAGCCCACTAATATTTCTTGACCTATTTTCCTTAGTAAAATGAGAGTATAAATACCATTGTTTTAAAGATATCTTCCAAGTATGAGATTCTGTAATTTTGTGTATTAGAGAAACAGTAGAATTAAAAGAGAAAGGAATGAAAAGTCAGTGAGGAGAAGATGATTTGGGAAAGGCAGTATCATATAAACTAAGAGACTAGAGACTTAGGGAGCATCCAAAGCTCTGTCATGGTGCAGGAGAATGGGGAACTAAAGAAAGACTATCGGTTCTTGGGAAGCAATATGGTATAATAGAGAATGCTTTGATTAATGTGAACCTGACTTTAGTTATCCCAGATTTAACCTCCATGATTATTCTAAAAGGTGGAAGCAGTGAAGTTAAAATTTTTTGTAACTTATAAGCATTTTTACATTTATGATCTTATTCTCTTAGAAACTTTTTGTTTTCACACACTAGTGTGGAAGCTGAAGTTCAGAGGTGTGAAATGATTTATCTGAGGGCACACAGTAAGTAAGAGTCAGGCTGAAGATTGGTAAGAAGCTTTTCTGACAAGTAAGTTTTGTAGATCCTTGTCACAGTCTCACCTTCCTAGATTGGTGGTTTTGAGGTGCAAATAGCATAACCACAGAAAATTTTCTGAAAATCCTAGAGCCCTCCTTAAATACAGAACTATCAGGTTAATTTGGTAGGTGCTCAGTTATTTAACATTAATCTTGCAATGACATGTCTCTTAGGGTTTCCTTTATAACTGTGCCTTTCAGATTCCTCAGGTGTGTCAAGAGTTTGAATTGCCTTATTAAGAGTGGCCTTTTCTTCACCATTTTGTAAATCATTTATAGCTGGTAACACAGGTATACTTTTCTGAACCAGATCAAGTGTCTGTTTGTCAACCAAATTACCAGAACCCAGAGAGTTACTCTGCAACTAGAAAGTTCAAATTATACTTGTTCAAGTGAATAAGTACTATACACCTTTCTCTGAAAATGCTCTCAGACATTAATAAAGAGCAGGTATGGCCAACAGTTTTTGCCCCTGGGCCAGATTAGAAAGAAAACTTTTCACAGGCTGGACGAAATATTAAAATTAAAAAATGTTAAATATAATAACGATTCATTTAAGTAAACAAAACTTTATTATATAATTTGTTTATGAATAAATGTGAGTGAAAAAATTTTGATATACACTATTATTTTAATAAAAATATATTTTAATAAAAATATAATTATATACCTTATAAATATCCAAACTGTATTGCAATCAATTGAAACAATATTTAATTAATAGAATGAGCTTGAAGGGGTTATATCGCAAATAAAACAATTATTTCGTTTTACAAACAGCCTGGACACGTTTTCAGTTATCAACTGCAGCTATTGTCTATGCTACAATGCCACTTGATTCAGCACACTTGACCACAAAAATAGCGAAGTGTTTGACCTTGGGTGCACACTGGCAAACTCTGCCTAAAAGAATGTGGGTTTCACATCGCCACTAAACGTCAAACAGTTCATATTGAGTACAGACGAATACAAAAGTAAATTTTTATAATGGAATTTTTTAAAAAAATAAAGGAGTATCGCGAATCCATTCCACCAATTATTGGAAGTTAAGCCTAGATCAGTCACACACGGAATTCTTTTCTGCCGATCACTATCTTCTTAAATATCTCAATTTCCAATAATCAAAGATGCTTAGCTGAGATTTTAAAGTAGCGGAGAATATTAAAAATTTAATCGCAGGCCACATAAGCTCATTACGCGGGCCGGGTTTGGCCATGCCTGGTAAAGAGTAACCATTATTTCTCTGCTCAAACACTCTTCCCACAGTTTTTGCTGATATATGTAAAATGCTTCCTGGAGAAAACAATTTTGTGCTCATTGGTTTTGTTCAGTTTCCCTCTCTAACTTGGGTAACATTTGTTCCTGGATGAGAATAATTAAAAAACTTTTTTTTTTCTTTACCTGATGCTTTTCTTGGTTTGTGCAATTGTTACTTCTTGACCTGTAATTTTATGTGAAAACACATGGAGTCAGAATTCTTTAATACCACTTTTACTTCCACAAAATTCTCAGTGCTTTTTGGAGTCAAAATTAGACCCCAGGTCTCCTGATTCTGTTTTTTAAGAGTATATTCTAGTTAATAACTTTCACTTTGTTGTTATGTGTGAATACCTCAGCAAAATAGGAAATCTTGACTAAGGCAAGGAATTGGGGCACCTAAGCCCAGGGCACTGAAACTCCTTCAGATGGATGTGTCATTCCATTTAATAGGAAGACAGTGACCCCAAGTTTTATTCAGACTTTTTAATCAGTAGCTAAGAATTTAGACTAATTTTAGTTGTCAAGGTAATAGCAGCCCTTTCTAAATTTACCTCCAGTTGTGTGATGGTAATTATATTTTTGCTTCTTTAACCCTTGAAATTTTCTGGATTAAGGGTTAGTTTTCATAAGCAGACATTTAATTAAGAGCCACTTGATCTTCACCACAAGGTGTCGATGTTGTATCTTTGGCATTTGAAATTTCTTGTATTTTACAGTTTTGAGGTGAGAAGGAGAAAAAAGTAGGGTTATAAATTACAAGTGAGCATTTGCTTCAGGTTAACTTTTCTATTATTACTTACAGGTTGAGTTTCTAAATTTATTAGATAGCTTTTTCTTTTTGGTTCTGTTGATTATTTTTTATCCTGTTGGTGATAGGAAGTTATTGAAAGATGACAAGGTGAGGAGGAATGACGGGGTCAGCTATACAATTTAGAATTGTTACCGTGGTAGCAGTGGGGAAAAGATGTGAGGGGTGAGACTGTGAGAGCGAGGAGGTGTCTATAATGCTCAAAAAGATAGCTTTGTTGTAGAGATAAGTAAGAATAATTCTGGTTTTCTTCTAGTATAGTTTTTATTGTTTTTTTCCCTTCCCCTTTTGACTTGTGCTACTTTAGCAGTGTAATAAGTGGCAGTATGGTGGGGAAACCATGGGCCCTCCACTGAGATTCCAGTTTTAGAACAGCCGTATGCCCATAACTGGATGCAAGACTTTGGGCAAGTCATTTAATTTTGGTATCTCAAGCTACTCTTGTAAAATGGGGATAATATTTGTCTCATAGCAACATTATGAGAATTAAATAAGGTAAAATATGCAACTACTGGCATATAGTAGATGTTCAATAAAGAATAGTTTTCATTTTCTCCTTTACTTCCACATCTTGGAATTATCTTTCTCCTTTATGCCAGTACTCTATTTTTATGTCACCACTAGCGTTTCTACCATTCAGCACAATTTACCATCTCTACTTTTGTTTTGTTTTTATTTTAAATATTTATTTATTTAGTGACAGAGACAGAGAGACAGAGATAGGGACAGACAGACAGAGAGGGAGAGAGATAAGAAGCACCAATTCTTCGCTGTGGCACCTTTGTTGTTCATATGTGCCTTGACTGGGGAGAGGTACAGCGGACTGAGTGACCCCTTGCTCAAGCCAGCAACCTTGGGTTCAAGCTGGGGAGCTGTGATCAAGCTACATGAGCCCGCACTCAAGCCAGCAACCTCGGAGCTTCGAACCTGGGTCCTCTGTGTCCCAGTCCAATGCTCTATCCACTGCGCCACCACCTGGTCAGACTACCATCTCTGTTTTAGAGTTACTTTTATTAATCCTAAATAGTCATGATAAAAGTTGTTTAACATGTGTTTGTCTTTTCTCCTTAATGGTATTGACAACATCTTGAAGGGATTCTTTATTGTTTGTATATATCTTCTCCTCCCTTTCTATTTTATTGACAGTTCTCGGTTTTGTTAGAACCTGTTGTGATCCTAGAGCCCTAGTTCCTTTGGGTCTTAAGACTCTATTGCACTACTTTCTCCCTGAGTACTCTCTTTCATTACCACAGTTTCAACCAACACATCCATATGCTAGCAACTCTCAGATTTATAGCTCTAATTCCTATCTGTCTTTTGGATTTCTGATCTGTTTTTTTCCCCAATTACTATTAGAAATTTATACTTTCATGTTCTGTAGGACCTTCAGTCATAATCTGGCAAGTGCTACACTCATTATCTTAATTTTTCTCTTCCTTTTCTTTTCCCTGGTTTGTCTAGTAATATTAACATCATTTCAGGCACCCCAAGTGAATGCATACCCCTCTTCATTCTCACCCCTGTTTTCCTAGACAATTTCCTGATCTCCTAACTAATCTCCCTACTACCAGTTTTTCTTTCATGCAATTATTAAGTTATTATTTAATAAGCACTTACTTTGTGCTAGGAAGTATTCTAAGTACTTTACATTAATTAACTCTCAATTCTTACTACAACCCTCTGTGGTATTATTTCTGTTCCTATTTACAGAGAGGAAATTGAGACACAAAGCAGTTAAGTTGCTTATTCAGTGTCACACTAGTGTGAACCTATAGTCAAAACCACACAGTCTAGCTCCTGAGCCCATGTTTTCAACCAGTACATCTTGTTGCTTTATACTGTTTCACCCTCCTCTTGTATAGTTTATCTACCACATTTCCGCCAGAGTGACCTTGTAAAAGATATATTAGTTTTGTCATCATTAGGTTTAGAAATCTTTGAGCAAAGGTGATATTTGAAAAACATTGTTCTAAACACTGCATAGGGACTATTGTCCTTATTTTAAGTTCTCTTATACTTCCTGTGCAAATTAATAGCCAGCATTTATCGAGCACTTATTGAGTTATAATTTGCTCTTCATCATCTGATTCTCTCTCTTCTCAGCACCCCCAGACTGAGAACTCCTTCACGCTGGAATCCTTGTTTTATCGATCTTGGTGTTAGCCCTATCACAGTGTATATCATATATATTAAGCACTTATATCTGCAAATTGAACCGTTCTTTAGGTTACAGAGGACTAGGGTTGTGATGCTCCTGTTATTGGTTTGCATCTGGCAAAATGAGAGTTGTAAAAATTTTTAGGCTCTTATCTAAAAAGTTGATGAAAATGTAATCAGATATGCGAACCATCAGTTTCCACGTAACACCTGGTGATATTTCAGGATTTTGTGACCTTTAATTTTATTCCTTATATAGATTTTCCTGGAAGATCTTTATCTGGCTATCTGGAGGCAAATTGCTCACCCCCAACCCATTTTGATAAAAAATACTTTGTACTGTAAAATTTTAATTTTAAAAGGGAAATCTTACATCAGATAAATTATGTCTTAGGGTGATAGTTAGAAAACAGATTGGGTGTGATGTATAAGGGCATAACTGTCCATAATCTTTAAATTTTGGGTGTGATAACCAACTTTTGGGTGCAGGGAGAGTTCTCTCCCCGTCTAATGATTTCTCCCTAACTACTAATGGCAAGTATATGGACTATAGCTTGGTACCCAGCTGAAAGCAATACGTTATGAAATTTATGTACTGTAACTCATATGCTTTTCTACTCATAGTAGAGGTTAGGCTGTTAAGCCAGTGTCTGGGTGCTCATTTTTAATAAATTAGAAGGGGAATTAAGAGGCTTACTGTTAAGGTAGACACACTGACAGCAAGGAGAAATGAAAGCTGATAGTTTGCTCTGTGATTTACTCTTTGATTCTGGAATATAACTGAGTGGCAAATCATATTAGCTACTGTCCTACCTACCTTTTTAGTTACTGTGGATTTGCAAGCAACCCTCTCTCAGTACTTCACAGAAAATGGGGGTGGGGGTATTCCAACTGTAAAGAGAGACAGACTAAGTAAGAAAGCAGAGCCAGCTTACCTCTGCTATGAGCAGTCAGTCCTTTACCTAAGCACTCTCCACATAGTGGTTCACTGAAATTACCGTATTTTTTGCTCCATAAGATGCACATTTCCCCTTCAAAAGTGGAGAGGAAAATGCCCATGCATCTCATGGAGCAAAAAATATGGTATTTTATTAAATATTTTAACACAACATTTGGTTCAGAATATTTTTTTTCTTATTTTCCTCTTTAAAACCCAGGTGTATCTTATGGTCAGGTGTATCTTATAGAGCGAAAAATACAGTAATAGTGAAAATTACTGTTATTGAGCACACCATTTTAGTTTTCACTAGTGCTGTCTTCATATAACAGATAAAAGGACTTGCCTAGCACCGTAAGATGAGTATCAAAGGAGGTTTGAATGAAGTGCATACGCTTTTTCCTGTTATACCATATTAATGTCAAATTACTGGTGAAATAAAAAGTTTATGATTATTATAGCTTATTTAAGAAAGCAGGGATGCGTGATAAGTTTTAGAAAGGTTTTCAGTCAAAATTTAAAATGAAAAATTTTGGTATTTAAGTTTTAGTTAAATGATTTAGTTTTTATGTGCTGAAGCTGGTGACTTCGGGGTTTCAAACCTGGGTCCTCAGCATCTAGGACGATGCTCTATCCATGGCGCCACCACCTGGTCAGGCAGATTTATATGCTTAATGAAGGTCTTTTATACTCTTCAGAGCTCATCACAATTCCATTCTGTTTTTTTTTTTTTTTCTTGTGGGAGAGACAGAGAGAGAGTCAGAGAGAGGGACAGATAGGGACAGACAGACAGGAACAGAGAGAGATGAGAAACATCAATTCTTCATTGCGGCTCCTTAGTTGTTCATTGATTGACTTCTCATATGTGCCTTGATGGGGGGGGGGAACGGGAGGGTACAGCAGATAGAGTGACCCCTTGCTCAAGTCAGCAACCTTGGGCTTCAAGCCAGTGACCTTTGGGCTCAAGCCAGGGACCATAGGGTCATGTCTATGATCCCACACTCACATTAGTGACCCCGTGCTCAAGCCAGATGAGCCTGTGCTCAAGCCAGTGACCTTGGGGCTTTGAATTTAAAACATGGTTTTTATTAATCTGATGATTGAATAAAGAAGATATGGTACATATATACAATGGAATACTACTCAGCCATAAGAAATGATAACATAGTGACATTTACAACAACATGTACAGACCTTGAGAACATTGTACTGAGTGAAATAAGTAAATCAGAAAAAAGCTAAGAACTATATGATTTCAGACATAGGTGAGATATAAAACTGAAACTCGTGGACATAGATAAAAGTGAAATGGTTACCAGGGAGAGGGTGAAGATATAAAGGAGGGGTTAGGGGTGGGGGTGGGGGAAGAGTGTAAAGAGGTACAAATATATGGTGACTGAAAATGATTTGACTTTGGGTGATGGGTGTACAACCTAATCAACAGTTCAGATGCTATAGAAATGTTTACCTGAAATGTATATACTCTTATTGATCAGTGTCATCCTGTTAAATTTAATTTTAAATAAAATTTAAAAAAATTAAAAAATGATTTTTATTAATCTGATAAGTATAACACCTTATTGTTACTTTAATTTTTATTAGTCTCAGTACAAGTGTTTAAGTGTGAGCTATAAGTGAGAGTAAACATCTTGTCTTAAATTTGTTAGCCACTTAATATATTCTGTGAATTTACCTATTTGTTTGAGTTGCTTGCACTTTTTCCCATAAAGTTTTAAGAGTCCTTGGTGTTTTTTCGGAGTCTGTTAATTATATCTTGACTTACTATATCTTATACAAAAAGTTTTTTTTTTTTTTTTATAATTTTATTTTTTTAATGGGGTGACATCAATAAATCAGGATATATATATTCAAAGATAACAAGTCCAGGTTATCTTGTCATTCAATTATGTTGCATACCCACCACCCAAAGTCAGATTGTCCTCCGTCACCCTCTATCTTGTTCTCTCTGTGCCCCTCCCCCTCCCCCTTTCCCTCTTCCATTCCCCCCTCCCCCCCGTAACCACCACACTCTTATCAATGTCTCTTAGTTTCACTATTATGTCCCACCTACGTATGGAATAATACAGTTCCTGTTTTTTTCTGATTTACTTATTTCGCTTCGTATCATGTTATCAAGATCCCACCATTTTGCTGTAAATGTTCCGATGTCATCATTTCTTATGGCTGAGTAGTATTCCATAGTGTATATGTGCCACATCTTCTTTATCCAGTCATCTATTGATGGGCTTTTTGGTTGTTTCCATGTCCTGGCCACTGTGAACAATGCTGCAATAAACACGGGGCTGCATGTGTCTTTACGTATCAATGTTTCTGAGTTTTGGGGATATATACCCAGTAGAGGGATTGCTGGGTCATAAGGTAGTTCTATTTTCAGTTTTTTGAGGAACCACCAAACTTTCTTCCATAATGGTTGTACTACTTTACATTCCCACCAACAGTGTATGAGGGTTCCTTTTTCTCCACAGCCTCTCCAACATTTGCTATTACCTGACTTGCTAATAACAGCTAATCTAACAGGTGTGAGGTGGTATCTCATTGCCGTTTTGATTTGCATTTCTCTAATAGCTAAAGAAGATGAGCATCTTTTCATATACAAAAAGTTTTTATTTGTTATATTGTATAATTCTATTTTTTCTTTCATATCTTCTGGGCACTTGTCTTGGCTTAAGTTGTCTCTGCTGCACTTTTGTTCTATGTATATTTTGTAAATTATTTTTAAGATTTGTATTATCTTTTTAAATTAAATCTTTGATGCAATTTGAAATTATTCTTAAATGTATTGCGTAGATATTCCATCTATTGTGAAGTAAAGATTAGCATTCTTCATAGATGATCATTAATTTTGCTCCTTCCTTTTTGCACCAAATTAGATGCCACCTTTGCATATATTAAAAGTTCATATGTACTGGGATCCATTTCTGGTTCCTTTTTGTTTTGCTTTGATCTTTTTGTCTATTTCTTTGCCAATTTCAGATTGATTTAATTACAGTGTTCTTTGTTTTCTTCTTGACATGTTCTAATATTAAGTAAAGCAAGTACACCCTCTTTTACTAGTCTTTTTCACACCATCTTTTGTTATTTTCAGAACTTAATTCTTCCATGTGAATGTTATTTTATTGTATAAAAAAACTTTATTGGAATTCTAATGGAAATTTTTGTATTCATTGGCTTTTTATATTTCGGAAGAGCTTTCAATTTTATGATATTAGTATTTCCATCCAAGACATTGTATATCTTATATTTGTTCAAATTTTATTTTGTTCCTTCAAGGAGATTTTATTCTCTTCATTTGATCATGTGCTTTTCCATTAAGTTTGTTCTTAAGTACATTATAGTTTTTACACTTTTTTATATAAAATATATTTTTTACTTCCATTCCTGTGTTTTATTACTATTATAGGGAAAAGCTATAGTTTTAAGAAAATCTTTTGTTAGGTGACTATATTAAATTATTTTTCTTGTTGTTATGCTTTTTAACTAAAGCTTTCTTTGCTTTTCTTGGCCTTCATATTATCAATAAAATAATAAGTTTATCTGTTCTTCAATGTTTATGCTGGTTTTCTAGTCTTATTATCTTTACAAAACCTAGAACTTTTTTTTTTAAGAAACTATGCACCCCTATATTTATTTATTTATTTTAACATTTATTTTTTATTTTTTCAAAGACTTTATTTATTTATTTATTTATTTTAGAGAGGACAGAGAGAGAGAGAAAGAGAGAGAGAAAGAAGGGAGGAGCAGGAAGCATCAACTCCCATATGTGCCTTGACCAGGCAAGCCCAGGGTTTTTTTTTTTTGAACCAGTGACCTCAGCGTAAAACCTAGAACTTTTAAAGTAATGTTGAAAAGTATTGGGCATTACTTTTGAAAATTCTATTTTAGTTCTTATTTTAATTGAACATATTCAGTATTTTGCTGTTCAGAATATTTTTTGTTAATTTTTGAAAAATATTTAAAATAGTTTTTTCTATTTAACATTTTTATTAGGAATGGATGCTGAATTTTTGGAAATGTCATTCCACATTTATTGACATATATTTTCTTTGTTTAATTTATAGTTGCAATAAGGTATGTAGATTTCCTGATATTGCATTACTAGTTATAGGCTACTCTTGCTCATTAGTATAAATGAGATCCGTATATAATATTTTTAGTAGTTTTTCTTTGTGGGGCTCAAGATAGTTAACCATTTTCTCTGACATCTTAAAGTTGAATTGTGAAACTTTTCATCTTTTTCTATGACCCTACCCTGTAAATTAATAATATCTACCTCACTGCATTGTTCAGAGAATTAAATGAATTAATATGAAATGCTTAGTACGGTGCCAGAATATAATTAGCACTATGTGTTGGCTATTAGCATCATCATTGTCAGTTGAAATACCTTAAATAATTGGGGAAATTTTCAATCCCGTAAAGGTTTGTTACAGTAGCTATTAACTCATCAAATTCAAGGTGCCGATATAATGATAAATCTTACTCTAATACCTCTTGGCAGTTTATTTTTTGCTAGGAAACCATTTCCTTCCTCTAGATTTTAAAATTTATTGCTGAAACAGTACATACAGTTTTGTTTTGTAATTCCCTTAACCATTTCAGTTATTTACAACATATCTTCTAATTAAGCCCCAAAACCACTCTAGTATTTCAGTTATAGAAATACTGTTATATTATGAACTCTTCTTGAACAGTATGCTTTCTTTCTTTCCTCTCTCTCTTTTTAAAAGATTTTATATGTTGATTTTATAGAGTGGGAGGGGTAGAAAGAAGTATCAAATCATAGTTGCTTCACTTTTTCACTTTAGTTGTTCATTGCTTGTTTGTTGCTTGCTGTATGTGCCTTTTCCACCAGGCAAGCCCAGGGTTTCAAACCAGCAACCTCAGCATTCCAGGTCAATGCTCTATCCACTGTGCCACCACAGGCCAGTCTCAGGATGCTTTCTTTCTTTCTTTTATTTTATTTTATTATTTTATTATTATTATTATTATTTTTTGAGAGAGTCAGAGAGAGGGAAAGACAGGGACAAACAGACAGGAACGGAGAGAGATGAGAAGCATCAATCATTAGTTTTTGTTGTGTGTTGCAACACTTTAATTGTTCATTGATTGCTTTCTCATACATGCCTTGACCGTGGGCCTTCAGCAGACCGAGTAACCCCTTGCTTGAGCCAGCAACCTTGGGCTCAAGCTGGTGAATTTTGCTCAAACCAGATGAGCCTGCGCTCAAGCTGACGACATCGGGGTTTCGAACCTGGGTCTTCCGCATCCCAGTCCAACGCTCTATCCGCTGCACCACCGCTCTGTCAGGCTCAGGATGATTTCTGATGTTGAAATTTTAATACTTCATATGAACTAAGTCAGTTAATTGCCGTTGAGTTTCTGAGGAGGAAGAGCTCACTTGGGCTCCACTACCTGTTTTCCCCTCTGTGTACTTGGCACAGAGCTACCTTATTTCAGTGTAGAATTTGTGATAACTCAATTTATTTGGTTTTCAAGATCTTTAAGCTTGAACTGTGATGTCAGTTCAAAAATTTGTAGAAGACTAAGATGATATTTTAAAAGAGTATTGTATCAGCTAAATCCCTGGGGAAGGGACTCAGTGGCAAAAATATAGAATTGTTAATCTTGCAGGGTATGGTCGTGTTTTTGTTAGGCTTGATTACAATCTGGCAGAAAGGTTTTGAAAATATATTCTTTGTTTAACTAAAAAAGACTATTTGTTCAGATTTTGTTGGCTAATTTCTATTGAGTATTTTACGTATTGTCTTTTCACAGTGGTGATACAAACATCCTGAGTCTGATGTTATGACAAATAAGCTTATTTTGTTTTCATTCTTGAAAATATCTTTTATTTTACAAAATGTTTTACAGAAACATTGTAAGGTAGTACAGAGGGTTCCCAAATACTTGCACTCAGTTTCCCCTTCTTAGTATCTTTCATTTATATGGTTGAGGAGGGAGCACTCAATCCTCCTGTGTTTCTTCTGTACTCTCACACTACTTTCACACTCATAGTACTTCTGACACCAGATGTGCAGGTTCTGTTCCCACACCAAGGACTTCTGTGGCACCAGCTGGATGTCCTACAGTTTAACTCGATTCTGACACTTCTACCTGGAGATAGCGTCAGGGTCCACAGGCTCAGTCCCATGAGACCGTTTCCTACTTCAGACACTAATCTCAAGTCCAGGTTGTCACCTGTGCTTTGACCAAATAGCTATAAATCAGAGGTTTCTACAGCCCCCTCCTCGGGTTTGGTCAGTTTGCTAGAGTCATTCACCAAACTCAGGAAAACAGTTTACTTACTGTTTACTAGTTTATTATAAAAGGATGTGATAAAGGATACAGATGAATATCCAAATAGAATGGATGTGTAAAGCAAGTTATGGGGAGCGGTGTGATGCTCTCCCAGCACCTCCATGTCTTCAGCAACCCAGAAGCGCTCTAAAACCCATATCATTGGGATTTTTATGGATGCTTCACCATGTAGGTACAATCCATTGTTAACTCTATTTCCAGACCTTCTCCTCTGTCTAGATAATGGTGATAGGGATGAAAATTCCAAGCTTTTTATCATGGCTTCTTTCTGGTGACCAGCTGACATGCAGGAGTCCACCAAGAGCCATCTTATGTGAGAACAAAAGACACTGCTACCACCCAGGAAATTCCAAGGGGTTTAGGAACTCCAAGTTAGGAACCAGGGTCAAATAACAGATATTATAACAAAATATGCTCCTAGTGCTTTTTTAAATTAGGAAATTACAAAGGTTTTAGCAGCTCTGTGCCAGGAACCAGGGGCAGAGACCCCAGTATGTATCTTTTCTATTACGTATTTCACAATGGTACCTTTGTTATAATTAGCTAATCAATATTGATACATTATTTTTAACTAAAGACCATACTTTATTCAAATGTCTTCTTCCAGGATCCCAATCTGATACCATATTACATTTAGTCATCATGCCTTCTGAGGTTCCTCTTTGCTCTTAGTTTCTCAGACTTTTCTTGTTGCTGATGACCTTGATTGTTTTGAGGATTACTGGGCAGGTATTTTCTTAGAATGTTCTCCTATTGAGATGTGTGGTTTATTTCTTGTTATTAGATTGGATTTATGGGTTTTCTAACAGTTTTGATGATCAAACAGGAATATATAATTGCGAGAGTGTGTATAACTGAGAATTTTACTACATATTATCCATATGAATCATGGAGCATACTGTGTGATAAATAAACTTTGAGAATTTTAAAATGAATTAGGTACAGGTTTTAGTAATCCACTAATCTAAGCAAAGAATGCTGGTCAACCATTTAAAATAAAATATCACCAGCAACAAATCTTTATTGAGAACCTGCTATTAGTAGGGCTTGTGCTGCTCTGTTAGTTACCCTTCTTCCCTATCAGTTCCAGTGGGAGCTCTGCAGAAAATCAGCAATGGCAGGATGAAAACCAGTGCAGTTACAGCAGCTCTCTGGAAAAACACTGAGTTGAATAAGAAGTATAGGTCTAAGGGAACCTCCTACCTGACCATAAACCTAACTGTTGGCCTTAGTATGTCAGTCATATCATCATTGTAGGGTTGGTGTTGGTGGAAGAGAGAGCACCTTGCCATATTCTATTATAAAACTTGACATGGTGATGTGATTGCCTGCTAATTACTCTGTTTCCCCCCTCAGATTGTAACCTTTGTGGGGACAGAGGGTCTGCTTTATGTTGTTCTCTTATAGTCTCTGGTGCTGAGCCTATTCCCTGGCACATGGTAGGTATTAAATTAATAGAGAATAAATGGGAGTTTGTCAGGCAGTACAATGAACAGAAGATTACCCCAGGTATCAGCATGTAGAAAGGTAGGGAATGCTTGCCTGACATGTTAAATAAATTCTTCCAGATGTAGATCACATTCCTGTGCTCTAGGAAGCCTTCTTGGATCTTGCTTCATTTCCTGTACCCTTATTGCACTTAACAAGCAATCTGTGCCCTGAACACTTAGCTTTATTAAACTTGCATTATTTCTTTTTATATAGATGCCTTTGTGTATATTATTAGTACTAGCTTTTTTTTTTTTTTTAGTGCTCGTTACATGTAAATACTATGCTAGGTGTTGTACATATTTTATACTTTCTACAATAAACAGATGAGGAAATTGAGGCTTAGGAAGCTTTACTTAACTTGCCCGAGGTTGTACAACACTTTCTTGACACCCTCCAGAAGCTTGAGGCTTCTACTACTCTATGCTGTTTTTAACAGGATGCATTGCCTCTCAGTAGGATTTATATGCTTTTTTTTGGGAGGAGAGGGCGAGAGAGAAACAGATAGATTGACAGACAGGAAGGAAGAGAGGAAGAGTGAGCGATGAGAAGCATCAACTGCGGCACTTTAGTTCATTGATTGCTTCTCATATGTGCCTTGAATGAGTGGTCACTCTAGTTAAGCCAGAGTCCCCTTACTCAAGCCAGTGACCTTGCTTCAAGTCAGCAACTGTTGGATCATGTTGATGAACCTGTGCTAAAGCCAGTGAGCCTGCACTCAAGCTGGTGACCTTGGGGTTTCAAACCTGGGTCCTCAGCATCCTAAGTTGTTGCCCCCACCAGTTAGGCAGATATATATGCTTAATGAAGACTTTTTTATACTCTACCTCATCACAATTCCATTCTGTTTTTATTAATTTGATCGAAGGTCTGTGTAATCCTAACACTACTTCAAACTGGAGCTGAACAGCAAAACTGATAAAATAACTAACTTAAATATTGCATTTTTAAGGCTAACAATGAATGTCTAACTTAGTGATTCCTTATATGATAAACTATTGTTATAGAATTGTTTTTATATAGAACAAACAGACAAAGAAAGTTTTATAATTTCTCAGAGTAAAAATATACTTATTCAGTGTGTTAGTCATTCCAGTTTTGATGTGTCAACATTAAGCTGTCCCCTGTAGCCTTGGAAACCATAACTTCTCAGTGCTTGTTTTTAAACTACAGTTTTCTTCATATAAGTAGATTCTGATGGTAGAAAAAAGTTGTCATGTGGAATTACTCTGTGGAGCCATTTGAATAGACTTGAAACATTGTTTATATATAAATAAATTCACTATTCTGAAAAATATTCTGAGCAGGCACAGTATGTGCTGGCATGTGCAAGTCAGCCCATATTTGATCCTGAGTTTAGACTACTCATAGGAGGTGGCGAAAAGGGTCTCTGATAGAAAGCAAATGGAAAAGGCAAGGTGTTGCCATTTTCTCTCCCCTTTGTTTGCATTTTAAATTTCTTTTTATTTTTCCTGAGAATTCATAAAAAATTTCTTTTCAAAATGATTTTTTTGGTGAGATATAGTTACTATGACACAACTATAAATGTTGATGTTTATTTTGTGATTTTGGGGATGTTTAGTTTTGCTTTTTTTGTTACTATTTTCCAAATGAAAAATTGGTATTATCAGTTTTATTTACTGTTGACCACCATTCATATGTTGTTCATCCATTCAGCAGCCATTTATTGCTCTTCTAGTTGTTGTACTGTGCTGGGGATACAAATGTAAGGAAGATATGACCCCAGCCTTCAAGGAGATTTTAATCGATAGGTTAGTCAGACACGTAAGCACAGAAATACAGTACTTTGTAGTGAATGCTCTGATAGTGTCCCATGATTCCTTCTCTGGGAACACAGAGAGACCCAGGATGGTCATGGGACACTCCATGGAGGAAATGATACCTTTGTTGTTTTCCTTCTCCTCTGCATCCTCTGTGCCTTTGAAAAAATTTAAATGAAACCTGCATACTATTTCTTTTAAACCAAACACAAAATAAAAAGTAAAAGTTCCTGTTCTACTCTTCCCAACTCTGCCTCAACTTGAAATAATACACTTTGTTTTTGTTATTTGATAAATAAATGTTAAATAGTGATTCTTGGCTTTGGACAGTGAAAGGAGAGGAATTTAACAGATTTATTGGTACCTGCCACCTTTTCTCTCTCCCTCCACTTCCATGTTTATGTTAGTTATCTTAGTCTTGCATTATCGAGTTGTTATTTTAAAAAATAACATTTGCTATGTTGATATAATGAACTCTCCTGTGCTTTGTTTATGGGATAACTTAAAAAATTGAACCACAAAGAAACACCTTTTATAACATTACTATAGACCCAGGTGACAATATATATAGTATATTATAGTTTATAGTAATGTACATAATATTACTATAGATCCAATTGTGATTGGTCACATAGAAAAGTCCTATAATTTTTTTGTTGCTGATGTAACACAGTATAATTTCCTAAGAGTCAAGGTCTAACGATGGACTTTTGGCTTCTTCTTTCTCTTTTTTAAACACAGTCTTATTTTCTGTGATAGGATATGCATATTCTAACCTTTCTGGAAAAATAATATTACTGTCTTCCTTGAAAATTGAAATAAATTAGTGCCGTATTTATTTGGCAGTATCAAGTATAACAGCCGAACAATAATATAAATGTTAATCTAAATCTACTAAGCTGCAAAAATTATACTTACAATGTTCTATATTTTGTACATAGGGAAAATCCATAGGACTTATTCAAAAACTGTTTAATGTTATATTGTGTTCATTTTATAAGTCATGATAATCAAGTTTCCATGTCCATATAGCGATGCTACTGACAGGAACATTGGAAACCCTAAGAAATATTATGTGAAAGCCATATTATAGAAAGATAAAAGGCAGAAAAAGTGTTATGAGGTAGGACTATGTGATACAGGATAATTAGTGCTATAAACCTCAGCATCTTGCTGATGTTCGTAATGCTTCTAAATCTTTAAGAAAACGTTACTATTTTCATCATACACATAGTCAGAAACCAGAGAAGTGAGTAGCAATACACTGAGGATATATGCTATCTAAAAGAATGAAATTTTAAAAAATTGTTTTTAACTATTAAAAACAATAAGCATGTGATACAGTTATCTGGAAAGTTAATGTGCATGTGAAGTCTTCTCTGAAGTTAGCCAAATTGTATAGTTATTCTGTATAGTGTATTTGTAATATTGATGGAAATGCTTTATTTAAAACTCAGTCCCACAAATTATAGCTACATTGTTATGTATATAAAACACACACACATATATGCATTGTTTTGCTTATTCCCTTCACCTTCTTTCATCCAGCCCTGCAATCTCCCTTTCCTCTGACAGATATCACTCTGTTCCGTGTATCTGTGCCTCTGTTTCTCTTTTGTTCGTCGGTATATTTTGCTCATTGTATTGTGTGCTATTTTATAAATCATGATGATTGAGTTTCCAATATAAGTGAGATCATATGGTATTTGTCTTTCTCTGACTGGCATTTCACTTAGCATAATGCTCTCCAGGCCCATCTGTACTGTTGCAAACGGTAAGATTTTTTTTTCCTTTTTTATTTTTTATTTTTTAAGGCTGAGTATTATTCCACCATGTAAAATGTACCACAGCTTTTGTTATCCATTATCTACTAAAGGGCACTTGGACTGTTTCCAGATCATGGCTATTGTAAATAACACTGTAATGAACATAGTGATGTGTATAATCTTTTGAATTAGTGTTTTAGTTTTCTTTGGATATATTCCCAGAAGTTGAATTGCTGGGTCAAAAGGCAGTTCCTTTTTCTTTATATTTAGAAAATTAAATTTAACAGGGTTACATCGATCAATAAGAGTACATAGATTTCAGGTAAACATCTCTACATCATTTGAACAGTCGATTATATCGTATACCCATCACCCAAAGTCAAGTCATCCTCCGTCGCTTTATTTTTGTCCCTCTATACCCTTTCCCACATCCCCCTCCTCCTGGTAGCCACTGTACTCATATCTATGCCCATGAGTCTCAATTTTTTATCCCATGTATGTGTGAAATCATACAATTTTTAACCTTTTCTGATTTACTTATTTCACTCAGTGTAATGTTCTCAAGGTCCATCCATGTTGTCATAAGTGATACTATGTCATCATTTCTTATGGCTGAGTAGTATTCCATTGTGTTTATGTACCACATCTTCTTTATCCAGTCTTCTATTGAGGGATACTTTGGTTGTTTCCATTTCTTGGCCTCTGTGAGTAATGCTGCGATGAACATGGGGGTGCATGTGTCTTTATGTACCAATGTTTTCAAGTTTTGGGGGTGTATACATAGATTTCTGGCTCATATGATAGTTCTGTTCTTACTTTTCTGAGGAACCACCATACTTTCTCCCATAATGGTTGTACTACTTTACATTCCCACCAACAGTGTATGAGGGTTCCTTTTTCTCCACAGCCTCTCTAATACTCGTTATTACTTGTCTTGTTAATAATAGCCAATCTAACAGGTGTGAGGTGCTATCTCATTGTAGTTTTGATTTGCATTTATCGAATAGCTAGTGAAGATGGACATCTTTTCATATATCTGTTGGCCATTTGTATGTCCTCTTAAAAGAAGTATCTGTTCAGGTCCTCTCCCTATTTTTTAATTGCATTGTTTGCTTGTTTGTTGCTAAGCTTCATGAGTTCTTCATGTATTTTGGATATTAACCCCTTATTGGAGCTGTTGTTGGCTGTCTGTTTTGTTGTCAGTTTCTTTTGCTGTGCAGAAGAAGCTTCTTAGTTTGATATAGTCCCACTCATTTATTTTTGCCTTTACTTCCCTTGCCTTTGGGATCAAATTCATAAATTGTTCTCTATGGCCAAGGTCCCTGAGTTTAGTACCTATGTTCTTTTCTATGTAATTTATTGTTTCAGATCTTATATTTAGGTCTTCGATCCATTTTGAATTAATTTTTGTGCAGGAAGACAAACCGTAGTCAAAATTTTATCCATTTGCATGTGACTTTTCAACTCTGCCAGCACCATTTATTGAAGAGGCTTTCTTTACTTCATTGTGTAGTTTTGGCTCCTTTGTCAAAGATAATTTGCCCATAGATATGTGGTTTTATTTCTGGGCTCTTGATTCTGTTCCATTGGTCTGTATGTCTGTTTTTCTGCCAATACCATGCTGTTTTGATTATCGTGGCTGTATAGTATAATTTGAAGTCAAGTATTGTAATGCCTCCAGCTTTGTTATTTTTTCTTAGGATTGCTTTGGCTATTTGGGTTTTTTTATGGCTGTATACAAATCTGGTGATTTTTTGTTCCATTTCTTTAAAATAATGACACTGGAATTTTGGTGGGAATTGCATTAAATCTGCATATTGCTTTGGGTAATATGGCCATTTTAACTATGTTTGTTCTTTCTACCCAAGAACATGGGATATTTTCTCATTTCATTGTGTTCTTTTCAGTTTTTTAAATAATGCTTTGTAGTTTTCAGTACATAGATCCTTTACATCCTTTGTTATGTTTATTCCTACATATGTTTGTTGTTGTTGTTGCAACTAAAAAAGGGATTTTTTTTTTAGTTCATTTTCTGAAGTTTCAATGTTGGTGTATATAAAAGCACTAGACTTCTGTATATTGATTTTGTATACTGTGACCTTACTGTATTGGTTTATTGTTTCTAATAGTCTTTCTGTAGAGTCTATGGGATCATGTCTTCTGCAAAAAGTGAAACCTTTACTAATTCTTTTCTGATATGAATGCCTTTTATTTCTTTCTCTTGTCCGATTGCTCTGGCTAAATCTTCCAGCACTGTATTGAATAGGAATGGAGAGAGTGGACAGCCTTGTCTTGTTCCTGATTTTAGAGGAAAATCTTCAGTTTTTCACCATTTAGTGTATGATATTAATTGATGTTTTGTCATATAAGGCCATTCTTATGTTGAGGTATTTTTCTTCTATACCCATTTTATTGAGTGTTTTCCTTCTCTGCATAAGATCATATGATTTTTGCTTTTTGTTTTGTTGATATGGTGGATTATGATTTATGTATGTTTAACCATCCTTGTGCTCCTGGGATGAATCCCACTTGATTGTGATGTATTATTTTCTTTAATGTGTTGTTGTATTCAGTTTGCTAGTATTTTGTTTAGGATTTTTGCATCAGTATTCGTTAGAAATATTTGTCTTTAGTTTTTGTTTTGTTTGTTTGTTTTTTGTATTGTCCTTGCCAGGTTTTGGTATTAGGGTTACATTGGTCTCATAAAATGTGTTCAGAAGTATTGCTTCTTCAGTTTTTTGGAAGACTTTGAGAAGGAGAGGAACCAAATATTCTATGAATGTTTGGTAGAATTCACTGGTGTAACCATTTGGTCCTGGACTTTTATTTTTGGGGAGGTTTTGGTAGTTGTTTCTATTTCCTCCCTGCTTGTGGGTCTACTTAGGCTTTCTACTTCTTCATGACTCAGTCTAGAAAGATTGTATAGTTCTAGGAATTTATCTATTTCTTTTATTTATTTATTTTTTTTCTGAAGCCAGAAACGGGGGAGACAGTCAGACAGACTCCCGCATGCGCCCGACCGGGATCCACCCGGCACGCCCACCAGGGGCCACGCTCTGCCCACCAGGGGGCGATGCTCTGCCCCTCCGGGGGGTCGCTCTGCAGCGACCAGAGCCGAGTTCTAGCGCCTGGGGCAGAGGCCAAGGAGCCATCCCCAGCGCCCGGGCCATCTTTGCTCCAATGGAGCCTTGGCTGCGGGAGGGGAAGAGAGAGACAGAGAGGAAGGAGGGGGGGCGGGGTGGAGAAGCAAATGGGTGCTTCTCCTATGTGCCCTGGCCGGGAATCGAACCCGGGTCCCCCGCACACCAGGCCGACGCTCTACCGCTGAGCCAACCGGCCAGGGCTCTATTTCTTTTAGATTGTTAAATTTCATGGCATGTAATTTTTCATAGTATTCTACAGTGATCCTTTGTATATCTGTGATATCTGTGGTAATTGCTCTTCTTTCAATTTGGAGTTTGTTTATATGAGTCTTTTCTCTTTTTTTCTTAGTGAGTCTAGCCAGGGCAGGGGTTTGTCAATTTTATTGATCTTTTCAAAGAACCAGCTCTTTGTTTTATTAATTTTTTTCTATAATTTTTCTGTTCTCTATTTCATTTAGTTCTCTAATTTTTAATATTACCTTTATTTTGAGTTGCCATTGTTCATCCTTTTCTAGTTCTTTAAGTTTACTTGGACTCTCTCTTATTTCTTGATATAAGCCTATAATAACATAAACTTCCTTCTTATTATTGCTTTTGTTGCATCCCAGAAATTTTGATATGTCATGTTGTCATTTTTGTTTGTATGTATCTTTTGATTTATGCTTTTATTTCTTCTTTGACCTACTTATTTTTTAGAAGTATGTTGTTTAATTTCCACATTTTTATGGGTTTCTTTACCTCTGTTTTGCAGTTGAATTCTAATTTCAAAGCCTTATGGTCAGAGAATGTGCTTGGTATAATTTCAGTCTTCCTGAATTTAGATGTTAGTTTTGTGGCCCAACATATGTTCTGTTCTTGAGAATGTTTCATGTACACTGGAGAAAAATGTATACTCTGAAGTTCTGGGAGGAAATGTCCTGTAGATTTCTATTATGTCCATTTGGCCTAGTGTGTTAAGACCGATATTTCTTTATTGATTTTGTTTGAATGAAAGATTTAGAATCATCAATGGTGTGTTGAGATCTTCAAGTATGATTGTGTTTTTGTCTGTATTTTTAGATCATTTAGTAGATTTCCTATTTATTTTTGTGTTCCCTGGTTTGACACATTTATATTAAGAAGTGTTATGTCTTTTGATACAATGTCCCTTTTATCATTATGAAATGACCATCTTTGTCTCTGGTTACCTTTGTTGTCTCTTAAGGTCAGTATTGTCAGATATGAGTATGGCTGTACTTGCTTTTCTTTGGGAATTATTTGCTTGGAGAATGGTTGCCCAACCTTTCACTTTGAATCTACCTTTGTCCCTGCAGCTCAGATTTGTCTCTTGAAGTTAGCATACAGTTGGGCTTTGCTTTTTGGTCCAATCTGCTACTTGCTGTCAAGAGTTCAATCCATTTACATTTAGAGTAATTATTGACACTTGAGGATTTTCTATAGCCATTTTATATATTGCTTTCTGATAGCTCTGGTCTTGTTTGGTTCTTCTCTTTTGTTTTTATGTCAGTTGTTTTTGTTTGGTGGTATTCCATACTTTTTTCCTATTTCTTCTTTTTTAAAGATGTGTGTTTTTTTTTTTGAATGACAAATACTGTATTTTATTCACCTTAGTATTGACAAAATCTAGAACAATGGCTGTCATATAGAGGATATCTATTACATATTTGCCAAATGAATCAATAATAGAGGTGAGCCTGACCAGGTGGTGGTGCAGTGGATAGAGCGTCGGACTGGGATGTGGAAGGACCCAGGTTCGAGACCCCGAGGTCGCCAGCTTGAGCGCGGGCTCATCTGGCTTGAGGAAAAAAGCTCACCAGCTTGGACCCAAGGTCGCTGGCTCCAGCAAGGGGTTACCCGGTCTGCCGAAGGCCCGCGGTCAAGGCACATATGAGAAAGCAATCAATGAACAACTAAGAAGTTGCAGCGCACAACGAAAAACGAATGATTGATGCTTCTCATCTCTCTCCGTTTCTGTCTGTCTGTCCCTATCTCTGCCTCTGTAAAAAAAAAAACAAAAAAACAGAGGTGAGTTGCCTTCATAACACAGGTCATAGAAAGTTAACCAGAAAAACTCCTAACTTCAATTGACAGACAGCAAGAGCTTTAATGGTTTTAAAAAGAAAGTATTTGGATGCTCAAGTCTCTAACTTAAGTGGGGATCTATTTTCTTTTTTTTTTTTAATTTTATTTTTTTAATGGGGCGACATCAATAAATCAGGATACATATATTCAAAGATAACTAGTCCAGGTTATCTTGTCGTTCAATTATGTTGCATACCCATCACCCAAAGTCAGATTGTCCTCTGTCACCTTCTATCTAGTTTTCTTTGTGCCCCTCCCCCTCCCCCTTTCCCTCTCCCTCTCCCCCCTCCCCCCGTAACCACCACTCTTACCAATGTCTCTTAGTCTCACTTTATGTCCCACCTACGTATGGAATAATGCAGTTCCTGTTTTTTTCTGATTTACTTATTTCACTTTGTATAATGTTACTAAGATCCCACCATTTTGCTGTAAATGATCCGATGTCATCATTTCTTATGGCTGAGTAGTATTCCATAGTGTATATGTGCCACATCTTCTTTATCCAGTCATCTATTGACGGGCTTTTTGGTTGTTTCCATGTCCTGGCCACTATGAACATGGGGCTGCATGTGTCTTTACATGTCAGTGTTTCTGAGTTTTTGGGATATATACCCAGTAGAGGGATTGCTGGGTCATAAGGTAGTTCTATTTTCAGTTTTTTGAGGAACCACCATACTTTCTTCCATAATGGTTGTACTACTTTACATTCCCACCAACAGTGTATGAGGGTTCCTTTTTCTCCATAGCCTCTCCAACATTTGCTATTACCTGTCTTGTTAATAATAGCTAATCTAACAGGTGTGAGGTGGTATCTCATTGCCGTTTTGATTTGCATTTCTCTAATAGCTAAAGAAGATGAGCATCTTTTCATATATCTGTTGGCCATTTGTATTTCTTCCTGAGAGAAGTGTCTGTTCATGTCCTCTTCCCATTTTTTTATTGGATTGTTTGTTTGTTGTTGAGTTTTATGAGTTCTTTGTATATTTTGGATATTAGCCCCTTATCTGAGCTGCTGTTTGAAAATATCATTTCCCATTTAGTTGGCTGTCTGTTTATTTTGTTATCAGTTTCTCTTGCTGAGCAAAAACTTCTGAGTCTGATGTAGTCCCATTCATTAATTTTTGCCTTCACTTCTCTTGCCTTTGGAGTCAAATTCATAAAATGCTCTTTAAAATCCAGGTCCATGAGTTTAGTACCTATGTCTTCTTCTATGTACTTTATTGTTTCAGGTCTTATGTTTAGATCTTTGATCTATATTGAGTTAATTTTAGTACAGGGGGACAAACTGTAGTCCAGTTTCACTCTTCTGCATGTGGCTTTCCAGTTTTCCCAGCACCATTTATTGAAAAGGCTTTCTTTTCTCCATTGTGTGTTGTTGGCCCCTTTATCAAAAATTATTTGACTATATATATGTGGTTTTATTTCTGGGTTTTCTGTTCTGTTCCATTGGTCTGAGTGTCTATTTTTCTGCCAATACCATGCTGTTTTGATTGTTGTGGCCCTATAGTATAGTTTGCAGTCAGGTATTGTAATGCCCCCAGCTTCATTCTTTTTTTTTTAGGATTGCTTTGGTATTCGGGTTTTTTTATAGTTCTGTATAAATCTGATGATTTTTTGCTCCATTTCTTTAAAAAATGTCATTGGATTTTGATGAGAACTGCACTAAATTTGTATATTGCTTTGGGTAATATGGTCATCTTGATTATATTTATCCTTCCTAACCAAGAACAAGGAATATTCTTCCATCTCATTATATCTTTTTTTATTTCCCTTAACAATGGTTTATAGTTTTCATTATATAAGTCCTTTACATTCTTTGTTATGTTTATTCCTAAGTATTTTATTTAAAGATGTGTGTTTTAATAGTGGCATTTTTGTGGATAGCTACCATTAGGTTATTAAAAGAGAAATTGTCATATTTACAAGAGTCCATTATCTCATGAGTGCTTCTGCACTTCATCCTACTTTGCTATTGCTAATCTTTATCCTCTCCCCTTTTATGTTATTGTTGTCACAGATTATCATTGTTTTTATTGCGGTCTTGTTGGAACTTTTACTTGTACTTTTGTGGGGTTTTTTTTGTTCTTTGTATCTGGTCAATTAACCCTGTAGTATTTCCTGCAGGGGGGGTTTCTAGTGATAAATTCTCTCAGCTTCTCTATGTCTGTAAACGTTTTTATTTCTCCGTCATATTTGAAGGATAGCTTTGATCGATATATTCTTGGCTGGTAATTCCTCTCTTTCAGTACTTTAAATGTTTGAGTCCATTCTCTTCTGGCTTGTAGAGTTTCTGCTGAGAAATCTTATGATAACCCAAATGGGCCTATTTTTATATGTTATAGTCTTCTTTTATCTAGCTGCCTTGAGGATTCTTTTTTTGTCATTGATTTGTGATAATTTCATTATGATATGCCTTGGAGTAGCTCTGTTTGGGTTGAGGTAACTTTGTGTTCTGTTTGCTTCTTGGATTTGAGGCTCTAACTCTTTCCACAGGCTTGGAGAGTTCTCATTAATTATTTGTTTGAATAGGCTCTCCATTCCCTTTTTCCTCTCTTCTTCTGATATACCCATTATTCTGATATACCTATTATTCCTCTTTCTGATGGAGGCTGACAATTCTTGTAAGGCTTTCTCATTATTTTTAAAATTTGTGAGTCTCTTCTCTCTGTAGTATCTCTAGTTCATTGTCTTCAATGTCACTGATTTTTTTCTCTATCTGTCCTGTTCTATTAGCTAAACTTGCCACCTTATTTTTCAGTTCATATATTGAGTTCTTCATCTCTGTTTCTTTTTTATTGTATCAATCTCCTTGGTGAAGTACTCTTTTTGTTCAATAATTTGTTTTTTGAGCTCATTAAGTTGCCCTCCAGTGTTTTCTTATATCTCATTGAGTATTTTTAGAACTTCGATTTTGAATTTTCTGTCATTTAACTCCAAGGTTTCCATGTAATTGAGATTTTTTTCCTGGAGAATTATTATTATCTTAACTACGTCTCTGTCATGTGTATCCATGATATTGGATTTCTTCTTCCTTGATGGCTTTTGACAGTGGTGTTAAGATCTCTAACAATGGACAACCAAACTAATGAAAAATAAAAATTGAAAAAATACAGTGAAAAAGTAAAAATTATTTAAATAATAAGTACAAAGGAAAAACTACAGAAAACAAAGAGCAAGAACTGAGAAAAAGGAATAAATGAAATATAAAACAAACAAAACACCACAAAAATAAGAGTTAAAATATAATAATTTGGCTAAAAGTGAAATTCATATGAGAATAAAAGAAAAAAGAAGAGAAAAAGAGTAAAAGAAAAAGGATCAAAAATAAAACACAAAAAATAAAAATTTAAAAACCAGCCTGACTAGGCAGTGACATAGTGGATAGAGTGTGGAATTGGGACACAAGAGGACCCAGGTTCAAATTTCCAAGGTCACTGGCTTGAGCATGGGCTCATCCAGCTTGCATGTAGGGGCTCACAAGCTTGAGCACGAGGTTGCTGGGTCGAGCGTGGGATCATAGACTTGACCCCATGATTGCTGGCTTGAGCTCAAAGGTTGCTGGCTTGAAGCCCAAGGTCACTGCCTTGAGCAAGGAGTCACTTGCTCTACTGTAGCCTCCCAGTCAAGACACATATGAGAAAATAATCAATGAACAACTAAGGTGCCACAATGAAGAATTGATGCTTCTCATTTCTCTCCCTTTCTGTCTATCCCTATTTATCCCTCTCTCTGTATCTCTTTCTCTGTTTCTGTCACAAATACACACACACACACACACACACACACATACACACACACACAGGATAATGAAATTCAAATGGGAAAAAAAGAAAAAATGAGAAAAATAAAGTTTGGTTTTTTTTAGTTTTAGGTTACTTTTCTTTTTTTCCAGTAGGTTTCACTGTAATACAAATCTTGGCTCTGAAATTCTGGGCAGAGCTATGCTGAGGTGTTGCTGTCACCGTCCTAATGATGTAGTCCACTTCAGTCCCTTTGATGAGTGGAGGATGTTGTTAGGACTTTACAGTTTCAGCTTTATGGATTTGTGGTTTTATGGCTCTAGCAATGGTGGTCTCCATGTCTCCTGGTGCTCCTCTCCACATCTCAACAGACCAAGGGTTCAAACCCAGAGCACCTCTGCCTCACAGGGGAGAGAGTGGCCCCAGAAAGTCAGCTGTGGGGTGTTTCCCATGCCACTTTTCCTACTGCAAGGGGAGGGAGGATGGGGGCTGCACTTTGGTCTTTGCAGGCAGTGCACTGTGGGCCAATGGCAGTTGACTGCGGAGCTCCGTGGTCTATACTCCATGTGCCCAGCGCTGGGTGGTCGAACTCCATGGGCTAAGTGCGTGCCTGTGGAGCATGCTTGAGTGCCACTGGGCTGAACTCCGTGCATGCTGCTGATCAAGTACAATTGAGTGTTACATGGCTGAATTTGGTGAGCTAAGTGAATGCCAAATGAACAAGCACTGCCAACTGTGCACATGCCCTGCTGCACTGATTGCAAGGGAGCCAGCGTGTAGGCTAACCATGGGAACCCCGACGTGACCCTGTTGTGCTAGGATGCCCCCACCTTAATTTAGCTCCTTCCCTTCTGCCTTTCAATCTCTCCGCCTCTCTTGGCTCAAAACAAAATGCAAGCTAATGGAGCCTCCCTCCCACTGAGATCATCAAGGAAAGAGAAGAATTCAGCCCTTTGGCTTCTCTCCTTTCCAGAGTCCACTGTGAAATTTTTCCACCCCCCTTTCAACCTGTCCCACCTTCAGTCCCTTTGATTCCCGGATCTTTTAGGCAGGGCTGGGAGCCCACCTGGTCTTCCTTCACTGAGTTGTAGTTGCTCAATTTGTTGCAATTTCAAGGGGAGAGACCAGGAATTTCTCTCATGCTACAGTTTCTCTGACATCACTCCACAGTTCCATTTTTAATTTTTTGAGGAAACTCTCTTCTGTTTTCCATAGTGACAGCATAGGTCTGCATCCCTACCAATAGTGCATGAGTGCTTTCTTTTCTACATATTCTCACTAGCACGTGTTTGTTGATTTATTGATAGCCATTTTGATAGGTGTGAGGAGATATCTCATTGTGGTTTTAATTTGCATCTCTCTGATAATACTGGGGAACAAAATTTTTGTTGCATCCACAAAAACACTTGCTTTTACCTAATTTGAGTGTGCTGATCTCAAATCTGACAGTTTTTCCTCTAAGCTACAGGGTTTTTTTGCAATTCAAGATTTTAGGTTTTCTTATTGTAAAACTTTCAACATTTAGTTTTATTATTTTTTTTTTTTTTTGTATTTTTTCCGAAGCTGGAAACGGGGAGAGACAGTCAGACAGACTCCCGCATGCACCCGACTGGGATCCACCCGGCACGCCCACCAGGGGGCGATGCTCTGCCCCTCTGGGGTGTCGCTCTGCCGCAACCAGAGCCACTCTAGCGCCTGGGGCAGAGGCCAAGGAGCCATCCCCAGCGACTGGGCCATCTTTGCTCCAATGGAGCCTTGGCTGCGGGAGGGGAAGAGAGAGACAGAGAGGAAGTAGAGGGGGAGGGGTGGAGAAGCAGATGGGCGCTTCTCCTGTGTGCCCTGGCTGGGAATTGAACCCGGGACTCCTGAAAGCCAGGCCGACGCTCTACCGCTGAGCCAACCGGCCAGGGCCCAGGACTATTCTTATATTTACACCTACTCAAAGAAGCCATGATTCAACCTTAAAACAAAATAAGAGGGTGTTTTTTTATCAGATATAATTTTTTTACATTTAAAAACAACTACAATTATGTAAAAGTGATGTTTATAAAACGTTAATTGCCTTGTGGTTATCCAAGAGTCGTTGCCCTTTAACTCCAATTTAAAAACCAATGCATGCCATTAAGTGTAACAAAAAGAAATTAAAATTGCATAAAAACTAAAAACTAGAGCATGCACCAAAAAACAGATTTTAGATTTGGAATCAGCGATGCAGAAATATATAGAAACAGTTCTAAAACCTCATGTCACAGAAAATGAAAAAAAATTTGTTCCCCAGTAAATTAGTGATGTTGAACATTTGTTCATATGTCTATTGGCCATCAGTATTATATGTTCTCTTTGGAGAAGTGTCTATTCACGTTCTTTGCCCATTTTTTAATTGGGTGGTTTCCTGGTGTTTTATAAGTTCTTTATATATTTTGGAAATTAGCCCCTTATTAGATATCCCATTGGCAAATATATTCTCGCATTCAGGGGGGTTCCTTTTAATTTATCATGGCTTATTTTGCTGTGCAAAAGCTTTTAGTTTGATATACTCCCATCTGTTTATTTTTTCTTTTATTTCCCTTGCCTGTGGAGATATATTGGCAAAAATAATGCTACTAGAGATGTCTGAGATTTTACTGCTTATTTTCTTCTAGGATTTTTGTGGTTACCCGACTTACATTTAGGTCTTTTATCCATTTTGAATGTGTTCTTGTCTATGGTATAAATTAGTGGTCTAGTTCCTCCCTCCCTCCCTTCCTTTTTTCTTTTCTTTTTCGTGTACTTGTTCAATTTTTCCAACACCATATATTGAAGAAAATGTCTTGACTTCATTGTGTGCTCTTGCCTCCTTTTGTCAAATATTAATTGAGTATAAAGGCATGAGTTTATTCCTGGGCTTTCTGTTCTGTTCCATTGATCTATCTATATTCCTGTTTTTGTGCCAGTTCCAGGCTATTTTGATCACAATGGCCTTGTAGCATAGTTTGATATCAGGTGTAGTGATACCTCCACCTTTGTTCTTCTTTCTCAAGATTGCTGATGATATTCAGGGTCTTTTGGTTCCATATACTTTTTGGAATATTTGTTTTAGATCTGTGAAATATGCTATTGGTATTTTAATAGGAATTATGTTGAATTGTGGATCACTTCAAATAAATAGTATGACC